>NC_059158.1:81959709-82292448 GCF_019923935.1 Bubalus bubalis
TGCATTCCTGCCAAGAAGCAGTTGTCTTCTGATTTCATGGCTCCAGTCACCATCCACAGTGATTTTAGAGCCCAAGAATAGGAAATCTGTCACTATTTCCACCTTTTCCCTTTCTCTTTGCATGAAGTAATGGGGCTGGATGCCATGATCTTAGGTTTTTTAATATTTAGTTTTAAGCCATTCTTTCACTGTCCTTCTTCACCCTCATCAAGAGACTCTTTAGTTCTTTACTTTCTGCCATTAGAGTGGTATCATCCACACACCTGAGGCTGTTGAGGTTTCTCCCGCCTATCTTGATTCCAGCTTGTAACTCATCCAGCCCAGCACTTCTCATGATGTGCTCAGCATATAGGTTAAATAAACAGCATGACAGCAGACAGCCCTGTCGTACTCCTTTCTCAATCTTGAACCAATCAGTTGCTCTATACAGGATTCTAACTACTGCTTTGTAACCTGCATACAGGTTTCTCAGGAGACAGGTAAGATGGTGTGGTATTCCCAACTCGTAAGAGCTTTCCACAGTTTCTTATGATCCACAGCCTTTTGTGTAGTCATTGAAACAGAGACAGGTGTTTTTCTGAAATTCCCTTGCTTTCTCTATGATCCAGCAAACGTTGGCAATTTGATCTCTGGTTCCTCTGCCTTTTCTAAACCCAGGTTGGACATCTGGAAGTTCTTCGTTTGCATATGCTAAAGCCTAGCATGAAAGATTTTAAACATGACCTTACCCACATGGGAGATGAGTGCAGTTGTTGGATAATTAGCACATTCTTTGATACTACTCTTCTTGGGAATTGGGATGAGAGTTGACCTTTTCCACTCCTGTGACCACTGGTGGGTCTTCCAGATTTGCTGGCATACTGAATGCAACACTTTGATGACATCATCCTTTAGGGTTTTGAATAGCTCTCCTGGAATTCCATCACATCCACTAGCTTTATTAATAGCAGTGCTTTCTAAGGCCCAGTTGACTTCACACTCCAGAATGTCTGGCTCTGGGTGACTGACCACACCATCTTAGTAATCTGGTTCACTAAGATCTTTTTTGTACAGAGGAAAGGCATGTATTCTTTCCATGTCTTCTTGATCTCTTCACTGTCTACTAGGTCTCTGCTGTTTCTGTCCTTATTGTGCCCATCTTTGGGCAAAGTGTTCCCTTGATACTTCTGATTTTCCCAAACAGATGTCTAGTCTTTCCCCTTCTGTTCTTTTCTTCTGTTTTATGAACTGTTCATTGAAGAAGGCCTTCTTGTCTCTCCTTGCTAGTCTTTGGAACTCTGCATTTAGTTGTATGTACCTTTCACTTTCTCCCTTGGTTTTCACTTCTCTTCTTTTTTCCAGCTATTTGTAAAGCCTCCTCCGACAACCACTTTGTCGTCATGCTTTTCTTTTTCTTTGGGATAGTTTGTTCACTGCCTCCTGTGCAGTATTATGGACCTCAGTCCATAGTTCTTCAGGCACACTGTCTACTAGATCTAATCCTTTGGATCTATTCATCACCTCCACTGCATATTCATAGGGGATTTGATTTAAGTCATACCTGGCTGGCCTAGTGGTTTTCCTGGCTTTCTTTAGCTTAAGCCTGAATTTTGCTATGAGAAGCTGATGATCTGAGCCACAGTTAGCTCCTACTCTTGTTTTTGCTGACTGTATACAGCTTCTCAATCTTTGGCTACAAAGAATGTAATCAATTTGATTTTGGTATTGACCATTTTTTGACGTCCATGTGTAAAGTCATCTCTTGTGTTGTTGAAAAAGGGTGTTTGCTATGACTAGTGCATTATCTTGGAAGAATTCAGTTAGCCTTTGTGCTGCTTCATGTAGCCATTCCCTCCTCCAGGGGATCACATTTAGTCAGAATTCTCTGCTATGACCTGTCCATTTTGAGTGGCCCTACACAGCATGGCTTATAGCTTCATTGAGTTATACAAGCCCCTTCACCATGACAAGGCAGTGATCTGTGAAGGGGTTGGCACACACAATGAGGAGAATTAACCAAAATTGGCTAAACCCTGGGCAGAACACAACTGTAGAGAGTATAAAGACAAGAGCCAAAAATCAAATCATTTAAGTCAGGAAAGGGTGAAATAATCTCAGGGGCAAGAAAAAGTTGTATTAAAGAAAATGTTAGCTGTACCGGAGTAAAGATATTCCAACACAGGAAAAATCCAAGAATATAAATTAGTTATGCAGCAAGTGGAGTGAAGGCTGAACCAGTTTTTGGCAGCTAGAGTTTATATACTCACGGGAATACAGTAGCTGTTTTCATCAGATGTTTGATCTGCCCTAACAGCTGCCTTTCAGTCAGTCCTCACATGTAGAAATATTTCTATTGTCCTCATATGTAGAAATATTTCTAGCTGTGCCACTTTAAATCATCAGGTAATAAACGTGGCATGTTTTGAATTATACTTGTTACAGTCCAAACTTGAGTTGACTTTGATACAATTCTTGCCAAAATCTTACTTTAGCAATTCAATTTTTTAGAAAAGCAATCTAATGGACAGATTAACTATTAATCTTTCTATATTTTCCAGGCATTTGTGCTATATTAAGATCACTCACCAGAAAACACAGTGCCTGGATCATACTTCATAAATTCCCCACAGAAATGCTTTTACTGAATTATGATTTAATGATTAATAATTTACAGTCTGCACTCAGCTGTCTAAAAGTTATATGCAAGCCAGTTTCATTTGATTAAGTGCTTGCATTTCTTTGTCATACTATAGAAGCCAGTGTCCACTATCTATTTATTCATCTCGTCAACAACCATGTAGTCTCATTCAACATCAAAATCATGACTAAAGAAGTCTTTTGGTATCACTGACAGGATAGGGAGAGAGAATTAACAGTGGCAGTCAGTACTGTGGAGCAGGCTCATATATATAGTCTGGTTTCATGTTGACGACCCTGTGAGATACAGGAGGGATTCCGAAGTTTACCATTAAAGTCTCATAGCTAGTAGGTGGCAGACTGAGGAATCAAAGATTGTTGTGCTGTGAAGGGATAACAGAAAGAAAAAGAAGACTATATTTGGACTATACATATAGAATGTGTGTGTGTATGTTAGTCGCTCAGTCATGTCTGACTCTTTTTTTTTTTTATTTTTTTTTTATTTTTAAACTTGACATAATTGTATTAGTTTTGCCAACCCCATGGACTATAGCCTGCCAGGCTCCTTTGTCCATGGGATTTCCCAGGCAAGAATACTGGAGTGGGTAGCCTTTCCCTTCTTGAGGGGATCTTCTCCACCCAGGCATCAAACCTGGGTCTCCTGCATTGGAGTCAGATTCTTTACTATCTGAGCCACAAGGGAAGCCTTGTGGCAAAAATATTTTCATTAATGCTGGCATCTTTGCAATAAGTTTATGACATCCCTTTGTATCTACTTTTAAGGACAATAGTTTTTATATACATAAACTTAATAATGTTTCTTAGTAGTTAGAGTGTATCCCTAAAAATACAAAAGAAACATTTTTACTTAATATGAAATGATATTTGTAAAATGTTTTGATTTTGTTCATTCAATGCTGCATAGGTTTAGTTTATCTAATATTTAGCCCAAACTTTTAGGTCATATGATACTCTGTGAAAATTCAACTCAAAGATTCTAGGATTGGAAAGTTCTAAGACTATAAGGTCACAGTCAATGAATAACTCTTCTATAGATGGAATGATTTGAATTTTGTCAACATTCTGATCCCATTTGAAGACCTTCCAGTTTACATGCATGCCTTTTGGGTGTGGTCATGGAATACAGCAGAAAAGAGAGTAACTGCATCCTCCATTTTCCTTCAGTATAAATAAAGGTTATATTAACTTTCTTGGTAGACAAAATCAGCATTGATTTATATTGCAATTACTGTTAAGTAAATCCCCTTGGCAGTTTTCTCTGCTGAAAATATATACTGACTGCATTTGTGCAGACAGGATGTTTTGGTTCAAATTTCAAAACCTGATGCATATTGCCACTATACTATTATTCTAATAAATTTGACCAATAATTCTAAGATATAACATTATATCACAGTTAAAATTTTTTATTTACTTTGACCTATTATGTGCCAATCACTGTATTAGGCATTTCATTCACATTATTTGATTTTATCCTTACTTAACATGAATAGGATCCCAATTTTATGACTGACAGTTTCAAGAATTTAAGTAATTTAACTGAAACCTCTAAGAACAGAACAGAATTAGTAACAGAATTTAGGATTTCAATGTACGTCTAATTCCTAAGTTTGTTTATATCAGCCTATAACCATGAGCCATTAAGGAACAGTTCAAGGGACTCCATGTAAGGAGTACAATTTTGAAAGCTTATTAAATTTTTTAAAGGAAGATTCTATGTGTAAGTAAGAGAAAACTTAAGTTGTTTGTAGTGTGTCTTCATAAATTGTACTTATTCAAAGCATTTTGACTCCCCTCAACAAATTTGATATGTGAGGTATTACTATGTTATTGCTGTTCATTCATTCATGCGTGCCTGGCTCTGCCACCCCATGAATGAAAGCATGCCAGGCTTCCCTGTCCTTCAGTATCTCCTGGAGTTTGCTCAAACTCATGACCTTTGAGTTAGTGATGACATCCAACCATCTTACCCGACTCTGTCACCCTTTTCTCCTCCTGCCCTTAATCTTTCCCAGCATCAGAGTCTTTTCCAATGAGTTGGCTCTTTGCATCAGGTGGCCAAAGTATTGAAGCTTCAGCTTCACCATCAGTCCTGCCAGTGAATATTCAGAGTTGGTTTCCATTAGGATTAACTGGTTTGATCTCCTTGCTCTTCAAGGGACTCTCACAAGTCTTCTTCAACACCACAGTTTGAAAGCATCAGTTCTTTGACAGTCAGCCTTCTTTATGGTCCAACTCTCACATCCATACATGACTACTGGAAAAACCATAGCTTTGACTATATGGACCTTTGTTGGCAAGGTGATGTCTCTGCCTTTTAATACACTGTCTCGGTTTATCATAGCTTTTCTTCCAAGGAGCAAATGTCTTTTAATTTCATGGCTACAGTCACCGTCTGCAGTGATTTTAGAGCCCAAGAAAATAAAGTCTGTCACTATTTTCATTTTTTCCCTATTTGCCATGAAGTGATGGGACCAGATGCTCTGATCTTTGTTTTTTGAATGTTGAGTTTTAAACCAGCTTTTTCACTCTCTTCTTTCCATGTCTGGTTCTCACTGTTGCTTCTTGACCTGAATACAGGTTTCTCAGAAGGCAGGTAAGGTGGTCTGGTATTCCCATGTCTTTAACAATTTTCTAGTTTGTTGTAATTCACACAGTGAAAGGCTTTGATGTAATCAGTGAAGCAGAAGTAGATGTTTTTCTGGAATTCCCTTAGTTTTTCTATGATCCAGTGCATGTTAGCAATTTGATCTCTTGTTCCTCTGCCTTTTCTAAATCTAGCTTGTACATCTGGAACTTCTTGGTTCATGTACTGTTCGAGCCTAGCTTGAAGGATTTTGAGAATCGTGTTTATATGTGCATATGGTGTGTATAAACAATTATTAATGGTCCTTTAATAAGTATTTTGTGCATGATTGAAGCAAGTTATTTGAAAAATAGGTAAATTTTTTGATGTGCAATTATTAGTTTTCACTAATTTACAAAGAGGGTTCCAAGTTGATATATGTTAATATTTCTATTCCATATTTCTCTCTTTAAAATTGCTTAACACCCCATCCTTGCAATATTCTTTGAGAGTCTTGGGCATAAGCAGACATTGCTATTATGAAAATGTCCCTCTCTGTGGTCACAAATGACTGAACCAAGGGAAAATAAATCCATTGGATAGACTGAGTATCTTTTTATTTACATTTTTGGAAATAGAATTTATAGGTGGGAGTTTAAATTGAAAAATCAAATAAAGTTGAAGCAGGGGTGGCATTTTGTTTTATATACATTCTTAGAAGTGAGCATAGAAAGTCATTATTTAGATACCTAATGCAGTAGGAATTAAAAGAAAAGCCAAGAAAACTGTGATGTCGTGAAAGGTATAAGGAGTTGTCCCAGTGATTATTTTGCATTTTTACATTTTAGAATTAAGAAATGGACTATGTGTCCTCTCCTTGGATGTCTGGAGATTATCATTTGTGTAGTTAAAATATCTCTTACAAGCCACTTATTTAAAGCTGGTACTAGTTTGATTCTCACAATGATTTATACTCCATTATTGTTAACCAAGTTATTTTTTTCCCTTACTTTCCACTAATAGCAAGTAATGGATTCAACTATTAAAAAACTCAATTTTACACAACAGAGGAAAATTCTGGATTAGTGTATCTGTGTGTATGTTACATATGTATGTGATTTCTGTCTTATGACATACCATATCAATAGGATAAATTTACATAAGGTTGGCACTATAAGAGACAAAATATATATATACAGAAAATGCTGCAATATCAAGTACAAAATTTCTGATCACTGCTTGCAATAGTAGAATTGCAGTGAGGGTTAAAGAGAATGTATAAAGAATAGTCAGTTGTCACTGAGTAGAGTCACTTGAAGGGTTGGTTTTGACAGAAATTGGGCTGGAAAAAATCAGCAAAAGAACATATTTCTATGTAAAAGGAAATAATAAGTTTCATAAATGGAGAATTGATACATGAAATTATATTTAATGAAGACTAATTCAAGTGGCCTGTAGAATAACTTGAAATAGATAAAGACTAGAATTGAGAAAAACCTGTAAAGACTACTGGAGCCATCCAGAGATAGAATTACAGAGATGGCTTCCTTGATGTAGGTGTATGAACAATGGATAATATTTAAATAACTGGTGGAAAACTATTGTAAGAAAATTATTTTTTTCTAAGGAATTAGTGACAAAGAAAAAACATTTTATGAGTAATTTTCAAAGTAATGAGTTTATATGTAATTTTACAATGATTGTTAGGTTAAAGAGTGGTTTTAGTCCTGGGAAAAAGCAACAAATTTTGTTTTTACTTGTTAAATTGCTGTCATTGGTGGATTTTGACACATAGATGACTGAGGGAAGGGAGTGTTTTGGGAAATGTACTTGGTGAATACCTATTTATAGTAGTTAAACTCTGTGTTTGCCTATGTATTTACCAAAAAGATGAGGTAAAAGAGGGAAAAGCAAAACTTTAAAGGATATCAAAGTTGAAATTTTGGGGGAAAAACTAAGTCAAAGGAAGTGATCAGAGCTGTAGGAAGAGATACAGAAGAGTGGATCACAGAGCCAATGAAAATTAAGTTTAGAGAAGGAAAGTCTAGTCAATGACTAAATACAGCTGAGAGTGAAATGATTGGGTTTGGTCTTCCAACAGTCTGTAGCCACTTTAGAACTTTTTCATTACAGGGGAGAAACTGAAAGGCAGATTTCAGCAGATGAAAGAGGATTCAATGGATGAGTAAATGAAATAGAATGAGTTATTGATGAAACTACAAATTAAGTCTAATATTAAGGGAAACAAAACCAAGTTTAACTCAGTCGTGTCCAACTCTTTGCGACCCTGTGGGCTGTAGCCCACCACGCTCCTCTGTCCATGGGATTTTCCAGGCAAGAGTACTGGAGTGGGCTGCCATTTCCTTCTCCAGAGGATCTTCCCGACCCAGGGATCGAACCCAGGTCTCCCACATTGTAAGCAAGATGCTTTACTGTCTGAGCCACCAGGGAAATCCTAATATTAAGGGAAATAAAACCAAGATTGATAACTCAGATTTCTCTTAAGTGCAGGAATTTTCATGGAGTGCATTGTTTGCCATTCTCTTTCATTCATATCCTAGCCTTTTGTACTTTAATTTTTTTCTTCATTATATCCAAATCTTATATAGAAATGAAGAAAATACTTTTCTTGCAGGGGCAAAATTGAAAATGGCTTCCCCAGAACCTAAAAGCCTGGTCCCTTTCACCAGAGAGTCTCTTGAAGTTATGGAACAGCATAGTGCTAAAAAGCCCAGTGAGGAAGACAAAGAAGATTTAAAACCGAACTGTGACTTGGAAGTCGGAAAAGAGCTTCCATTTGTTTATGGAAATCTTCCTCAAGCAATGGTGTCAGAGCCATTGGAAGATGTGGACCCATACTACACTAATAAAAGGGTAAGGATTAATTAAGTTTACTGTGGCTATATTTTTATTTTCCAGACATGCAAACAACTGTAATTGAGAAAGAATGAAAAAAGACAGAAAAATAAGTGAAGAGGTAATTTTAAGTTACAGAAAACTGGACAAAACATTTCACATATATTTGAGATTTTTGTCAAAACTGATTATTTGCCTGGTAGATTAGTTTGTTTGGGATAACTGTACTTTGTATGTAATAAGCTATACTGGCATACCTTAATGTTTCATTTTATGGGAGCATCATGGTTGGCTACTTAAGGGTATTGATTTTAAAATAACTATAATATAAAATTTCAATTATATGTACACCAGTTTCAACTGTTCAACTTGATGTGCTTACTCAGTAGTTAGGGAAATAAAACCAAACTATATTTCATTCATAAATTTTATTCACTCATACAGTCACATCCTATCTTATTCCCAGAATGATTTGAGAAAATTACTAAATATTTGACAATTCAGCAAGAAGCACAAAATGATGAAAATAAAAATGATTATGCTTAGAAAAGACAGAGATCTGTGCGGACTGACAAAGCTGGAATAATCTTGAATTACAGCTTCGGGAACGCTTCAGTTTTTACAAGGCAAAAATCTTCTATGAACAGTCAAGAGCAGAGATTAATTCTGAAATAAGGAAGAGATGGGCTGATGATAGAACTGGAACCCTGTAGTTGTAAATTGTGGGAAATAAGATGAGAGAATGGAGATGACAACATGGCTTTAATGTGATGGCCAAAGTACTGATGTGATCAATGCAATGTTTAAATAAGATTAATCTCGAGACTTCTACATGACTATTTCGTGGTAATGATAGAGTCAGAAAGATGAAATAGGAGAGAGACTAATCCAGGCCTGAAGTCAAGAAGTCTGGATTCTAAGAGTGCCTTGGAGACTGAGGTGACACACTTGAGATGAAACAGCAGGATTTGAAGACTGGTTAATCACTTCATTGGAAATAGATGGGGAAACAGAGGAAACAGTGTCAGACTTTATCTTTTTGGGCTCCAAAATCACTGCAGATGGTGACTGCAGCCATGAAATTAAAAGATGTTTACTCCTTGGAAGGAAAGTTATGACCAACCTAGATAGCATATTCAAAAGCAGAGACATTACTTTGCCAAAAAAGGTCCATCTAGTCAAGGCTATGGTTTTTCCTGTGGTCATGTATGGATGTAAGAGTTGGACTGTGAAGAAGGCTGAGCGCCAAAGAATTGACGCTTTTGAACTGTGGTGTTGGAGAAGACTCGTGAAAGTCCCTTGGACTGCAAGGAGATCCAACCAGTCCATTCTGAAGGAGATCAGCCCTGGGATTTCTTTGGAAGGAATGATGCTAAAGCTGAAACTCCAGTACTTTGGCCACCTCATGCGAAGAGTTGACTCATTGGAAAAGACTGATGCTGGGAGGGATTGGGGGCAGCAGAAGGGGACGACAGAGGATGAGGTGGCTGGATGGCATCACTGACTCAATGGACGTGAGTCTGAGTGAACTCCAGGAGTTGGTGATGGACAGGGGGGCCTGGCGTGCTGCGATTCATGGGGTTGCAAAGAGTCGGACACGACTGAGCGACTGAACTGAACTGAACTGAATAATGTCAAGGTTCTGAGCTTGAAAGCTTCTGACAAAAATGAAGTAATTATAAAAAAAGGTCAAACTTGGGGAAGGTAAGAATTAACCCCATTGTGGACAAATGTAATTTGATATTCTTTGATATTGTAGTACATTCAATACTTTTACCAAATGGGTGAAAAGAAAATGAATCAGTCCCAGGTGGCACAAATGGTAAAGACCCCACCTGTCAATGCAGGAGATGTAAGAGATGTGGGTTCGATCCCTGGATAAGGAAGATCCCCAGGAGGAAGGCATGGCAACCTTCCACTCCAGTATTCTTGCCTGGAGAATCCCAAGACAGAGGAGCCTGGCGGGTTACAGTCCATAGAGTTTCAAAGTCAGACACGACTGAAGGGACTTAGCATGCATGCTGGATGGAAGGCAAAGAGATCATTCCGTTAATCACAACTCTTTCAAATACTTTGCATGGTGGAAGCATGTTGAAATTTTACAGTATTAGTGTATATATTAAAAAGATTCCAATATCCTTATATGCCTTTTATGCTATACATTATATAATGTTATTATATTGTAGTCCATATAATGTTTGCAATGTGTAATATGAGGGCTTTCCTGATGGTGCATGGATTCAGCATTGGGTCAGGAAGATCCCTTGGAGAAGGAAATGGCAACCAACTCCAGTATTCTAGCCTGGGAAATTCCATGGACAAAGGAGCTTGGCAGGGCTACAGTCCATGGGTTGCAAAAGAGTTGGATGGGATTTAGGGACTAAACAACAACAGCAATGTATAATATGGTTGTGCATACAACACATGAATGAATTTTCCAAATGGATATGTATGTATAACAAAAGTGCATATATGTGTGTGTATATAATTCTGTGTGTTTATATATACAGATACATACACACATATATTATGTGTATCTGTATTTTACACACATAAGTGCTTTTTAAGACATTTCTGATTTTTCTTTTTTTGGACAGTTAATACTTCAGTATACCAACAGATTAGTTTTACATGATATAAATTTTTGTGTTAAATATATTTATGTCAATGATAACATACAAGCATGGTTACATACCATAGAAAATTACTGATGACTAAGATAATGTTTGCATGAATTGGGTGGGTCACTTTTACTACTGCATTCTCATACCTTATTTGCTTCAAAATAAAATTAACTTATTTTACATTTATTGAATTTTAGTATGCTAAAGTGGATACTCTTGAGCCATCAAGCTATAGATTTCTTTCTATTACATCAATTCAGCAGGAAAAATAAGGATTGGTGTGTGGCAAATGGTTTTCTTAGGTAGAACACTGGGCAAAAAATGTATGGTAGATAAGCCTAAATATGAATAAAACTAGCTTAAAAACCTTTCCATTTGATTTAATCTGTGAATGGATATCAAAATTTAAGTATAAATGTTAGACTTCATGACTGAAATGGTCATTGGAAAATGTTGCATAATTGATAAGATCATAATTCTCAGTTCTAATTTCACTTGATTTTCATTTTTTCTTCTTATAGACTTTCATAGTATTAAATAAAAAGAGAACAATATTCAGATTCAATGCTACCTGGTGTACATTGTCTCCTTTCAATTCAATCAGAAGAGCAGCCATTAAGATTTTGGTACATCCATATCCTTTTCTGTTGGTTTTAAACTGTACTAACGTCAAATGAAACTATTCTATTCAAATATTGCTGCAGTCTTTTTCTCTTTTTAATTAACATATCATTTTATGTCAAACTGAAATCTTGGTTATAAATCGAGTGTGTTCCATATTTGAAAATACATTTAAAATGTATTTTCTAGTGCACACAAGTAGTGGTAGCAAATCTTAATCCTCATTGCTTTTCAATATAAATAGTACATTTTTGAAACTTAAGAAACGATGTGCTCTCATGTGTGTACATACATATAAACAGATTATAGAAATGTGTTTTAAACATTATTTTTAATTACTATTGTTCCTTGACTGTAACTTACCCTCTTCCGACTATTCATTTTGGTTAGCGTCCTGACTGACTGCATATATATGTCCATGACTGATTTGCCAAAATGGGGGCCAGCATTGCAGTAAGTTATATAATTTTATTGTGTATAATCGCATATATGATTATATTTTATATTTAACACATTGTTATAGTACATTGTATACTACATATTATGACATGGTACAAATTAATATTTATAATTTACATGTAATATACATTGTACATAATATAATACTTACACATATTCCACAATTGATGAATTTTCTGAATAAAATATATACACATGTTGTTAATCAATTTTAATGTTTTTCTTCCCATCATTACTCTTAATTGGATTTTAAATGCTTCTATTTCCCAGCATGTTAGGTTCACAAGATAGAGATGCTTGAGCCTTTAGCTATATATGTGTTTATGTCTGTGGCTTCATGTAAGTGAGGCTTTATTTTTATTCTAATGATTGATATATTTCAGTGCTTCAGATTTTCTTTACTATTGCAGTCCCACACCAGATTTGTTTCAAACTCAGATAGCTTTTATCCAGTCTATTCTTTAGAAAGATATCTTTTTATTCCTTTCTGTTCTACTCCTCTTTCCTTGGGGATGTGAGTAGCTTACCTTGCATTAGAATACAAAAATGGAAAGGCCCATTAGGTTTTCTAGAGAAGAAAACCTTCTTGATGCCACCCCTCAAGGTTTCTATTCTTAAAATTAGTTAACTTTGGAAGGTAAATATGTATTATACTGATTCACTGTAAAAATTTTTGTATATGTAGATAATAAGTTCTTTCATACTTGCCTACATTTTGTTACTTATTGCTGGACTCCCAATGTGGGATAAATTTGATATTTTGTATTTGTTCTTTACTTAAATATATATAAACATAACCCTGGGCTAAAATTTGTTGAAAAAAAATTTGATAGCCAAATCTCATGGTTAATGTTTTAAGACTCAGGAAGCCCTAACTAAAGCCCTATCCTATAGTTGTCTAGTTGGTTGGTTGATTGATTGCCAAATAATTATCATAGACATATATTTCAGAATTATGAAATATTGGTTTCATTTTTAATATGAAAAGTCATATGAAAATTATGTGAAATTTTTTCTGTAGGAATACTTTGCTTGGAATTTATACATTTGAAATACTTGTAAAACTCATTGCAAGAGGCATCTGGGCAGGACCCTTTTATTTCTTTGGTGATTCATGGAACTGGCTTGATTTCAGTGTAACTTTATTTGAGTGAGTACTCCTTTTAAGTTGCAAACATCATAATATTTGCTTGCTAAGAAAATGCTTTTCATAAAGAAACATTGAGGTTGACAGAATTTTCTGCCTGTAAAATTCTATGAGTACAGAACGATTCATAAATCATAGACATAGTGAGTTCTCTTAGGCAGCTCCAACTGAACTAATCCTGACTATGCATTGAAAATTAAAGGAATGGGAATCTCTGTTTTCTACCTGAAGCAAAAACAATAGAGGTTGAATTTTTTGCGCTTGAGGTGATTATGTTCAGTGACCAGAAAATATCCTGGAGACTTAGGAGAGGATTCCAACATATTTGATTCTGTTAATCCATATTGCTTAAGAACAGTAAATATTCTAATTATCAGAATAAGATATTTTATATACATGCACATTTTTCTAGAATGATACATTAAATTCTAATAATTTACACGTGTATTAATTTTTTTCAATCCTTCTGTTTAATGTACTCTATTTTATGGCTAAAGAAATTGTCACAGGCATCAAACTCTTGTTAAACATAATTTAAAGTAATACTCTATTTGTAGAGTTAGTGTCAATTTTTTTAAAAAAGAAATAACCTTTATAATGAACAGATTAGTTTCTTCCATGTAGTGAGCAGTCAAAAAATAGTATCTAATATCATTGAAATTATTATCAGTACTTCTGAAGTCACTAGTATTATTTCTCTTCTTGCCATTGCTATTAGCCAAAATTTGGCTAATGCAACTAAGGGCTCTCAGTATGTGAAGGTGCTTTGCTATGTACTATACATTGATTAGGAGAAGGCAATAGCACCCCACTCCAGTACTCTTGCCTGGAAAATCCCATGGACGGAGGAGCCTGGTGGGCTGCAGTCCATGGGGTCGCTAGGAGTCGGACACGACTGAGCGACTTCACTTTCACTTTTCACTTTCATGAATTGGAGAAGGAAATGGCAACCCACTCCAGTGTTCTTGCCTGGAGAATCCCAGGGACGGGGGAGCCTGGTGGGCTGCCGTCTATGGGGTCACACAGAGTCGGACACAACTGATGCGACTTAGCAGCAGCAGCAGCATACATTGATTAACTAATTTAATCTCCCCCAAATCCTCAGAATTAGAAAGTACCCTTATCCTTACTTTTTACATTTGAGAAAACTGAGGCAAAATAGGTTAAGTAATTTTTTCATATCACACAACTAGTAAATAGTAGAGTCTATATTTCTATACCAGCAGTCTGACTCCAGAGACTGTGTCCTTAACCAATATACATTTTGACTTCTGCAACCATCACCATCACCACTGCCATCATCATCACCATCATTATCAGCACCAGGAGTTTAAATACTTAAAATAAATCTTATTCCTTTCAAAAGCTATGTATTTTCTTATTTTAACTATATTTTCAAGCCAATAAGATTGCAAAATATGAACATAATATAGAGTATTTGATGAAATTTTGACCACTTAAAGTGTCAAGCTTTTATAAACTCTCATAATTTGTAGATTAATGTTTACTTGATTACCTTGCACTGTAGAAATCTTTGCCTTCCAATCAATAATAAACCTATTTGCAAAATGAAATAATGAAAGCGAGTGAATATTTGCATATCTGGTTTTAGAAACAAGCTTCAAATATTATAAAAAGCCAAATGTCAGTAACATAAACTCAATATGATTTATAAACGACTTTAATTTAATTCCACAGGCATATTTCAAGATATTCACCTCTAAATTTCATTTCAGTATTTAAAATTATGAGAAATTTGAGAATTTTGAAAATTATTCCTTTAAACCAAGGTAAGAAAAAGCATCAAGTTCTTTGTCTTCATTTTGTTTCATGTACTTCCATGTATTCGTTTGAACGGCCTTGCCATTGCTTGGAGAAATGTTGTTAAACAACATTTCATCTTTGAAATAAATGAATATAAGATCAAATATCAAATTTATTTGTCACTCCTGGAATGGAAAGGAAAAAAATACATTTGTTACCTATTTGAAGTGATTTCAATGCTTATGATAACAAAATGTAGAACTCAATCAAAATAAGTTACTTCTTTATTTTTTCTTGTTTCTTTAATTTTATGTCTTAAATATGAAATACTAAAATTGTCTTTAGACTTCTGAATGAATTAGCAGTCCAGACAGTTATCTAATCCATCCTCTTCTTTTCCTCATTGAATCTAAAAGCCAGTTGAAATGAACAAAGTTATATAAAATAACTACCCTTTTACTCTCAGTGCTTGGATAGGACGTATTCCACATGCCACAACATTCAAGAAGGTTCTATTAAATAATGTACAGCCATGACCACATTGATGGAAGATGCAGAGGAGTAATTTACACATCCCATTACTGAATGTGTCTTAGGGAAGCCTACTAATACCTTCTGATTTGTTGTTCAGAATGAATAAAAACAATAATATAGGAAACTTCACTCAGAGTTTTGTGGGTTTTTTTGGCTGTTATGAGTCAGAGGTTTTATCAAATAATTGAATGAATAAACCCACGAAGTAGTGTGATAACACCAAAAATAAGATCTGCAAGCAACGTTCGTCCACTGGAACATCATGAAGAAGGCCAGATAAATGCATACTCTGTACTTGGAGTCCAGGCTGGGCAAAACAGCAAAAACATTGGGGAAATGTGATAATAGATGCCTAACTTTGTGGATATGACTTCCCTGGTGGCTCAGACAGTAAAGCGTCTGCCTACAATGTGTGAGACCCAGGTTCAGTCCCTGGGTCGGAAAGATAGGCTGGAGAAGGAAATGGCAACCCACTCCAGTATTCTTGCCTGGAAAATCACATGGACAGAGGAGCCTGGTAGGCTACAGTCCATGGGGTCGCAAAGAGTCAGACATGACTGAGCGACTTCACTTCAGTTGTGGATATACTGAAACATTGAATAGTACACATTAAACAGGTGAATTGTATGGTTTATAAATTATATCTCAATAAACCTGTTTGATAAAAATGGTCTGTGGCATGGTAGCTTCACCAAGCACAGTGAAGAAAGCAGCAATGAAAAATGTCCTTGCAGGAATTTCCACAGTCTTAGTTCTTTTACTACTCTCCACAAATTACTGGAACATAAGTTGTATCTCCTTCATCTTCATTTTAGAATTAGAGGTAAAGATTATAGAGGAATTCAGGTAAATCCAAGTAGAATATAGTAACTAGAATTGGGAGCATACAGGCTGGTATGAATTGCTCTTTTTTTTCCAAAGGAGAAAGCAACCAAGGCACATACTGGTTATACAGTGTGTATGAAAACAAGGAAGAAAGGAAAACACAGTATTCAAGAGAATGAAAATAATCCTTTTCCTCTTAAAAATGTACTCTAAGGCATAAAATGTAAGCCAGTTTATAAAAGTGAGTAAAGTGAGTATAATTGAGTTAAAATTGTCTGTCAAGATGTAGAGACCTGAGCTTCTTTGGGGTCCAAGTGCTGGTTGACAATCTGCCTGCCAACGCACGGGACACTGGTTCGATCCCTGGCCCAGGAGGCTCCTAGACGGCACCGGGCAACTAAGCCCATGCACCACAACTGGAGAGTAGCCCCTGCTCACCATAACTAGAGAAAACCCGTGTGCAGAAACAAAGACCAAGCAGAGCCAAATTAAACATTAATTAAAGAAACATATAGACTTTAAAATTAAACCAGACATAAGTTAGAATCCACAAAAGATACACTAAACTAAAACGAAATGAAAGTTTAAAAGTAAAAAGAAGGAAAAAGTTATACCAGGAAATCAAAATCAAAATTGACATATGGTTCAGAGCTTTGAATGGTAGGTAGCAATGAATGGAAGATAGCAATGAAAATTATTAATAAATTTGAGTCTATAAAGTGTGATGGTGACTTCTTTTTATCATCAATTAAAATATTGACACTAAAATTAAAGCTCCATAAGAAGCTTGATTTTATATATTCTGTATAGAATATATTTATGTCATAGCAATATTAATAACAATATTTTGTATTTATACATGTATAAGTATATTTTAATTTATATATATTCTATAATATCACTATTATAGATAAAATATTTGCATGAGTTTATGTTTATATGCACACATACCTTCTTACTTATATTTAAGAATTTCCATTCCTAAAGATAATTTCAACAAAACAGTGTGAAAATTCTTTTCAGTACAAAATATACACAGGACTCATGACAGTGACCAAATAAAAAATACACAGTTCAAATACACATATTTTAAAAGATTTTTATGGTGATCATGGCAATAATATCAAATTAAAATATCCCATTTTTCTTCTAATAAGTTGGCAGTGATATTTTTAAAAATGTCCTACCTTTAGTAAAGACATATATTTATAGTCTTTGGTTTATGTATATTTATATAATATATAAAGATTATATATTTATAGTCTTTGGTTTATGCATTGGTTCAATATTTCTTTAAAATTATGACTATATGAATTAATACTTAAATATCTCATATACCATGACACAGAAATTCCATTTTTAAAGTAATACTTTTAAAAGACATGCATATAGCAAAACAATTCATAGTATAATTGTTATAATAAGTGGCAAAAGTAGCTGTAAATATGTATTTCAGAAAGATAGCAATTAAAATTATACGTTTATTCTAGGTATCACATTTCTTTAATCACAGGAGTAACTTTCAGGCAATTCAGTAACTCAGTCATGTCTGACTCTTTGTGATCAATGGACTGTAGTATGCCAGGCTTCGCTGGCCATGACCTACTCCCAGAGCTTGCTCAAACTCCTGTCCATCGAGTCCGTGATGCCATCCAACCATCTCATCCTCTGTTGTCCCTTTCTCCTCCTGCCTTCAGTCTTTCCCAGCATCAGGGTCCTTTCCAGTGAATCAGTTATTTGCATCACATGTCCAAAGTATTGAAGGTTCAGCTTCAGCATCAGTCCTTCCAGTGAATATTCAGGACTGATTTTCTTTAGGATTGACTGGTTTGATCTCCTTGCAGTCCAAGGAACTCTCAAGAGTCTTCTCCAACACCACAGTTCAAAAGCATCAATTCTTCTATGCTCAGCCTTCGTTATGGTCCAACTCTCACATCCATACATAACTACTGGAAGAAGCATAGCTTTGACGAGACAAACCTTTGTGGGCTAAGTAACGTCTCTGCTTTTTAATATGCTGTCTAGGTTGGTCATAGCTTTTCTTCCAAGGAGCAAGCATCTTTTAATTTCATGGCTACAGTCAGCATCTGCAGTGATTTTGGAGCCCCCCAAAATAAAGTCTGTCACTGTTTCCATTGTTTCCTCATCTATTTGCTATGAAGTGATGGGACTGGATGCCATGATCTTAGTTTTTTGTGTGTTGGGTTTTAAGCCAGTTTTTCCACTCTCCTCTTTCACTTTTATGAAGAGACTCTTTAGTTTATTTTCACTTTCTGCTGTAAGGGTGCCATCTGCTGCATATCAGAGGTTATTGATATTTCTCTCAGCAATCTTGATTCCAGCTTGTACTTCATCCAGCCCAGCATTTTGCATGATGTACTCTGCATATAAGTTATATAAGCAGGGTGACACTATACGGCCTTGACGTACTCCTTTCCCAATTTGGAACCAGTCTGTTAGCTGACTGTATAGTCTCCATCTTCGGCTGTGAAGAATATAATCAATCTGATTTCGGTGATGTCCATGTGTGGAGTCATCTCATGTGTTGTTGGAAGAGGGTGTTTGCTATGACCAGTGTGTTCTCTTGGCAAAACTCTGTTAGCCTTTGCCTTTCTTCATTTTGTACTCCAAGGTCAAACTTGCCTGTTACTCCACGTTTTTCTTGACTTCCTACTTTTGCTTTCCAGTCCCCTATGATGAAAAGGACATCTTTTTTTGGTGTTAGTTCTAGATAGTTTCTAGGTCATCATAAAACCATTCAACTTCAGCTTCTTCAACTTTAGTGGTTGTGGCATAGACTTGGATTACTGTGATATTGAATGGTTTGCCTTGGAAATAAAACAGAGATCATTCTGTTGTTTTTGAGATCGCACCCAAGTATTTTAAAGTTAGTTTTATTTGAGGACACTCTTTTCTAATAACTTTTCTATTACACTCAAGAAATCTAATCATCTGAGGATGTCATTTTTTAAAAAATAGATTTTCAATTCTCACAATGATGTATGAAATAAGTATATTTATACTCCTTTAAAAATAATTAAACAGAAACATTAAACGGTTGATAACTTGCTCAACATTATGGAGGTGGTTTATTTTCATCCATTATTGGAGGAAAGAAGACTTATGGTAGTTTTATCTATGAAGTGTAATTATAGGGTGTTTGTTGTTTTTTCTTGATTTCTATATTTTCAGAATTGAGCATGTATTAATAGTTAAAAAAATGAGTGTCCTTAAATAAAACTAACGTTGAAGTTGAATTCTTAATTAACAAGTATTCTGGTATAAATACAGTGATATATAATCACAGTTGTATGTTATTCCATTTCTATTCATAAAATTTTTTAATGTTTTCTTTAATGAGCTTCAAAGATTGAGTTCATCAAAAGATAATAAAAATGTATAGAATACTGCTATTTCAAACTATTTCTTTTTTTCAACAATATTTGCAACCGATATTGATTTGTAACTCAATGCCTTTACCTGTGCTTATAAATAATGGTGATTAGTATGAAAAATAGTAACCAAGAGAGGAGGCCTGTTCTTTATGTAGTAAAAAGAAACAAACAAATAAGTAAAAGTACTAAAGTATGTCTGACTTATTGCCAGACGTAACAAATTAGCAATAATACAGAAATCTCAAAGTTTAGCATGTTATTTGTTTTATTTATCAGATCTAAGTAATGATAAATGAAATTATAAAACACAAAGCTATTGATTTCAATGGCATCTGCATTTGCCATGAGAGAAGTTTGCTAATGCTGCTTTACTAAGGTATTTTATTTTACCAAAAACAAACCTTTCTCTTTTCAGGACTGAAGTCTTTTGTAGCCATACTCATCCATTGTTTGAAGAAACTCACTGTGGTCATTATCCTAACTCTCTTTTTTCTGAGTGTATTTTCTCTAATTGGGATGGGGCTCTTCATGGGCAATCTGAAGCACAAATGTTTGCGATGGCCCCAGGAAAATGAAACTGACATGCTGAATAACAGAACTGGAAACCCATATTATATTCGAGGTAAGAATCCCTTGCCATCTATATCAAAAAGCATTCTTCACAGAAATGTTGAACCTTCAATTTCAGAACAAATTCAACTTCAGAACAATCTTCATGTAAATATCTAACTATGCTCAAGTGCTAATTTGGATCAGTTTCCTTTATCAGGATGATAAAGTTCCAAGTCTTCAGACAGTTATGTCAGGGAAACCTAAGTTTGGAATTGCTAAAACTCACAAATTTTATCATTTCAAAAATAAATAAATATGACCAAAGCCTCCTAGATTGAGAGAAAATGGTAGGCTACAAACTCCTTCCTTCTTACTGTAGAGAAGGATGTTCATCTGTACAGATGTAATTGGGTTTTAGATATGCTGTTCACTCAAAATTAGATACAAAATATCATGTCTTTCCTATTTTTCCAGAAACAGAAAACTTTTATTATTTGGAAGGAGAAAGATATGCTCTTCTTTGTGGCAACAGATCAGATGCTAGGTAAGCAGTATTAATGTTTTCTTCTATCAAATCTATATTGTAATGGAGAGTGGAGTCGGGCTCTTCACTGCTCAAAAGCCAGTAAGAGGCCATTTAGTGAAAAGGAAAGTTTGCTTTATTTTAGATGCTGGAGACCAATGGGAGGGTAGACTCTTGTTCAAAGGCTGACTCTCCATCTGCCCCGACAATCACGGGGCAAGAGGGAGGGAGCTACATGCAGAAACAGCACAGTCAACTCTGACAATCATCTTGAAATTGGTCATCTGTGGTCTGACCAGCATCATATTGATTGTTTTGAGTATGATTAATCTTCGGATCCAGGGTTGGTTGGTTTCAATTTCCTTGGGATCAATTCTTGGAATTATGGCAGTTTATGGGAACCTGGTGGCTTAGTGGTAAAGAATCCACCTGCCAGTGCAGGAGATGCTGGCTTGATCCCTGGGTTGGGAAGATCCCCTGAAGGAGGAAACGGCAACCCTCTCCAGCATTGTTGCCTAGGAAATCCCATGAACAGAAGGGCCTAGTGGGCTACATGGAGTCTCAAAAGAGTCCGAAACGACTTAGTGACTAAACAACAATAGGACTTAAAATAATTCTTCAGTGAGATGACAGAACTCTCAAGTCTTCAGTTCAGTTCAGTTCAGTCGCTCAGTCATGTCTGACTCTTTGCGACCCCATGGGCTGCAGCATGTCAGGCTTCCCTGTCCATCACCAACTTCTGGAGCTTGTTCAAACTCATGTTCATCGAGTCAGCGATGCCATTCAATCATCTGTCATCCCCTTTCCCCCTGCTTTCAATCTTTCCCAGCATCAGGGTCTTTTCTAATGAGTCAGTTCTTTGCATCAGGTATTAGAGTTTCAGCTTCAACATCAGTCCTTCCAATGAATATTCAGGACTGATTTCCTTTAGGATGGACTGGTTGGATCTCCTTGCTGTCCAAGGGACTCTCAAGAGTTTTCTCCAACACCACAGTTCAAAAGCATCAATTCTCTGGTGCTCAGCCTTCTCTGTGGTCCAACTCTCACATCCATACAGGACTATTGAAAAAACTTATTTATAATTTCAGATGAAGAGATAAAGTTGAAACAGAGTGGTTCTCAGTGGTACAATGGCTTAATTCCTTGTGTTACTTTCCTCAGCTGGAATGACTTGGCACCCATCTGAAACTCAGTTCTTAGAGGCTCTGGGCCCGAGATAGAGAAAAAGCATATAGGGGCAAGAAAATGAGTTATGTAGTCTAGTTGTATTAAAGTGATTTAGGGGGCTTCCCAGAGGCTTCCCTTGTGGCTGAGATGGTAAGAGTCTACCCAACACTCTTTCAGGAGACCTGGGTTAGATCCCTGGAGGAGAGCATGGCAATACACTACAGTATTCTTGCCCAAAGAATCCCATGGACAGAGAAGTCTGGTAGGCTACATTTGGTGGGATGGCATAGAGTCAGACACGACTGAGTGACTAACACACACACACATACACACACACATATAGGGGGCTTCTCAGGTGGCACTGGTGGTAAAGAGCTTGCCTGCCAATTAGAACTCTGTTCAATCCCTGGGTCGGGAAGATCCCCTGGAGTAGCAAATGGCAACTTGCTCCAGTATTCTTGCCTGGAGAATCCCATGGAGAGAGGAGCCTGGCAGGCTATAGTCCATAGGGTCACAAATGGTCGGACACGACTGAAGCGACAGCACGTACAAGGTGATTTAGACATTTCATTGCTTATTCAACCTTTTTACCTCGTTACTGCTGGGCTCCCATTCTATTTTCAAGTCCAGATTGTGAATCCATCTCATTGTATCTGCCCCATCCCACTCGAGCTAAACCTTTCTGTGGACATTCCAAACTAGATTTGACGTCACATACATGTTCAAGATACCAAGTCATGGATAGTCAGAATGACAATGATATAGTAGATCAAGGCCAGAAGAGAAAGTCAGTGTTTAACCTGCAGCCATTATACTTTGCTGTATGATAAACTATCCCAAAAACTAGTATTTTAAGACAAGAACAAAAATTCATCAGTTCAGATTCTATAGGTCAGCAATTTAGCAAGCCTCAGCACACAAGTACTTTTTAAACCTCTGTTTGTATCACATTTGTTAGCCATTAACATATATGTAAAGCAAGTCACATGGCCAAAGCTCCAATATTGTGGGAGGGAACTACAGAGAGGTGAGGAGGGAGGAAGCATGATTTATTGGGCCACTACTTTCATAATGGACAACAAGAACCAAACCCCAGTAGGTAAAATTATGAAGACTCCACGAAAGGAAATGCAATAAATATTTAATCTGATCTTTCTACCAAAGTGCCGTTAGCTGCTTATAAATTATTGATGAACAATGTTTTCTCACTCTTTAAATAATGGTAGCTAAGTGTTTGAGGTGAGATCATTTAAAAATTAAACTCTCAACTACTGCAGTTTTATTTTTATCAGTGTCATTTTCCACCAGTTATACTTTCACTTTGATTTTGGGTCGTAAAGAAATCTTTAACAAAGACTTGGCAAAAACCATTTGTGAGGCCCTGTTGTCTTTTAGCTTAACTAATGCTGTTCACTTATATCAGCTGAAAATCTAACTCATATGCAACTTTTTTTCACTGGGAATTGTTTGGGAGAAAACCACGCCCCATGAAAGAGGGAGCCCTTTATTATTCATGGGTAGATATTCTGTATTTGTGATTTAACCTTGATCTGAAAATCACCTAAGAGTAAGCAGTTTTTCTTTTCTTCATCTTAATTAGTCAGTGTCCTGAAGGATATGTGTGTGTAAAAGCTGGTGTGAATCCTGATGATGGCTACACAAATTTCGACAGCTTTGGCTGGGCCTTATTAGCTCTATTTCGGTTAATGACGCAGGATTACCCTGAAGCACTTTATCACCAGGTAAGAACACAAAAGCTGCACTGCACGTAAGAATGATGCCATGCTCCTCCTTTCTAAAATAATGATCAAATGTAATGCACTTTATTAAATTTTTGTGTGGAGAAGAATTTGAGGCCAGAAGAAAATGGAATTATTCAATGTCAAACTGTATGTAAACACTGGGCCCATGTCAGTGTTCTTATGCATTGGTATCTTATTTAATCTTTGAAACAATCCTACAAGGTCAGGATATAAATATGTGCATATGCTTTTACATGAAGACCCTAAGATCAAAGCAGTTAGATAACTTCCCCAAAGTTAAAACACATGTATCTACCAGAGGTCACAGTACTACTCTGTGGTCTTATATATTTGACATTAACTAGAGAGCATTTCTGGAGAAGGCAATGGCAACCCACTCCAGTACTCTTGCCTGGAAAATCCCATGGGAGGAGCTTGGTAGGCTGAAGTCCATGGGGTCGCTAAGAGTCAGACACGACTGAGCGTCTTCACTTTCACTTTTCACTTTCACGCATTGGAGAAGGAAATGGCAACCCACTCCAGTGTTCTTTCCTGGAGAATCCCAGGGACGGGGGAGCCTGGTGGGCTGCCGTTTATGGAGTTGCACAGAGTCGGACACAACTGAAGCAACTTAGCAGCAGCAGCAGCAGCAGCAGAGAGCATTTCTAGGTGCTAATTCTTCAGACAAAAAATTTGAACCTATGATATTACCATCTATTAAGAAATTGTTGGGACTTCCCCGGTGGTCCAGTGGCTAAGACTCTGAGCTCCCAATTCAGGGGGAGTGAATTTGATCCCCGGTCAAGGAACCCCGTGTATTGCAACTAAGAATTCACTTGCTGAAACTAAAGATTATTCATGCCTACAATGTACTATTTCTTTTTAATTCTTCTATTTCTTCTCATCCTCCTTTAATAGTCAGTCATGCTCCAGTTATAGTAACAGAAAGCTTACTGTTATGAGACTTTAGATAAAAATTTTGAGTCTCCTTTCATAACTGATGATTTGTGTGCCATAGTTTCTCAGAAGGATATAATACATACTCATTAAAAATGTAGATTCAATTTTTCTTTTAAGAAAAGAAAAGTGGAATATGCAGTTTTTCAGCAGCATAGTTAATATCAAAATATATTAGATAAAATAATTACTTTAAATTCCAAAAGTATGTGCAGTTGAAAAATACTCTTTTTAAACACACATGTACTATACTTTTTATGATTGAATAGATAAATTATGGTGTGTATGTGCATATGTGTGTGTTTACAGGCCATTAATAATTATAAGAATAATGTAATATATTTTTAGCACAAAGATTCATAATATGTTATTAAATGAAAATCAAGTAAACCAAACATGCTTGTAGGAAAATTATATTTCTAGTAGAAGTACTTAAAATATTACAAGTGATTGTTTTCTTTATGCAAACTATATTTTTCTAATTTTGAAAGAATAGTATATTGTTATTTGTCAAACTTTTTGACAAATATCATGCCTCCTCCACAACACTAGGAACTTCTTATTTCTGAAATAATCTTACCATGTTATCCTCTTCAAAATCCTCCAGTGATTTCCAAATGTCTGCAGGATGAAGTTCAGTGTCCAAATGCATGGTCCATAGTGCCCTTTAAGATATAGTCTCTGCATTCATATTTGCTTGTTCAGCATTTCTGCCCACTAGGAGATAAATGACCTAAAAAGTATTTTGTCTTATTTTAATTTTTGTGTTCTCAGCATCTAACATACAAAAATGCTTAATAAAATTTTAATTAAAAATTTAAGTGAATATTTATGAATTGTTTACTTTATATAATAGTGAATGTCTTGCCTTTTATCTACAGCTTTCAAAGTGTATAAGTTAATTTACTTGTTAGCAATAGTTTAAAAGAAATCCCATCACACACCAGGGAAATGAGAAATCAGTCTGGGAGTGCCCTGATTCTGGAGTCTTTCAAGATCTTCATCATTATTACACTCTAGGATTTTATTGACTAGTATAGATAAGGTTTGCTTTGATTTGGAATGAATTTTTTACTCATCACTGCTCTATTGAACCGACTGTGACTAGGTAAATTCAACAGTTATTCCCAAAGAGTACAGCTTGTGTTTTGGAGAATATCATTCCCCATTCATTAAACAAGCATTATTTAATCCAAGTACTCTGATGTAGCATTGGTACAGAAGTGAACAAAGCAGGTTGTCAGTTCTCATGGAGTGGAGTTATATTCAACCATAGTTCACGTTTATCACATACTTGCCATGAGCTAAGATCTTCTCATACATTGTTTCATTTGATTTTCATAAACATATATGAAAAAAGCTAAAATTAGCCCCTGTTTTCTGCTAAAATACAATAAAACTTGAATTTGCACACTTTTTCATTATAATAAGATTGTATGCTTTTATTCTCCATCAGCTTCATTTAGTGGAAAGAGCAAAAATTTTGGATTCAGACATTTCCCCACAGCTGTAAGATATTTATCTAATTTCATCTCCTTTTTACATGGTAAATACAATGTAAATGTTTTACATGGAATTAAGGAAATAGTAAACATAAAGTATTTATTAATGTGTATATCCTACAATACTCATGATATCTAATACTGACTTGTGAATGTATTGTGGATAACAGCTATTTAGTGGGGAAAATATTTAACCAAATCCTAAATAGCTTACTCACTTGGATAATAGAGTTTATTAAAAATACTGTTAAAGGAAAACATACTATAGATTAATAAGTAATTATTTCTGATTAAATGTTAGAACTTCCTGTTAATTAGTAAACATTCTTAACTCATATCAACACAAAATTTTCTGTAAGAAACTTGTCTATTGATTCAAATGAATGCTTAAAAATGAAAACTATTCCCATATGTTTTCCTGAAATTTGTTCATCTACTTGTAATCAGTAAGCATAGATCAGTGGACTATATTTTGGATTTGTAATATCTACTTATAAATTTTAAAATTTTCTGATATATCTTAGGTAATTATTTTGAAATAAAAGCCAGTCGATGCTCGGTTTAGGAATCTACTACTTCGTATTTTTCTATCCATAAATGGGGTTTCCCGGGTGGCACTAGTAGTAAAGAACCTGCCTGCCAATGCAGGAGACATAAGACATGCAGGTTCAATCCCTGGCTTGGGAAGATCCCCTGGAGGAGGACATGGCAACCCACTCCAGTATTCTTGTCTGGAGAATCCCTAGGACAGAGCAACCTGGCAGGATACAGTCCATAGGGTCATAGAGTCAGACACGACTGAAGCAACTTAGCACACGTGCTGTGCTTAGTGTCTCAGACTTGTCCGACCCTTTGTGACCCTGCAGGCTGTAGCCTGCCAGGTTCCTCTGTCCATGAGGATTTTCCAGGCAAGAATACAGGAGTAGGTTGCTATGCCCTCCTCCAGGAGATCTTCCCAAGCCAGGGATTGAACCCATGCCTCCTGCATTGCAGGAGGATTCTTTACTGTCTGAGCCACCAGGTAAGCATGCATGCACATCCATAAATGACTTGATATATGTGAATTATATGACTTTCCTATGTGATTTGTTTAGAGGTTCTTCACGAAAGCAATTATCCTGACAGATAATCAAATACTCCTGTTTCTCCTCTCTTTTAAAAGACATGATTTTGTACTTTGTTGTGATGTTTCCATAAAGTAATGATCCACGGAAAGTAATATCCAGACATTCATTCTTTGACTTTATTGCACTTCATATATTTAAAGATTCGATTGCAAAGGAAGCAATCATTCATATTCAGACTATCCAGCTTTCTTTATGGAAAGATGACAGTTTTTTCCTTTCATTATGTTCAATTTGTTAATTAAGATAAAAACATCCAATGCTCACCCTGAATTAAATTACTAAATTCCTCCCTGGTTTTGTACCATTATTTTGTACCTTACATATATGTCTAAAGTTAGAGAGCTTTATACTTATTTCTCCAGGTAAAGCCAGTACTTTAACTGTCTTATAATTGCATTCCACTTGTAACTAAATTCTAATAAAATTTTTTTTTTCATTTTAAAATAAGAGATCACAGTAAGACAAATAATATTTCCTCTCTGTTTTTTTTCCACCTCTCCTTAGATCCTTTATGCTTCTGGGAAGGTCTACATGATATTTTTTGTTGTGATAAGTTTTTGGTTTGCCTTTTATATGGCAAGTTTGTTCTTAGGCTTACTTG
This sequence comes from Bubalus bubalis, assembly GCF_019923935.1. Taxonomy (NCBI): domain Eukaryota; kingdom Metazoa; phylum Chordata; class Mammalia; order Artiodactyla; family Bovidae; genus Bubalus; species Bubalus bubalis. The sequence continues at coordinate 81,987,309 of NC_059158.1, forward strand.
CTATATCTTATGAAGAAGAAAAGCAGACAGCTGCTGAAAAAGCTACGATTGATCAGGAATTTCAGAAGTCTTTACCAGAACTTCAAGAAGAAAAAATAACAGCAGAGGTATAGATTTTTTTAATGCTCTTTTAGAGTCAGAATGTATCTTATGAAGTCTTGGAGCATATGTGTTCTAGTAGACGTTCAGTATCTATGTGTGGTACATGATAAGGTCATAAGTGATTTTAGTAAAAGGGCTCACTTTTACTACATGACATTCTTTTCTGAGTGTGGTGTGATAAGAGTGACCATTTTTTGGTCACTTAATATATACAATAGTCTTGTTCTAAAATGCATATTACTACTGCTAATAAACTATGGGTGTGTGTGTATATATATATATACAATGTATATTATATAAAATATATATATAATAAACTATGGGTATATATATATATGTATATATGTATTTGAACTTCTCGTAATGCAGTAAACACTTTTTTTTCTCATAATGCAGTCATATTTTATTAATTTAAACTTACTTCATACAGCACATTAGAATTGGCTTTGGAAAATTTCAGTGTTCAACTCAAAAGTGATAGCACCTTCCACAATTTAGAATCTAGAAAGCACTAAAAGCATGGATCAAAGTATAGTAGTGAAGCTGTAAAAAGAGAAACAAAATATTGACTTTCTGGCTCATTCAAGAGGAAATGCACTGTCCATCCTGGCATAAGAAGTTATTTTATCTGTGCAGTAATTAAGTTCATGATAAGTAAAACAATGCAGTTTTACTCTAATTTTCAATTACCCTGGTGTTCTGTTTGAATATACTTTTAGATATTTAGCTTCACAGCAAAAGATCTGGTCTATGAATCTAAAAGTATTGGCAGAAGTAATATTAAAGTTATAGAAAATTGTCTTTAAAAAAAATCTAAATTCTGCTGTAAGTGTGCAAAAAGGGAGAACAGGCCCCCAGAAAGCAACCAGAAGCAGCTTTCTTATATTCCACAGGACCAGGCTGTCTCATACCTCTTCCTAGGCTTAGCTCAGTCGCCTAGTATCCCTCCCCAGAGCTGTCCAGGGGTGTGGTGGGCAGGGGCCAGAGCAGCCTGAGGGGGTGGCACTCATGCCTCTTCTGAGGTGTTGCTCTCTTCCCCGGTGTTGTGAGGTGCCCCACTGCCTCAGAGTTTGTCCTCTGGAAGGTGCTCGGCCCAGAGTGGTCACAAGCAAGTCCAGTGCTCCCACCCACTGACCTGGTTACAGGGCCCTCACTTGTGGGAAGGGAGCCATGCCTTGCCTTCTCTTCCATCCCTCTGGGTTTGTTACTAGTTTCACTCTTGACACTTGCTAATGAAGATTGTCTACATAGGAAGAAGTATTTGAACTACATTTTCTAGTAGATGTAAAAAGAACAGATTGAGGGAGCAAAGGATGGAAAAAAACTGTATCTTGCTTATCCCTCATATAGAAAAAAAAAAATTGAGGAAAAGGGCGATTCACTCTGGCATGTGTGGTATGACTGGCTAAGAAGTTCATTAATCCCAAAGGCCTCTGCTGGACCAAAAGGGGAAAATGATAACTCTCTATTAACTAGCTCTCTCATTAAGTTGTGATCAGTGAAGAAACTCAAGAAAAGTCATTCCACTAAAAAGTAGGGCCTGAATGACATAATGTAGGATCATACCAAATGACAAGTTATTGATAGATACATATATCTACAAGGTCAGTGCATACCCCTGAAAGAAGAAGCAATTGTAAACGATATGAAGAAAGCAGGTATATTAATCAAAAGAAGCTATTGAGTATAGCCATTATATCACTCATGAGGAAGTCACAGATAAATTACAAAGCTTTCTGTCTCTAGAAATGAGTCTGAGATCCTACCGATTGAATGATTGTAGTGCAAATGATATGTGGAATGTATAATTTGTTTTGAAGTGGCATTTCAAATGACAAGAGCTACACACAGATATATCCAAGAGCACAATTCTTCTCTAATTTCAGATGAGATGCCCTATTAACTCTGCCTGTGAAGAACTTAGAGTATTTTGTAATTTCCCAATATCTCCATTCATTTGGCTATTCTGGACCACATAAACCCTTTCTGGATTTAAATAAAGTCTTTCAATTATGAAAGATTTCTTTTCCTGGAAGAGTACTAGAACATTTTGTCATGCTAAAGTTTTCTGGGAAAATGAGAGTAAAAGTCATTTTTACAAGATACATTTTCTTTTCCTTTTTTACACATAAGAAAATGCTGGAGAATGAAGAACTTTAAATGGAACATACTGAGGACTCTTTAGGTGACTGATATAACACTCAGCAAATTCTAATTCCTATGTTGAAATTACTGGGAAATTGCATATGGTTTTCATATTCTCACATTACAATAAAACAGTAGATTATATTGGCTAAAATCACAGTTTTTCAGTCAGATTAATATAGATTTCAGTCCATTTTAGCTGCTTACTAGATTTATGATATTTGCCAAGTATGCTAACCTTTCTTTGTTGTTGTTGCTACTCAGTCACTCATTCGGGTCCAACTCTTTGCAACCCCATGGACTGCAGCACACCACGCTTCCCCATTCTTCATTATTTCTTGGAGTTTGCGCAAACTCATGTCCATTGAGTCGGTGATGCCATCAAACCATCTCATCCTGTGTCGCCCCCTTCTCCTCCTGCCTTCAGTCTTTCCCAACATCAGGGTCTTTTCCAATGGGTTGGATCTCCACATCAGGTGGCCAAAGTATTGAGACTTCAGCTTTACCATCAGTCCTTCTAATGAATAATCAGGGTGGATTTCCTTTAGGATTGACTGGTTTGATCTCATTGTAGTCCAAGAGACTCTCAAGAGTCTTTTCCAGCACCACAGTTTGAAAGCATCAATTCTTTGGCACTCAGCCTTCTTTATAGTTCAGCTCTCACATCCATATATGACTACTGGAAAAACCATAACTTTGAATATATGGACCATTATCAGCAAAGCAATGTCTCTGCTTTTTATGTGCTATCTAGGTTTCTCAAAGGTTTTCTTCTAAGAAGCAAGTGTATTTAAATTTCATGGCTGCAGCCACAGTGGTTTTGTGGCCCAAGAAAATAAATCCTGTCACTGTTTCCATTTTCCCCCATCTATTTGCCATGAAGTGAGGGGACCAGATGCCATGATCTTTGTTTTTTGAATTTTGAGTTTTCAGCCAGCTTTTTAACTCTCCTCTTTCACCTTCATCAAGAGGCTCTTTAATTCCTCTTCACTTTCTGTCATTAGGGTGTATCATCTACATATCTGAGGTTAACCGGTCTAAACCTCAGCTTCTTCATCTGTAAGGTGTATATTATAATGTCTGTCATAAGTTGTGAGATTCAAATGAAATAAATGCTTATAAAGCACTTAGCACTGCTTAGAGAATACTAAGCAACTGAAAAATGGTATTGATTAATTATAGGAAACACAGGAGGACAACTGCAAGAAGGCACCGCAGTCCATATGGAGAATACTCATCAATAGGAAATTCTCAAGTCTTTGACTGTGTCCCCCTTTTAGGGATAATTAAAATAATAATAATGACAATAATAATAATAGTATATAATATTTATTGTAAGCTATGTGCCAGGAGAAGAGAGCAGCAGAGAACGGGATGGTTAGATAGCATCTCCGATCAATGGACATGACTTTGAGCAAACTCGGGGAGATAGTGAAGGACAAGGAAGCCTGGCATGGTGTGGTCCATGTGGTCGCAAAGAGTCAGATATGACCTAGCGACTGAACAACAACATCATGTGCCAGACACATAAATAGTGTCTTCACAGATTCTTAATTTAATTCTTATTGAGGAGTTCCAGTTGCAAAATTCGATCTATATTTATAGGTATTTGATTTCTTGACAGTGAGAAAGAGAACACATTTTTCATCATTGTTCTAGAGAATCAACACTGAAACCTTATTATTCCATCAATTACACAGTTTCTAGGTGAAATTTGTCTATGAATTCTCAGTTATTGGCAAAACTTCAGAAAAGAATCAGATATATACAACAGTAGAATGTCGGTATTAAAAAATATTTGCCCATCTAAAATGACAATCTTAGAATTCACCTGTATAATTAAATAAAACATCATTGGCAATTTTCTGTATTAGGTATTATATTAAACATTGGAGATTTAAAAATTAGTGAATACAAATACACTGTCTGTCTTCATGAAGCTAGTGGTCTAATGGGGAGATAAACTATAAAATTATTATAGCATATCTGTAACTGGGACCACCAGGCATTGTGTTTCCTGATGTTTTTAAATAGGAAACATAAAATACCACAATATGTTCTTGCCAAAATCTGCACTGTCTAATAAGCTTCTAAATCTGACCATCTCTTTCTAGAGACTATAGGAGAGAAGAATGCATTAAATTACACTAAAAAGATATAATCTGCCAAATTAAGAATGTGGAAAATTCTATGAGTGATTCAGTATTTTTAACAAATCATATAGGATAAATAAAATGATATAAGATAACCAACAGAACTACAAACCAAAAAAAGTTTTACCTGTTTTGTATTTTGATTGGAACAAATTAACTATAATAGAATGTTTCTGAGTAATGAAAGAAAATTGAGCATGATCTAGGTATTGGATAATATTAAGGAATTACTAATTTTCCTAGATTTTGGCAATGGTGTTGTGATTATTTTTTAAAAGAGCTTACCCTGAAATTTTATGATGTGTGAAATTTGTTTTACAATACTTCAGGAAAAAAGTAGGGTGGGTAATACATGAAAAACGGAAAGTATAATGTCATTAATGGTTGAAGCAACCTATTGGATACCTGGTGAGTATTATTCTTCCCTAAGAAAATTAAATGAAAATGTAGAAGTTGCTATAAAAGTGAGAAACATAGTGTTTGAGAGCCTTTAATAAAGTTTTCTCTGAGTCAGAAAAGGTTTTTATGAGGTCCTGGCACTTGAGTTGAGATCTGAAGAATGAGTCCTTGCTCTCTGGTGAGCAGGAACAGGATGAGTTAGAGAATGAAATAGGCCAGTGTGGTTTCAGTAAAGAGAGTGAGCCTGAGTCCAAGATAGAACATTCCAGGTGTTCATTGCTTAACACCAGAAGTATGACTGAGTTCTTCCTTATTAATAGCTCCCTTCCAGAGAAAATTGAAACCAGTGCTGAGAAGAATCTTAGCCCCTTCCAGTCTAATTTTAACATTGGATTGTCTAAAATTCAGGCATATGCCTTTATTAGTTCTTATACTTTCAAAAAGATTTTTTCCCCATCATAGTCCTCTCAATTTGCATTATAAAATAGCAATATCTTTAGTAGTTAGCCAACTTAGTAGTTGAGCACTTATTCAATATTTTTGAAAGGCTCAATTGAGGTAAATATATTACTAGACTGATAATGTAGTTTGTTCATTTTATATCCTAAAATACAGCCTTGCATGTGTGCATGCTAAGTCGTTTCAGTTGTTTCCAACTCTTTTGACCATATGGGCTGTAGCCCACCAGGCTCCTCTGTCTGTGGGATTACCCAGGCAAGAATACTGGAGTGGGTTGCCTTGCTCTCCTCCAGGGATCTTTCTGACCTAGGGATCGAACCCACGTCTCTTAAGTCTCCTGCATTGGCAGGTGGGTTCTTTACCACACAGCACCGGGGAAGCCCAAATGTATCCGCTGCTGCTGCTGCTGCTAAGTTGCTTCAGTCGTGTCCGACTCTGTGCAACCCCATAGACGGCTGCTGCTGCTGCTGCTAAGTCGCTTCAGTTGTGTCCGACTCTGTGTGACCCCAGAGACGGCAGCCCACCAGACTCCCCCGTCCCTGGGATTCTCCAGGCAAGAACACTGGAGTGGGTTGCCATTTCCTTCTCCAATGCATGAAACTGAAAAGTGAAAGTGAAGTCGCTCAGTCGTGTCCGACTCCTAGCGACCCCATGGACTTGCAGCCTACCAGGCTCCTCCATCCATGGGATTTTCCAGGCAAGAGTACTGGAGTGGGTTGCCATTGCCTTCTCCGCCGTAGACGGCAGTTCAAGCTAAATCAGTAAAGAATTGAGCCTTGACTGTATCAACAATACTATTATTACCCTCCCCACTCCACTGCCCCTCCAACCACGGACGATTATCTTTACTGGATTGTTCTTTGATGTAAATTCATCAAACGTTGTCACTATCAGAAGCAGAATTATTCTGTGAGAAATAATTCCTCAGTATTAAGATTATAGTGGAGGATATTATTAACTATTTGACAGAGTATCTTTATGGAAACACCTGGAAAATTCTTCTTGGACTTTAATAAGAGAAAAATTATAGTTCTGTTGGATTTTAATTCATAGAAATTTGGAATTATATAAATTATCACATATTGTATGTAGCCTTGTAAGTCAGATAAGAAAATACTTTCTGGAAAAAGCATGGTTTAGATATTTTCCAGGCAACAGTGCTGGAATGGATTGCCATTTCCTTCTCCAGGGGATCTTCCCGACCCAGGGATCAAACCCAAGTCTCCCACTTTACAGGCAGATGCTTTACTGTCTGAGCCACCAAGGAAGCCCAGATAAATAAATTAGTTCTGCATCCTGAGCTTTTGCTTATTTTTTCAATTAAGAAAAAAGTGAGGCAACAGAGATCTGTAGACTTAAAGAACCTGTCATTTTTCTGATGGAACTCAGTATGTAGTGGAGTTGGTTTTTACCTCTTTGAGCTCTAGTATTTTTGAAATTAGGGGGAATTTGACAGATACCAAGTGAGACAAATTTGATGATTTCCTTGATCTCTCTTCTGGGTCTTCAGATAGACCACAGCAGAGCCTGCCAGCTAGGGTGTTCTGGGTTATCAGTGAACCTCAACCATTAATTCCCTCAGTGCCCATGCCAGTTATCCTTATTCAAAAGGTACCTCACTTATGTAAGTTTATTCACTGGTGACTCAGATGGCAAAGAAATCTGCCTGCAATGAGGGAGACCCGGGTTTCATCCCTGGGTCAGGAATATCCCCTGGAGAAGGCAATGGCTTCCCACTCCAGTATTCCTGCCTGGATAATTCCATGGACAGAGGAGCCTGGTGGGCTACAGTCTATGGGGTCACAAAAAGTCAGACACACCTGCGTGACTAACACACACTATTTCACCTATTAAGCTCACCTATTTACCAAATTAACAAACATACAAATATTATTATTCTTTGTGTGTGCCGAATGTAAAAATCATTGGAAGTTCTATGGTGCAATATCATCTACCCCTTGTCAGTTACTTACAGTTTAAATTCAAAAACAAAATTTACTCATGATCACTAGAAACCTCTGGGGCCATACTTGTGATAATCATGAATGTGTAGAACTTGTAACACCTACATCAAAACCTTAGCGTTTCGAGTGCCTTTCCAATGCAAGGGTTCTTTTAAAGTTTGTAACTGTATCAGCCAAACAGGATGCCTTAAAACCATTATACAAGAAACAAGAGGGACAGAAAGAAATGATTTCTTTTTGGGATTATTATGTGTGTTCTAATCAGACCCATCCTTTAAAATTCATTCTGTTACCTGATATTACATGAGACATATTTATCATCTCAACACCAAATAATTTGATTTAATCAAGAGAGTTTATGAAGTCATAGTTAACATATCTTCAAGTAACACCTTAAAACGGAGAAGGCAATGGCACCCCACTCCAGTACTCTTGCCTGTAAAATCCATGGACAGAGGAACCTGGTAGGCTACAGTCCATGGGGTCGCTAAGAGTCGGACACGACTGAGCGACTTCACTTTCACTTTTCACTTTCATGAATTGGAGAAGGAAATGGCAACCCACTCCAGTGTTCTTGCCTGGAGAATCCCAGGGACGGGGAAGCCTGGTGGGCTGCCGTCCATTGGGTCACACAGAGTCGGACATGACTGAAGCAACTTAGCAGCAGCAGCAGCAGCAGAAACACCTTAAAAATATAAGGTGTTAGAGAAATGTAAGGTGTTAATATTCAGTAGCATATTTGCCAACTGGATGTTCCACAATAATTCTAAACTGGACATTGAATTCTTTGTCAAATATGGGTAATAGCACTAATATTCTCTAGTTTACTCCTTTTATAGTTGACCTCATAGTATAAAGTGATTTGGTTGACTTACAAGTAATGCAGATATATTTTCCAAAAAATCCTAAGTCAGTTTAATAGTACGTATAGTGGGACTTGCCTGAAAGTCTAGTGGTTAGGACACATGCTTCCACTGCAAGTGTGATGGTTTGATCCCTGGTTGGGGCACTAAGATCTTTCATCCACACAGCCAAAAAAAAAAAAAAGTACCTATAGTGTAAAAAGTGGCAAATTATGGAACCCAGAAAGGTTTTGGGAAGTGAGAATCGGCATTTTTAAGTAGGTTATAAACCTTCTTATAACTATAGTCTTGAATCTACAAAGGGGAAAAGCCAGAATTAGACTCATCAAATTTCTTTTTAGACCAAGACCATACAAATAGAAATGAAGAAAAGATCATCAACTTCTATGATTACTTCTTTGGATGCGTTGGATGATGCTACCATCAGCCATAAAGAAGGTAAAGTAAAAAATATTTAGACGTGATGAAAGGTATCATTCGTATAACTCACTTTTAAGAAATCCTCCAGTTTCTTCAGAATTTTAGTTGATAATAACTAAAATTTAAGGAAGAACATGAGACTATTAGGGTTAACAGTTCAAAATTTCATAAGCATAATGTTTTAAACACTGGAAAAGGCCACCAAAAACTGCCAAGGAATTTTCTTTAACACTGAAAGTGACATGAGCATTTTAACTAAAAATACAGGTTGGAGTATATAACGTTAACATGTTAAGGCTCTTTTTATACTTGTCTCTACTTGTAATATATATATATAACCAGTAATCATTATTATAGCCAATATTGAAAGACATTATTTTGTAAAGCATATAAATCTAAAATTATAAACATGGTACTCTCAGTTATATTCCATATTAGTTTTTCTTGAGAAGTACTCCTATATTTTAATTCTAGTACATAATTTTTTCATTTTCATTTGTCTAACTCAGCAAGCATGAGTAAAATAGAGGAAATTTACTTTGCTCTGATTTTCATTAATTCAAAATATTTCTGTTTGCTATTTCAAAATCAGAAGTCTAGGTTATAACCTCCCTTTGCATGCAAAAGTAAAAAATTTCTACTAATTAGATGCTTAATGCTTAAATAAACAATTAACTCATGTATAATTTTCTGTTCTTTCAGTTTCAGAGCTTAAAAAATCCAGGCAGAGATGCCCATATTGTTGGTATAAATTTGCTAAAACTTTCTTGATCTGGGATTTTTCTCCCTGTTGGTTAAAATTGAAAGAGTTTGTTTACAGGATTATAATGGACCCATTTACCGATCTTTTCCTTACCATATGCATTATTCTAAACATAAATTTTTTGGCTTTGGAACACTATCCAATGAGTCTGGAAACCAGCAATATTCTCAGCATTGGAAATGTGGTAAGGCTCTCACTGTCAGTTATTTTCTCCTGCAATTTCAGCTTTTCTTTAGTCACCATTATCCTCATTATTTACTTTATAACTCCAAAATGTTGCAAATACATTGTATGAGTATTAACTGAAGTATTGTTTTCATGCTTCCTTACCTCTCCAAGCCCTCCTTTGTAAATGTTCTTATCTTTGAATAGATTTCTAGCTAGAGTCTGTTTAAATTTCAGATTTCTAGCTAGCTGCAATGCAGTCAAATTAAATAGAAATGATTTATTTCCTCTCTCATCTCAAATATCCCCTGTCTTAATATGGTAGCCCCTAGATCACAAGGGCAGAGTTGAAATAAGAGCGTAACAGTGAGTAACAAGTACTTCACTGCCACTTGAATTTTGAATCCTGTTACAACTGAACCTGCCTTAGATTGGAGCTTATCTTTGTGGCAAGGTATTTTAGAAATTCAACTTTTTTTTTTTCCATGTAAAAAAAGGCAAAAGAAAAAGATTTCCATGAGTTTAAAAACAAGTCATATTCAATCAATTTTGTTCAATCTATATTGTTCAATTTTGTTTGCTTTTATTGATGTTGTTTAGTTGCTTGTAATTAAACAACAGGAATAGTAGGCTTTTCTGGTGGCTCAGATGGTAAAGAATCCGCCTGCAATGCTGGAGACCTGGGTTTAGATCCCCTGGAAGAGGACATGGCAACCCACTGCAGTATTCTTGCCTGGAGAATCCCTATGGACAGAGGAGACTGGCGGGCTGCAGTCCACAGGATCGCAAAGAGTCAGACACGACTGAGCGACTAAACACAGCACAGCACAGTTGCTTGATATTAATACTGTCAGTTGTTACCAATTTTGAACTATATATTTATTTGCTACCAAAACAATAATTTAGTTATTTCTACCAGTATAGTTTTCAAATGACAGTTTTTATAAGTTTACCTTTTTTTAGATCATCTATATTTTTAAATTTTTCTTTTATATTTTTAAAAATTAAATATCTTAATATGGAAAAAGCAAGAGAGTTCCAGAAAAACATCTATTTCTGCTTTATTGACTATGCCAAAGCCTTTGACTGTGTGGATCACAATAAACTGTGGAAAATTCTGAAAGAGATGGGAATACCAGACCACCTGATCTGCCTCTTGAGAAATTTGTATGCAGGTCAGGAAGCAACAGTTAGAACTGGACATGGAACAACAGACTGGTTCCAAATAGGAAAAGGAGTTCGTCAAGGCTGTATATTGTCACCCTGTTTATTTAATTTATATGCAGAGTACATCATGAGAAACGCTGGACTGGAAGAAACACAAGCTGGAATCAAGATTGCCAGGAGAAATATCAATAACCTCACATATGCAGATGACACCACCCTTATGGCAGAAAGTGAAGAGGAACTCAAAAGCCTCTTGATGAAAGTGAAAGTGGAGAGTGAAAAAGTTGGCTTAAAGCTCAACATTCAGAAAGCGAAGATCATGGCATCTGGTCCCATCGCTTCATGGGAAATAGATGGGGAAACAGTGGAAACAGTGGCAGACTTTATTTTTGGGCTCCAAAATCACTGCAGATGGTGATTGCAGCCATGAAATTAAAAGACACCTACTCCTTGGAAGGAAAGTTATGACCAACCTAGATAGCATATTCAAAAGCAGAGACATTACTTTGCCAACAAAGGTTCATCTAGTCAAAACGATGGTTTTTCCTGTGGTCATGTATGGATGTGAGAGTTGGACTGTGAAGAAGGCTGAGCACCGAAGAATAGATGCTTTTGAACTGTGGTGTTGGAGAAGACTCTTGAGAGTCCCTTGGACTGCAAGGAGATCCAACCAGTCCATTCTGAAGGAGATCAGCCCTGGGATTTCTTTGGAAGGAATGATGCTAAAGCTGAAACTCCAGTACTTTGGCCACCTCATGCAAAGACTTGACTCAATGGAAAAGACTCTGATGCTGGGAGGGACTGGGGACAGGAGGAGAAGGGGTCGACAGAGGATGAGATGGCTGGATGGCATCACTGACTCGATGAACGTGAGTCTGAGTGAACTCCGGGAGTTGGTGATGGACAGGGAGGCCTGGCATGCTGCGATTCATGGGGTCTCAAAGAGTCGGACACGACTGAGCGACTGAACTGAATGAACTGAATATGTACTCTTTATCCCCAAAGGAACTATTCAAAATGAAAAGATTTTCACTCTTAAATATTCTTTTGTTTTCTTCCAAGAAAACAAAACCTACTTTTATTAAAGTAATTGAAGATTCCATATACAATGTTTGATATTAGATTGTCAAACAAAATATATGAACCTGTCCTTGTGATGTAGACTCCAAAACTAATCATATTTTGACAGAGAAAATATGAATAAAGTGACAGTGAAAATTTATTCTGTGTATGAGGGTTCTGATAGAGCTATTGGAATCATATTCTTATACCTGTGTTTTGTTTTATTTAGGTGTTTATTGGAATTTTCACAGCAGAAATGATTTTTAAAATAATTGCCATGTATCCATATGGATATTTCCAAGTAGGCTGGAACATTTATGATAGCCTAATTGTGTTCCATGGTTTAGCAGAACTTTATCTAACAAATTTTCATGGACTGGCTATTTTACGATCATTCAGGGTGGTAAGTAGAATACAAGACCTAAATTTTATTTTATAAAAATTCATTTCAGTTTTCTCAGGCATAAAGTGGGAAGAATAGTAATACCTATTCTGATGGTATGTTGGAACTATTAAATGAAATAATTCATATGTAACAAGCTTAGAAAGTAACCCAGAAAAGAGTAAGTAGTCTCTAATGCTGTTTGGCCCAGGCATTAAAAGAAATAAGCCATATATACAGTGAATTTGAGATATAGTTCTATAAAGCAGGGTCAGGATTACTGGGTCAGTTTTGAGAAGCAGCGTAATACAGAGTCCCAAAAGCTGAATGCTAATGTGTAACTAAAGAATTAGAATCAGGTGAGTATATCTAAATGTAAATTTGAAAATTTTATAAAAGAAGGACTGTCAGGCTAATAGAATGTTGCTATGAAGGTTATTAAGTCAGAATCAATATATGCATAAAATGTAGGTGGTAGTAAAAACATCAGAAAACCAAGCAAAGAAATAATGTTATTAGAATAATATTTATGGAAATGTTGGTTATTTGATAAATAATCTACTGTCTTATTCTGTTAACAAGTTGAAGGAATATAGCAGAAATGAGAACAATTAGGTAGATTTAATCTTATCCAAATAATTCTTCAGAACCCTGTCTTTGTCCATAGGCTTATCTAATGAGTAAGAGGAAAATATAAAAGTTGTATTTATTGAATTTATAAATGAAGCAAGTCTGGGAAATACAGACAATATAATAAAAGATTGTATCAAAATATCTGAAAGACTAGTAACAGATTGAACCTAAGATGATTAAGTTTTACATGGATAAGTATTAAGTCCTAACCCTTGAGTCCCAAAAGCCAACTACATACTAGAAAAGGTTGGGGAAGGTATAGCACATACAAAAACAATATGTGGATTTTAAATGATTCAAATATTAAAGTGATTTTGTGCCATGTGAATAAAAATTTTTAAATCTAGTGATTAAGTGAAATATTTAGACTAAACCTAGAATGTTTCATTTCGTCTCTCATGTTAATTTTAAAGGTAAATACACAATAGTATTCTTGTCTGGAAATCCCATGGGCAGAGGAGTCTGGCAAGGCTACAGTCTATGGGGTCACAGTCAGACACAACTGAAGTAACTTAGCACTCATGCATACAATAGAGCTATCAAGGGACTTCAACGGACCCTTGAGACTTTTCCAATATCATCTATATGTTGAAATGTGGGAAAATATTCAATATATTTTGGAAGAAGAAAATAAAGAATGGATACTTGCTTTACCAGATATTAAAACAAAACTGGAGTAATTATTAATAGTATTATATTGAAAAAAAAGGGGAATTGACAGATCAATAGAAAGTATACTTCAATTTAGTGTAAAAAACTATAGAATATGTAAGTGTATTAAAATTTATATATAAACTGAATTTTCAGTGCTTAGTATAAATAATGCTCACAAGTGAATATTACATTAGAGAATACACATGTTTATGTGTATAATGCTAATAAAAATTGTAAATGTACAGTGTAATTAATAGTGACTAGAGTTTTTGTCATTTTTCCTTATTTTTGTTGTTTTTACATTGCTCTATCAGTTACGAATTTTTAGACTGGGAAGATACTGGCCAACATTTAAGATTCTGATGCTGACTCTTTGTAACTCAATTGTGGCCCTGAAAGACTTGGTCCTGCTGTTGTTCACCTTTATATTCTTTTCTGCTGTGGTTGGCCTTAACCTGTATGGTTCAAAATATAAAAAATATGTCTGCAACATAAATGAAGACTGTCAGCTTCCACACTGGCACATGCATGATTTCTTCCATTCCTTCCTGAATGTATTCCGGATTCTCTGTGGAGAGTGGATAGAAACTTTATGGGATTGCTTTAAAGTAGCAGGCCAATTCAGTTGTATTTCTTTTTACATGATGGTGATTTTAATTGGAAAATTATTGGTAAGTAATCCATGCTTTAAAACTTTCCTTGAAAAACTTATGTATTGTAGACTGGCATTTTCATAATGTAGACTTGTGGAAGCCAGTGGTCTACAACTGTGCTGTCTGATATGGAGGCCTTTAGCCACATGTGGCCATTAATCAGTTAAAATATGAGCGGTCCACTTTGAGATATGTTAAAAGTGTAAATGGCACCCCACTCAAGTACTCTTGCTTGGATAATCCCATGGACGGAGGAGCCTGTTAGGCTGCAATCCATGGGGTCGCTAAGAGTCGGACACGACTGAGCGTCTTCACTTTCACTTTTCACTTTCATGCATTGGAGAAGGAAATGGCAACCCACTCCATCGTTCTTGTCTGGAGAATCCCAGGGACGGGGGAGCCTGGTGGGCTGCTGTCTATGGGGTCACACAGAGTCGGACACGACTGAAGTGACTTAGCATAGCATAAGTGTAAAATACCCACTGAATTTGAAGTCTTCAGTTCAGTTCAGTTCAGTTGCTCAGTCGTGTCCAACTCTTTGCAACCCCATGAACCACACCACGCCAGGCCTCCCTGTCCATCACCAATTCCTGGGGTTCACTCAAACCCATGTCCATTGTGTCAGTGATGCCATCCAACCATCTCATCCTCTGTTGTCCCCCTCTCCTCCTGCCCTTCCCCCAAAAAGAATGTAAATGATTTCATTTATAATTCTTATATTGAAAGTGCTTCCTAGGTGGCACTAGTGATAAAGAATCCACTTGCCAGTGCAGGAGACACAAGAGATGCAGGTTCAATCCCTGGGTTGGAAAGATCCCCTGGAGAAGGAAATGGCACCCCACTCCAATATTCTTGCCTGGAAAATCCCATGGACAGAGGAGTCTGGTGAGCTACAGTCCATGGCGCCATCAGGAGTTGGACATGACTGAAGTGAAAACATTTTAATTATAATATTTTTATACATTTAGTTTAATAAAATGGATTAGTTAAGCTAATTTCACCTGTTTTTCCTTATACTTTTAATGTGGCTGCTGGAAAATTGCATACATGATGTTCATCATATTTTCATTGGTTATAACCTGCTACTCAAAGTAGCTTTGGTTTTATGTGGGAGACAGTCATTAATGTAGACTCTCAGACCCCATCCCAGAACTGTGAAAGTGGAATCTACATTTTAACAATATCCCTAAGTGATTTGTGTACACATTAAATTTTAAGAAGCACTTAAATGTAGCACTGGTTGTCAAATTTGACTGCACATTGGAGTTACTTGGAGAACTAATAAAAATAAACTAATGTCTTGGATTCATTCCCAGAGATTCCGATTTTATTGTTATGTGGATATAGCTTAGTCATCAGGATTAAAAAAAAAATCCAATTTGATTAAATTGTGCAGCAAATTTTGAAACCCACTGATCTTTGAAACTATCATGCATTAACTAAAAGGAAACACTTTCACTCCTAAATTTCCAGTAATTGGAGTGATTACATTAATTGAAGTATCTTATACTTCTTCTAGGGCTTCCCTTGTGGCTCAGCTGATAAAGAATCTGCCTGCAATGCAGGAGACCTGGGTTTGATCTCTGGGTTGGGAAGATCCCCTGAAGAAGGGAAAGCCTCCCACTCCAATATTCTGGCCTGGAGAATTCCATGGACCGTGTAGTCCGTGAGGTTGCAAAGAGTCAGACACAACCGAACAACTTTCACTTTCATAATTCTTCTCAGGAAAAAAAAATGGCTTATAAGATATATTTGTTCTTATTGGGAAAAAAAAGAGACTCAATATTTACTTTTTACTCCTAAGTCACAGAGATCAAGCGGATCTCCCAAAAGACGGGAACAAAAAAAAATCACAGGGTAAAATCCATTGTATCAGTGCATTTCTCATTGCTTTTATTTACCCTGGATCTACTCCTGTCCTAAGTACATACTGACACTGTGTTTAATTGTTCATGTACTTGTCTATCTTCCTTATTAAGCTAGAACCTCCATGAAGGAAGGGATCACAAGTGCCATAAAGTGGTTGCATTTTACAGTGTTACACAGTTCTTTCTTTACATCATGGCATTTTCAACTTAATTTTCAGTCTTTTAACACTCATTGCATATGTATACATGCGTGATAGGGAGTGTGTATACACATGTCTAAGATATAAGAAATGTTAGATCATAAGCTCTTAAAAATACAATTGTTGTATTATAATTTTTCCTCTCCAAATCCTGACATAGAAATCCTTCATTCATTCCATAATTAATTGATTTTTCAACAAATATTTCATACTTTATCATGTACTTAGTGCTTTGCCTTGTGCTAGTTATCTACTGAAGAGAAAA
The DNA here is from genome assembly GCF_019923935.1 of Bubalus bubalis. Taxonomy (NCBI): domain Eukaryota; kingdom Metazoa; phylum Chordata; class Mammalia; order Artiodactyla; family Bovidae; genus Bubalus; species Bubalus bubalis. Next base: position 82,003,626 of record NC_059158.1, read on the forward strand.
AATGGTTCCGACTCATATGAAGCTTATAGTCATGAAATTCTTACTTAACACCCTTTTCTTTTTTCTCACTGTGAACAATACTTAACCAAACAAAGGAAAAAGAAACAACCAACAACCTTAAATTATGCTTGTTCTTGCTTTTCGTCCTTTGAGAATGATAGAGATGTTATAAGGTAGTTTCTACAAGGCCCGTGGAGCCCCTGCCCAGATTCTGTGTAAATAAACCTTGATAGCAAAATGGGACACTAGCGGGAGAACAATCAAACTCGTCTGTAGGTGTTATCTTTCAGTCGCCCAGTCGTGTCAGACTCTTTGCAACCTCATGGATTGCCGCACACCAGGCCTCCCTGTCCCTCACCATCTCCTGAAGTTTGCCTTAGTTCGTGTCAGTTGCGTTGGTGATGCCGTACGGACATTCAATCACTGGTTTTCGGTTTTCAGTTTTCAGCCCTTGAGATTCTGTCATTGTAGGTTATAGAAAGTATATGTTAGTTGTTCCGGAGATCTTGCCTGTAAGAAATTTCCAATGCTGAGCCAAATGTTAAACCCTCCATTTTATTTTATACACCAAACTATGGTTGCAGTTAAGATTATTTTATGACTTTATTATCTGCAAAAGTATTTTTATTTTTCCCCAAGTGAGTCTTATTTGAGCTTTCTATATTCCTAAGAGATAAAAAGATTTCGTTATTGAGATTTAAAGGTAATCCATTAGAATTGAACACAATTTGGTGGGTACTTCATAATATTCTAGGTGTATATGTGCATGAGAAACTCAGCAATTATCAGAGTGTTTAAGAATTCATCTCTTCAGATAGATCCAAAATTCTGTAAGATATTTTAACAAATGAATGTTGCAGATCTTCATATACTTAATTATTTTATGTACACATAAATTGTCAGTGTAAGAATTCCTACTGTATTTTCCCTTTAAAAATAATATGTAAAGCATAAAGTAATTTAAATTCCCAAAAGCTCAAATATTTGAAGAGAAGAGAGAAAGCTTCCAGAATGGACAAAATGCCTAAATTATTACTTTAAAAGAATAATCAGTGTATCTCTAATTACCTCAATCTTATAATCTAAAATTATAATTTATACTCTATAAAAAGAAACAAAATTAAAATCTAATTCTCTGGAAATTGGATGTGGCTTGATCTTATTTCTCAGTGATAGTAAAGGTTAAAATACACACTATCTTCAAATTCAAAATAATTTGCATATATTAGGAGTGATCCTTCCATTACTCATCTCTTTCTTATTTGACCAAATTTATTACCACAGAGAATCAACTAACCTACCTAAACCCTATGCTTGCACATCACAAGGAAATTAGATGTGGACTTCAAAACTAGGGATAGCTCTCTCCCCAGGAGAGTCCTCATGAATTTGCAGTACCCGTGAAGATGTCATTCATATCTTTCTGAGTTAGGTTGACGTGAATTCAGCCCCCTGGAGTAGCAATTGATTTTCTCACCTTGGGAGACTCTGCCTGGCTTAGTAGAAAAGAAAACAAACTGGAGTAAGACAGACTTAAGTTCAGACTCTGTGATCTTTGATACTTGGCATCTGTAAGCTTTGTGGTTTTCATCTGTAAAGGAGAAACAAATGATATTTCATAGAACATTGTAACCTTCTGGCTATCTAAATTCCTAACACAGCAACTGATCCTCTGTAGATGAGTAAGAACTGAATAGCCTAAAGAGCATCATAGTGTGTATGCTGTTTTCAGATTGCAGGCCAGCTTTTTAAAAATATTTTTTGTTGCTGTTGTTTGAAAGAAAACAAAAAATGAGATGCATTTAGCTTCATTTACTTCCTCATTCAGATACTTTACCTGTTTCTGGCGTTGATCATCTCATTTAGTTCATACAAGCCTGCAACAACTGAAGAAAATGATGAAGCAAAAAATCTCCAGCGTGCAATGGCAAGAATTAAAAAAGGAATAAATTATGTGCTTTCTAAAATATTATGCAAAAAACAAAATGCTCTAGAGGATACATTGGACAATATAAGTGACGTCTATGTTAAAGAGAATATTTCTGACCATACTCTCTCTGAATTGAGCAACACCCAAGATTTCCTCAAGGATAAGGAAAAAAGCAGCGGCACAGAGAAAAACACAATGACTGAAAATGAGAGTCAGTCACTAATTCCCAGTCCCAGTGTCTCAGAAACTGTACCCATTGCTTCAGAAGAATCTGATATAGAAAATCCAGACAATAAGGAGATTCAGAGCAAGTCAGGTGATGGAAGCAGCAAAGAGGTAAGTTGTTTTAACATTATGGTTGTGTACTGTTGATTGATGGCACTATTGACAAGGACGTGAAGCAATGCTGAAGTTCCAAAGTTAGATTATTATCCATTCAGTCCTAGCTGTAGCACTTCTCCTGATTTTCTGCTCCTGATCCAGTTTCTTAAACTTCCTAAGTTTCTTCATCTGTGAATGAGGATAAAATTGTATCTATTTCTCAGAAGAGATAGAATGATTAAGAAAAATAGTTCAAGAGTGCATAGAATAATGTCTAAAATATGGAAGCACTTAGCAAACATTAGATAACATAATTATAATATCTTCAGTTAATTGGGTGATAAAAAGCATATTGAAGAAACCTAGATTTTTATAATTAATGCATACTACTGGAGAAGTCACTAAACTCTCCTAGGCTTTATCATCTTTAAAATATAAGATGGGACTAGAAGAGTGCTAAGATACAGATATTTTCCTGCTTGCTAAAATGTTAAGATTCTTGTCAGTTTATTTCTGCAACATATATTATAACATGGGAGAAGGCAATAGCACCCCACTCCAGTACTCTTGCCTGGAAAATCCCATGGATGGAGGAGCCTGGTGGGCTGCAGTCCATGGGGTCGCTAAGAGTCGGACACGACTGAGTGACTTCACTTTCACTTTTCACTTTCACGCATTGGAGAAGGAAATGGCAACCCACTCCAGTGTTTTGCCTGGAGAATCCCAGGGACGGGGGAGCTTGGTGGGCTTCCGTCTATGGGGTCGCATAGAGTCAGACACGACTGAAGTGACTAAGCAGCAGCAGCAATTGAGTTGGACTAAAAGACCAAAGAGTAAAAGAAACATCAGTTGTAAATGTAAACAATTTGTTGTTGTTGTTTAGACACTAAGACGTGTCAGACTCCTTTGTGGCCTCATGGACTGTAACACACCAGTCTCCTCTGTCCATGGGATTTTCCAGGCAAGAATCCTGAAGTGGGTTGCCATTTCCTTCTCCAGGGGATCTTCCTGACTCAGGGATCGAACCCAGATCTTCTGCATTGTAGGCAGATTCTTTACTGCTGAGCCACCAGGAAACCAAAAGAAAAAAAAAAAGGATCACCTTTAAAGAAGGGCAGATACTGCCTTTCACTTAGCTTTAAAAATGTATACCTTAGTGAATCCAGTCTTACTGTCTTCATTTGCAAGTAGCACAATGTCTTAGTAGGAGGTACCATTTAATCTACAGGGATCACATGCAGTGTAAGCCACTTCCATTGAACTTCACTAAAGAATTGTTTTATTTCATTCACTGGCATGGGGCAGGGAAGATAATGTCTTTTTCCAGATCCTCAAAGTCTCTGGCACCATCTTATCTCCCAGACCTCTTCTGGCTTATCAGCTGCTCTCTGTAATAGCTTATCAAATTGCCCTTCTAACAGGAATTAAGTTTCAATTATCTAGAGCCCTTCTAGTTTCTGGTAAAGGCATCTTTGTTTCAGAGAAACATTTTCACTCCTTATCATACCTAATCTTGTCAAGTCTATTTTCCTTTAATTAATACCATTATTAGGAAATGAAAAACATTCTTCTCTTGCACACTGATTTTATTTAAACTATAACAACATTATAAGGCATGTGCTACCATACATTTCTGGGTAAAATTGCTATTTATCGCAACACGTTGTGTGGAAATGTCCTGAAAAACTTCTTGTCTATCTCATTAGAAAGTCTGAGATATGAAGATATATAGGAAAGATGGAACTTAATATAACTGTAAATGTTGAAGTTTTAGAAGTTATTACTTAAGATGCATAATTATTTGGTTCTTTTGATTGGTTAACTACTCAAAGAAGATTTTATCATTTATATATTTAATTAATCACTTCCTAGATTATGTAGCCCAAGAGTATTTAGGATGTTGATCTAAAAAAGCAAAGAATAAAATATAAAAATTACAAGTGGTATGATCATTCAGAGATTCATGTTCTTGTTTCTTTGGTATTTGAACTTTTATCTTTTAGTACAAATATATAATTATATAAATTTCATAAAAATAACATCAAACTTAAATCAGATTTTGAAACACTTTTTTTCATAATGTAGCCATATATATCGGTCACTAAGTAATCTGTTACTAAAATGATTTATAATTTTGAATTTTGATTTATTTATAAATTTAAAATAATAAATACAGGGTTTTGAGAAAATCATATCAAATAATTTATGTGTGAGGGTTTTAAATACTCTAATGAATCATTTAAATATATAATGTATGATTTTCAATTATAGTATGCTTGAATATTACATAATATTAATTTATTGTCTACTCCCAAATCAATGCATTGCTATACCTTATTTTATCAATAATAAAGAGAATACAAAGGGAAATCAAATAACCTTTTAAAAGATTTGTTTGTTTAAAAGTAATATCCTGCTGACTATTTTATGTTTTTAATAGAGCAGTATAATGCCTTAAAATTGACAATATATGGCTTAAAGCAAACAAAATTTGCTAATTTTATTTCTTTGACATTTATTGTGCAAAAGACAGAGGTAGAACAAAACATTTGTAATTTTTTATATATTCTAGCTAGATTTTTCAGAAATTTGGGATAGCCTATACATCTTTTAGAACAGTGTTATTCACTATATATTCATTTTAATGTGAAAATTATTTTATCTTAAATTAATTTTTAAAATATCTTTAAACATTTCAACTCCCAGAGATATGTATACATTTAAAATTTATTTTTAATTTCGTTTTTACTTTTTGTCCATGCCACGTGGCATGTGAGATCTTAATTCCCTGACCAGGGATTGAACCCCTGTACCCTGCCTTGAAGCTCAGAGTCTTAACCACCAGGGAAGTCTCTGTATGCATTTTAATATCAGTCATGAAATTGGCATAAAGTCTTTTACTTTGACAGTAGTTTTTCTGTACATAATTTTTCTTTTTTCTGAAAATGACCTAAACTTTAGCTATAGTGAGTAAATGAAACTTTAATGGCAACTTTCTTGGTGGGACTTACTTTTCAGAAAGTAAAGCAGTCGAGCTCATCTGAATGTAGTACAGTTGATATTCTCTCTGAAGAAGAAATGGTCTATGAACGTGAAAAGCCAAAGCATCTTAGAAATGGTAAGAAAAAAATAATTATTGTAATCATTATATTAACATTAAGCTAAATTTCTCTTAACCTAAATAATACTATTAAATACACTTTTAATTTTAAAGAGTTTATTAATTTGACTAAGGAATGCACACATGCTAATGTGTTTGTGCATGTGCACATGCACTCATGCTTATATATATCCTAATAGAAATTTATAATAAATGTCAAAGAAAAAGTCAATGTTTGGAATGGAGAAAAGGGGCTGCTTCCTAGGGGGTCTCATGAAGTAGTTAAAAGTTTTAGTTCTGAAATCAGACATACTGAGTTCAGATCCCAGCCCACCACTTGCTAGCTTTTACTTACCCTCCTCTGACTCATTTCCTAATATGTAAAATGAGGATAAGAATAAGACTTACTTCATGGGATTAATAGAAAGATTAAATTAGTGTGTGTGTGTGTGTGTGTGTGTTTATACCTCATAGAATGGGGTCAATATTTAAAATACTCATAGGAAAACAAATGTATAAGTCATTTATTGAATATTAAGAAATATATAGGGCTTTGGTCAGTTGACTAAGTTATTAAACATGTAACATGCACTTCTCTATAATTTATAATTTAATTTAGTTTCCTAAAGGGGCTTCCCAGGTGATGCTAGTGGTAACTAATCCACCTGCCAGTGCAGGAGACACAAGAGATATGGGTTCAGTCCCTGAGTGGGGAAGATCCCCTGGAGTAGGAAATGGCAAACTGCTCTAGTATCCTTGCCTGGAAAATTCCATGGGCAGAGGAGCCTGTTGGGCTACAGTCCATGGGGCTGCAAAGAGTCGGAGAATGACTGAGCCACTGTGCATTAGCCTGTATTAGGTGTATCAGTGTATTAGTCTATCAAGACTGACACATAACCATAGGTTCTAAATATTTAAAATCACTGAAATCATCAAAATGGCAATTCCTAAATGTTCAAATTCCTATACTCAGAAATAAGACTCTGCTCTCAGTAGCCTGAGTTCTAGGACTTGTATGATACAAGACCAGGGAGAAAACATTTCCTATATTTTTCTGACCAAGAATGTATAAATTGGTTCTAGGGAAAATGTTAAAATGTATTGACTTTAAACTCCACCCACTCCATGCTTCATTCTCTTATCAGTTAATCACACCCTTTTCAAGCCTCAGGTTTTCCTTATGCTAACTCTCTTGACCAGAAGATAGAATTACACCAGTACCCTACCCATAAAATACTCCATAATCCAAGCTTAGCTCCTTAAATAGTCTAATTCAAGATTTCTATCCCATGTCACTGAAGAACTGGGATAAATTTAATTTACTTAATTGATATTATACCTCTTATGTCATGAATATTTGTATATTTAAATGAAAATGCTTGTTATGCCATGTGAATCTTCAAAGAATGAAATTCAGGCATTATGCCAAAAAAATCTAATAATCAGAAGATGGTATGTGTGGGTGTGTTTGTTTTGTAGGAGTGAGGGTATCTTCTATTCTCAGATTCTGTCTAATAGGGTAAGAGGGTGTTCTAAGTCATCTGTGCCTTTCACAGTTTCTTTTTTCCGGCTATGGTCCCCAGGTGGTGCAGTGGTAAAGAATCCCCCTGCTAATGCAGGAGACTCAAGACATATGGGTTTCAACTCTTGGTTGGGAAGATCTCCTGGAACAGGAAATGGCAAACCACTCCAATATTCTTGCCTGGGAAATTCCAGGTCAAAGGAGCCTGGTATGGGCTACTGTCCATGGGATTACTAAGAATTGGACACGATTAACATACACTTACTTACTTGTTCAGTCGCTGATTTGTGCCCATGGGTCGCTTTGCGACCCCATGGACTTCAGCATAACAGGTTTCCCTGTCCTTCACTATCTTCTAGAGTTTGTTCAAATTCATGTCCATTGAGTTGGTAATGCCATCCTCTGTCACCCCCTTCTCCTGCCCTCAGTCTTTCCCAGCATCAAGGTTTTTTTCCTTTCTTCCTTACTATTATAGAACTCACAAGTGTTCCTTTTTTTTCCTCAGCAGTTGCAGTGGTCACTACAGGAGGGGTATAAATCTAATGTTTATAAGTCAGAAAACATCTATATTAGATACTGTAAATAAATGATTGTTAAAACATTTGAAATGTTTCACTTTTCAACGATTTCTAGATTTTTGTTCTTAATAGTTTCATTCTTGACAGTTTATGAACGAAGATCTTCATCTGCTCAAATCGGTAGAGGCCCCAAAAAAGGAAAAATCTGGAAGAACATAAGGAAAACTTGCTGCAAAATAGTAGAAAACAATTGCTTTAAGTGTTTTATTGGCCTTGTCACTCTGCTTAGCACAGGTGCTCTGGTAAGTGAGCTTATGTGATATTTTTATAGGAAAAATGCATCATATGTCTATTAATTCATAATGTCACCAAGCCAAATTATTTTTCCCCAGAATGTTTATTATAGTACCAAATTTTATATTCTATGATTTTAGTTTTGGAATATATACATTGCAGTTTCTTAGAAGGTCCGTATATGCCTCATTCAACATCAAATAAATAATTTCAAAATATGTGAATGATAGCAGGAAGAAGAATGTTAATAAATACCATATTATTTTAATAAAGTTTAATAATGTGCTAGTACTTTGGTATTTTAATAAAGTTTAATAATTGTGCTAGTACTTTGGTACTTGTTCCATAAGAAAAGAGAAATATTGTATATATTTTTAAGAGCCTTTGAACTACAAATATATTTACTCATTGACACAACTATCTTAATTCTGGAAAATTATCTTAGAATCTTCACATGTGTTAAGTGCATTTACAAGGCTGTGCGCTGAAGAACTTTTTGTAATACCAAAAAATTGACACGCAAAAAGAATACATATTAGGTGACTGTTTAAATACACTATGGTACAGTCATCCAGTGGGGTACTATGCAGTTAGCTAGAAAATGCAAGACCTGTCTGCATGTTGATATTGCAATTCCCCAAGATATGGCAACAAGTGAAAAAAAAAGAATAAAGTACACAGCATGCTGCATTCTATGTAGGAAAGGAAGAAAAATAGAATGTATATTGATATTTGCTTGCGTCTGATTAAAGAAGATCAGAGACTGATACACAAGAAATAGTTAATTGTGAAATACACAAAACAGAGAAGATGGTGTGATGGTTGGGAACCAGACTTTGTACTGCATATATTTTTAAAGTAAACTTTGTATTGACATTTAGTACACATACCGGAAAGCATATAGATCGTTAAGTTTACAGCATAAAGGATTTTCACCAAGTGAATATACCCACGTAACCATCACTTGCCTTGTGAAGGAGAACACTACCAGGGCTCCAGAACCACCCTCTGACCTCTCACGGTTACTTCCCCATTCCGCATGGGTAGCCAGCATGTGGGCTTCAACTGCCATATATTGGCGTTGCCTACTTTTAAAAAGATGTATTTATTTATTTAATTTATGGCTGCACTGGCTCTTTGCTGCTGCACAAAGGCTTTTCCAGTTGCTATGAGTGAGGTCTACTCTTTGCTGAGGTGCCCGGGCTCCGCACTGTGGTAGCTTCTCTTGCTGTGGAGCCTGGGCTCTAGAGCTCAGGCTCAGTAGTTGTGGCACATTGGCTTAGCTTTCCTGTGGCATGTGGGATCTTCCTGGACCAGGGATCAAACTTGTGTCCCCTGTATTAGTAGGCAGATTCTTTACCACTGAGCCACCTGCAAAGTCCTGAGATTGCCTATTCTTTCAATGTTTTAATTGAAATAGAGGCTTCTGCATATCTTTTTATATTAGTTTGCATTATGTACCTTTTCAGTAGGTAAATCCATTTAATAAATAGTACTTTAGAATAACTTTGGATGATATTTATAATCTGTTTTAAAGGATACTTTAGTCCATAATTGGTTCAATTGAGCCAGTTAATTCTATTATTTTATATATACTTTTATTTAGCAATAGGTTTTCAAGAATCACACCTTTGTTTACATATGATTATTTTCATTCATGTTTAATCTTTGACCTCCACTGCACTTTGCAACAAGTCTGCCTGAGGTTATTGATACTTTACTGCCTTTTTTCAATGCTAAAAAATTACTATGAAATTAATTTGAATGACATTATCAGACTTTGCTTCCTCCACAGTAAAACTGAGGTTATCTATTAAAACTGAGAAATGTTGGGAAAACATTATAGTCTTATTTCATATTCATTTATTTCCACTGGTTTATCTGACACGCTTTGTGACTTTTCTTTTAATAGCTGTATGGATTTCTGAAAACACAGGTTTAGGGGTTTTCTTTGTTTGCTTATCTCTACTCCTTTATTCAAGACTTCCCTAGTGGCTCAGACGGTAAATCATCTGACTACAATACGGGAGACCCGGGTTCAGTCCCTGGGTTGGGAAGATTTCCTGGAGAAGGAAATGGCAACCCACTCCAGTATTCTTGCCTAGAAAATCCCATGGACAAAGAAACCTGGTAGGCTACAGTCCATGGGGTCGCAAAGAGTCAGACACAACTGAGCGACTTCACTTTCACTTTCACTCCTTTATTCACAATAGCATGAGATGGCTATAAGAGATAAGAACCAGGTCAGATATGACTAAAGATTCCATCTAAGTTTGAATAACTGATTTGAGAGAGACTTTTCAGTTCACTGTTTAGAACAATTATGAGGTCAAGTTCAGACTCTATAAGTAGAGGTTCTGGAATCAATTAATGATGTCTGCTACAGGCATGGATCAGAAAATGGATATGGATTGTGTGAATAAGCTCACATCAAGTGTAGAAGCCCTTGAGACTGCAGTCTATGACAGTGGTCACCATCTGGAGATGGGATCTCATTCCCCACTTTGCCAGAAGAGATTTTAGAAATTACATGTACACTGATCTTTATATATTTTATCCACAGGCTTTTGAAGATATATATATTGATCAGAGAAAGACTATTAAAATCTTATTAGAATATGCTGACATGATCTTCACCTACATCTTTATTCTGGAAATGCTTCTAAAGTGGATGGCATATGGTTTTAAAGCCTATTTCACTAATGGCTGGTACAAACTAGACTTCATGGTTGTTATTGTACGTATTTTAAAGAAAAATTTTAAAGGCTATTTGTTTACTTTTCCTTGTTTACTCTTACTCTGACTTTCTTTTTTATTTATGTGTATCTTTCTTTTACCTTTCTCTATACATTCTCAGTCACCAATATCCCATATTTCTTTATATGTAATGTTTAACATCCATCTTTTCCATATTAAAATTTTAACAGTTCAGCACTTAACTCCTGGTTTTTTCTAATCATTACCTATAAACCTGCTGCTAAGAGAACAGGCTTATTGAACAATATTTTGAAAATATCATCATTATAAAATATTCAAATTCTATTGGCTCTACCTTTAAATCATACATTTAAAATTAGACTGCTTAACATAAACTTCAAGCTTCCCATATGGCCCTAGTGGTAAAGAATCCACCTGCTGAATGTAGGAAACTTAAGAGACACGAGTTCGATTCCTGGGTTGAGACTATCCCCTGGAGGAGGCAATGGCTACCCACTCCAGTATTCTTGCCAGGAGAATCCCATGGACAGAGGAGCCTGGCGGGCTACAGTCCATGGAATTGCAAAGAGTTGGATACAACTGAGCATCTGAACACTTTTCCATCATAAACTTCACCAGTAGCACACCGATCCAAGGTACCAGAACATGTGAATCGCTACAGTAGTTCCACCACTGCACACATGTATTCTGTTCTCCACATAACAAGAAAAATAAGCTCCATTAAGCCAAAATATTTTCCGATTTTGTTCTCTCCTTACCCTATATGCCTAGAACCATTCATGTCACATAGTAGGTGCTCATTAATTTTTGTTGAATGAACAAATGTCTCCCCATTCTATCAACAATGATCGAAACTTCTCAGTCAATAAATAATGACTTACAATATCTGACCTTTTGTCTTCTAAATTAATTCTTGAAAAAACCTTCTATTTCAATGATACCACACTGTACCTGCAACCCACCTTCCTGTTTCTTGGTTATTGTTCTTTTTTATCTGCATTCTTCCATGTGTATATAAATGATATCCTTACTTTGAAGCCCACTTTGAGCCTCTTCAGTGTAGGGTAAAAGAGAATAATTTTTTTCATTTATATTACCTTGAAAATATAGAAAAATGAAGGTACAACAAAATTAATCATAACTATACCACCTTGCTCAATCAGCATTCATTTTTATTAATATTGAATCATATTTATGCATGTATGTTTACTTTAAAAAAAAATCACCTTAGAATCCTTATTTTTTTGTAATTAGTATTTGAACTTAACAATATTCATTTCCTCCTTGATGCCTCTTCTCTGAAATCCTATTTTGCATATTGTCTTAATTATATATATATATTTGGATTCATATGAAAACATATTCTAAATTCTGTTTTAAAGAATATACTGTGTACTATTACTATATTGCAAATAATCATGAAACTGATTCTTAGTCTAATTTTAAAATAAAAATGATGTAAATATTAATCTTTGACTATTAAGAATCTCAAATACACAATTTTTTAATCTCAATAACATTTATTATTCATACCAAAAAATACTTTTGAATTTTTTTAAATACTTTTTTAAATAGCTTTAGAATACTTTTAAAAATTTTAATAGGCTTTAACTGTAATTTTCTGTAAGAAATGTTCATTTACAGATTGTTTTGATTAAAATTAAATTCTATTCAATTTTTTATTTATATATATCCAGGTGTTCTGTCTTAGTTTAATAGGCAAATCTCGGGAAGAACTAAAACCGCTTGTTTCCATTAAATTCCTTCGGGCACTCAGAGTTCTATCTCAATTTGAAAAAATGAAGGTAAGAGAAAAGTTTCTAATCTAAACTACAGGTTTTTATTTGGGATTAATAAATGTCCATAAACTCATAATCTTTGTTGTCTTCTCATTTGTGTCTTTATTAATACAAAAGCCAAATTTCCAATGCACATTCAGTTTAGTGATAGAAAGATTTCATACAATATTCTAGGGCTATAAACTACACATAGCTTATTAAAACATGGGCTGTGGGTGAAGGAAATGGGGAGATGTTGATCAAAGGATCCAAAACTTTCACATATAAAATGAATAAGGTCTGGGGAATTTAGTATATAGTATCATGACTACAGTTAGTAATACTACATTCTATACTTGAAGTTTTCTAAGGGAGTACAACTTAAATGTTTTTCACCATTTATCCCGAAAGGTAACTATGTGAGGTGATAGATGTGTTAATTAGTGTGATTGTGGGAATCATTTCACATTTTATACATATATTTGGACATCATCTTGTACATCTTAAACATACACAATTTTTCTAAATTATGCCTAAATAAAGTGAAATACATATACACATATATACTAACACACACAAATTAGATAATAAATGTAACTAAAATAACATTTTTTATTTTAGTTTAGACCACCTGACCTGCCTCTAGAGAAACCTGTATGCGGTCAGGAAGCAACAGTTAGAACTGAACATGGAACAACAGACTGGTTCCAAATAAGAAAAGGAGTATGTAAATGCTGTATATTGTCACCCTGCTTATTTAACTTATATGCAGAGTACATCATGAGAAATGCTGGCCTAGATGAAGCACAAGCTGGAATCAAGATTGCTGGGAGAAATATCAATAACCTCAGATATGCAAGTGACACCACCCTTAGGCAGAAAGTGAAGAAGAACTAAAGAGCCTCTTGATGAAAGTGAAAGAGGAGAGTGAAAAAATTGGCTTAAAGCTCAACATTCAGAAAACAAAGATCATGGCATCTGGTCCTAACACTTCATGGCAAATAGATGGGGAAACAGTGGAAACAGTGACAGACTTTATTTTCTAGGGCTCCAGAATCACTGCAGATGGTGATTACAGCCATGAAATTAAAAGATGCTTACTCCTTGGAAGGAAAGTTATGACCAACTTAGATAGCATATTCAAAAGCAGAGACTTTTCTTTGCCAACAATGGTCCGTCTAGTCAAGGCTATGGTTTTTCCAGTAGTTATGTATGGATGTGAGAGTTGGACTATAAAGAAAGCTGAGCGTCGAAGAATTGATGATTTTGAATTGTGGTATTGGAGAAGACTCTTGAGAGTCCCTTGGACTGCAAGGAGATCAAACCACTCAATCCTAAAGGAAATCAGTCCTGAATATTCATTGGAAGGACTGATGCTGAAGCTGAAACTCTAATACTTTGGCCACCAGACACGAAGAGCTGACTTGTTTGAAAAGACCCTGATGCTGAGAAAGATTGAAGGCAAGAGGATGAGGGGACAACAGAGGATGAGATGGCTGGATGGCGTCACCAACTCAATGGACATGAGTTTGAGTAAACTCCAAGAGTTGGTAATGGACAGGGACACCTGGCATGCTGTAGTCCATGGGGTCGCAGAGAGTCAGACACGACTGAGCGACTGAACTGAACTGAAAGTGAAATACATATACGTATATATACTAACACACACAAATTAGATAATAAGTGTAACTAAAATAACATTTTTAATTTTAAAAACATTCTGACGTACTGTGTATTTTTTTCCTAATCAATTTAGATATACAGAGAGGAAAAGAGAGTTTCAAAATCAGCAAATTGTCTTCCCTCAATTTATAGAAACACAAGCAATTTTAGGAAATGATTTTCTAGGGAAAGTGCCTCTGTCAGAAATCAAGTCCTGTACTATTTGATGCCATACATTAATTAGAATGGCAATGAAATAGTAGCCATGGATAATTTGAGATCAGATAATTATGTTTAGGTCAAAGTCAGATCCAGATCTTAATCTTCATCTCATCCTCTGGAAGTTCTGTAGTTGAATTAATTCTGAAGATATATCAGAAGGTACATGATTACAAAATTAAAGTTTTATGTATTTAATAAGCTTCAGGTCTTCTTATTATTTAAATATTTATTTCAACCATATCTCTTTCTTTTATTCTTAACATTTGTGTATACTTTCTAATAGACATAGACTTGTTTTCATCAGAGGCATCAGCAGATCTTTCAAAATATCTAGTGTCAACAAAGGATCTGTGACTTAGTTTTAGAAATGAAACTAAATGTAATTAGAAGTACAATTAAATGTAAAAATATTAATTCAAGGACAGAAATCTAAGGAATATAAACAAGAAACTACAGACAAATGGCTACATTTTCAGTAATGGCTGATAGAAGGAAAGATTAGAATGATAGAAAAGAGAATGGTGCCTTAGGGTGGGGGGAAAAGAGAGAAGGAAGAGAGGCTGTGGAAAGGGAGTCAAGTGGAAATGATAAAGGAAAGATAAAGAGAAGGCAGAGACAGAGAATATTGCATTGAGTATAGCTGCTGGCTTACATTTTCATAAGAGCTTTAGTGGAATGATAGGAATAAAATTCTGAATAAAGAATAAAGGAAACTGAGAAAATGGAGATTGCTGCTTATTTAAGTTTAGGCAGTAGATTCATTTCCTAGACTTCCTACTCTGAAGTGGTTCTCCAGAGACACTGGTTCAGAGAGGTCAGTGATTTTTGAGAAGCACAGTGCCCACTCAGTGTTTCTTTAAATAGTCACTTGCCTTGGCTTCACTGATCTACAGTCTTCTGGTCTTCCTCTTAATTTCCCTCCACTGTGTAGGTTAATCATCCCTGAAGTTAGAATCCCCAAAACTTAGGCCTAGGTTCTTTTCACTCTCGTTTTCTAAATAATCTCATACATTTACACAGGTTCACTTGTTTTGCTTATTTCTGGTACAATATAGGAGATGGATAAACATATTAAATCAGTGAAATAATTATTTTTTTGAGTATTTATACTAATCAGCTCCATTGTATTTTAATAATTTTTAGTGCAAAATTTTTGAGATTATATGAATTATTAATATATATTTTAAATATAAATTGTTATTTAGGTTATTCAGATACCAGCAAGTGACCTATTAATCTTCAAAGATGGCCTTTTTGTTGTTGTTATTTCAATATGACATTACATTAATAAACATTCCCAATCTGATTAAAATACTTTCACATTTCTTACTGAAAGTTTATATGTTTGTCTTTTATATGCCAGGTGGTGGTGAGAGCTTTGATTAAAACAACTTTACCCACATTGAATGTGTTTCTGGTCTGCCTTATGATCTGGCTGGCTTTTGGCATCATAGGAGTACACTTATTTGCTGGCAAATTCTATGAGTGCATTGACCCAACAAGTGGAGAAAGGTTTCCTCTATCTGAAGTCATGAACAGAAGTCAATGTGAAAGCCTTGTATTTAATGAATCCATGCCATGGGAGAATGCAAAACTAAATTTTGATAATGTTGGAATCAGTTTTCTTTCACTGCTTCAAGTAGTAAGTACCTGTTTGAATTTTTGAATTATGTTTATTCATATTGTAGGTGAACGTAAAGGACAAAATGTGGATGCTTAATAAAGTTAGTTTTAAATTATCTTAGCAATTGTTAGTAGATATAGGTTATGGGACATAGTATACTCAGCTCATTTAGAAAGACAAAAGTGAAAGTCCTTGCTCTGTTGGAAAAAGGAAGCGGAGCTAAAGGTAGAAGTAGGTGAACAGAAGAAATGACAAGTATTGACCAAACCTATTACCTCCACCACTGATCAGACAATAGGTACACAATTTCAGATCTGGCTCAGGTTACTGCTGTTGTGTTTCTACTCAGTGCTTTGAGGAATGACTCTTCAGTCCCCCAACATCTAGCATCCTTCCTGTCTTACCTCCCTCATAGTAAAGCACACATATAGCAATTACAAGTAACTGTGACACTTAGGCGGAGAAGGCAATGGCACCCCACTCCAGTACTCTTGCCTAGAAAATCCCATGGATGGAGGAGCCTGGTAGGCTGCAGTCCATGGGGTCGCTAAGAGTCGGACACAACTGAGCGACTTCACTTTCACTTTTCACTTTTCACTTTCATGCATTGGAGAAGGAAATGGCAACCCACTCCAGTGTTCTTGCCTGGAGAATCCCAGGGATGGGGGAGCCTGGTGGGCTGCTGTCTATGGGGTCGCACAGAGTTGGACACGACTGAAGCGACTTAGCAGCAGTAGCAGCATGACACTTAGGCAGCATGTAGTTATTTACCATTTATCCATCTATCTAACCAGCTCTCTCTTTTTATTTATACTGTTTTAAAATATTTTAAGTTACTACAAATAAACTCCATAGCTTTAAAGTTTTTAATAGACAATATAAATGTAATAACAAAAGTGGTAAAGATCTCAGTTACACAATATTTTGAAGTCTGGTTGACCTTACTAATCAAATGTTTTACTGTATTAATGATATTGAGTTTTAATTTTTATTTGCCTCAAAGCATAAGATTTCCATAAGAATTAAATACTTGCCATTTTTACAGGCAACATTTAATGGATGGATCACTATTATGAATTCAGCAGTCGATTCTACTGATGTAAGTACAGTACAATCCTAGAACCATCCTTAAGGTTGGCTAAAGTCATTTTTGCAATTCAAGGACAGGACACAAGCAATAATTGAGTAATTAACATGATAATAGCAAATGCTTGTGCTAGACAGAAAGTTCAGTTCAGATTGACTATTTCATGAACAATGAACTCCTTCGTTGAGGCCCAGTAGGCACATTTGAAGATTATCATAACAATGATTAAACCAATGCAGTAAACTTTAAAATTCAAATAAAAGCAGTGGTATCTCTTCACCAAAGAACAAAGAGGAAATACTGCCTCACTGTTGGATTTTCTTGTCCTAAAATGTTTTCTAAATCTTATGTTTTAAAAGGTCAGTGTCAATATTTTGCTATTTTCTCACTTTTTCAAGTATTTTTTTTTTTCAGAGCAGTTTTAGATCTACAACATTGAGAGGGAGTTACAGAGATTTCCCATATACCCTTACCCTCACAAATGCATAGCCTCCTCACTATTGATATCACTCACCACAATGCTATATTTTTTACCAAAGATAAACCTACACTAATGCAGCATGATCCCCCAAATTCACTCAGTGTTGTGCATTCTATGGGTTTGGACAAATGTGTAATAACATATACCCTTTAGTTATAAGGGTATCACATAGAATATTTTCACTGACCTAAAAATCCTCTGTGCTCTGCCTTATTTTGCTTATTTTTTTTTTAAATTTTTAGGTAGATATGCAACCTAATTTTGAAAACAACATCTATATGTATTGTTACTTTATTGACTTTATTATCATTGGATTATTTCTTCCTCTGAGTATGTTGATTGGTGCTATTGTTGCCAATTTCCACAAGCATAAAATAAAGATAAGTATAAATATTCTTTCTCAATCAGTGCCCATGGGGGGAAAAATGTCCTGCTTCAAATAATTGGTTTTAGATTCAGCTTAATAGCATTTTTATATGGTACTTATCTTTAAAAATTATTTATGTTCCTGCAGATTGAATATTGCTAAAATGTTTATCTTTACATTATTTTCTATATTCAAATAAGCACAGACAAGTTTAAACATTAAACATTACAACTGTTTCTGTGTATGTGTTTGTAAATCGTGACACGCTGAAAAATGGCATTGTTTTGCATCTGCACAAATATGTGAAGATGTTCAAGAAAAATAAACCACACTTTTTTATTCTTTGATGTACTCAAAGTGGTTCAAAATTGTACCCAGCAGAGACATCTTTGTCAGTTGAAATGGCTTTTTCTGCTAGAAGTAGAAGGTCATAAATCCTAATTAGGTGACCTAAATAGGAATTCCTTGGAACAAATAAGGAAATTCAGAGGCAGAATTGAAAAACCCATGTTCAGTGTCATCTCCACACGAAGACTCCCTTCAGGGCTTCTGTTAATACAAATGCCTCAAATTTCATTTAAATCCACTTATTTTAACCTCAGGGATCTACTTTCTATTAAGTGTAGAAATGCCTTCTAGTGAATCAAAGAAAAGAATAGTTTAATCTTGAAATTTTGTATTTAGCAAAGTCATCAATCTGGTGTAGAATCTGGTAAATAAACCATTCTGAGTCTGCACTAATTAGATGGGATTAGAGTACTTAGATGGGCTTAGAGGAACTGAAGCTAGATAGCATGCATGCATGCAGAAGGATCAGTTGT
This sequence comes from Bubalus bubalis, assembly GCF_019923935.1. Taxonomy (NCBI): domain Eukaryota; kingdom Metazoa; phylum Chordata; class Mammalia; order Artiodactyla; family Bovidae; genus Bubalus; species Bubalus bubalis. Next base: position 82,022,071 of record NC_059158.1, read on the forward strand.
CATTGGACTGTATACTTCAGCTTCTTAAGGATTTCAGCCCAATGGAATAACATCCTAGGATTTGCCCAGGGGCTTCAAATTGGTGAACCACGTCAACTTAAGTGACCCAGTCCTGACATCGGAGAAGGCAATGGCAACCCACTCCAGTACTCTTGCCTGGAAAATCCCATGGACGGAGGGGCCTGGTGGGCTGCAGTCCATGGGGTCGCTAGGAGTCGGACACGATTGACCGACTTCACTTTCACTTTTCACTTTCATGCATTGGAGAAGGAAATGGCAACCCACTCCAGTGTTCTTGCCTGGGGAATCCCAGGGACGGGCGAGCCTGGTGGGCTGCCGTCTCTGGGGTCGCACAGAGTCGGACATGACTGAAGCAACTTAGCAGCAGCAGCAGCAGTCCTGACATGGGCAGTAACAATTCCTAACTCCTAGATTAACTCATTAAATGTTCACCTCTTATTCACTTTGCTTTTTCTGTATAAGATACTGAAATTAACACTAGAAACACAAAAACAAATAATTCCTAGAAGGTATTATGAAGGGTGGTAAGCACTAGGTGCTTTTGGAATAATAATGAAAAGATATCTTCTGATAGTATTTTGAAAATTAAGTAACCTGTGAACATATAAAAACAAGTATATGACCAGTTCTATTTTTTCTTGATTATGGAAAGGTACAAATCAAGTTCAGCTTTTGAGGTTAACTATTCTTAGTAACCTTTCCAGATATCCTCTGCTGTTTCTCTTTTGTCTCTAACAGGAGGTAGGTCCCAGTAACTAAAAAGTTAAAATAGGGTTGACTTCCCGCAGCAAAATGCATCAAAATATAATTGAATATCAATCTTTTCCAGTATATACTCTGTATTTTGTATGGATTTTTGTGCAGAAAGTCAAACATGTTTAAACATTATATAGTTCATTGCAGTTAAGCATTCTTTAGAGGATTAAATCAATAATTGCCAAGCTTTAGAAAATGCATATTAATGTAAGGTGAAGTGTGGATTAAATATGATTTTAATATCTTTTTCCTTCATTGCTTTACCAGGGAGGCTCAAATATCTTTATAACAGTGACACAGAAGAAACAGTACCGTGCACTGAAGAAGCTGATATATGAAGACTCTCAACAACCAGTACCTCTCCCAGAAGTAAGGAAACAACTAGATTTTTTTAGCTTTCTGAAAAAGTTTCCTTTATATGTTCTCTATTACAAATGAAGATGTGTTTTTAAAATTCTTAACAATAAATGCTTTTGACATAGTTTTTTAAAAGTGTTCCTTGACACAGCTTTTCATGGTCTTTTTATATGCTTTGACTATATACTGTAATTATAGTTTGGTAACATCTTTGTCTTCATGAATTCTACTATTTATGCTGGGAGGGAAGTTGTAAATCTAAAGACAATGTGTATAAATATCTTATCAATAAGAATATTACACCTTTTTCCTTTATACACAGAACAAGTTCCAACGATTCATCTTTGACTTGGTAACAAGTCGAGTTTTTAATATCATCATTATGACTCTTATATGTTTCCAAGCAATAACTGTTATGATACAAAGTGATGAACAGAGCCCCAAAATCGACACTGCTCTGTTTTGGATTAACTCAGTTTATGTTATGCTATATATTGGAGAATGTGTACTAAAGCTCATCGTTTTCCATTGTAACTATTTCACCAGTGGATGGAACATTTTTGACTTCATGGTGGTTGTTTTCTCTATTACAGGTAAGATTTTGTTTACTCAGATTTTCATTTGTAATAATATTAATTCAGTTAACCTTTTATAGTAATCATCTTCTGAGGTAGTCTCTTAATAAACACAAGAGGTGGAGGACTCTTTATTTCCAGCAGGAATGCCTTGAAAAAAGTGAAAGTGTTAGTCCATCTGGGACACCTGGAGAGCCCCAACTTCCCCCAAGGAATACTGGAGTGGGTAGCCATTCCTTTCTCCAAGGAATCTTCCTGACCCAGGGATCAAACTCAGGTCTCCCACATTGCGGACAGATTCTTTACCCTCTAAGTCACCAGGGAATGCCTTACATTTTTACACTTACATATGTACACATGCCTGAAAGATATATAACATACTGAAAAATACTTTCTGAGTTAATATATAGACTTTATTACACAGACCACCCGATAAATGCTTAATTATCCCTTCAGTATATCACATACATTATTTAAGATGGCACGAGCAGGACCTTTATGTTTTAGTGTGATAGAACCTTTCGAACTCATTGTTTTCTTTCCTCTAATCTCTAAAATCGTTTACTACTTTCACAACACTAGAGTTTTAGGCTTTTATGAAATGGTCACAAGTTTTCTCTTACTCTGGAGATCTCAGTCCTTTATTTAACAGATATATTTGATTATCTTCTTTGTGAATAGGTATTATGCTATATGCAAAGAATTCAGTAGCAAATGAGGTAGGCATAATTCCTGTATATACATAGTTTATAATCTATCAAAGGATACCGATAATTAAATAGGACATTTTAATGTGCTTCTAAGGTATTGGTAAGGGAAGAAGCACAGACTGCCACAGCAGCACAACAAAGGAAGATGCACATTATCAGGAAGTAGAGGTCAGAGAAAGCGTCACAGAAGAGGCAGAAAACTAATGGAGACCCACTGGTTAAGGAGGTAGCCAAAAATCTAGGATAAAAGTGTTCTAGGCAGAAAAGGCTTACTGTCTGCCTCCCATAAACACATACTAGAATGTTACCTCCATAAGAGTATGGACAATACTTCAGTGTTATTGTCAAGTACTATTCTATGCAGTCAGTAGTGAAAATGTGCCCAGTTGTACCTCCAGAAAATTAACTCGTTCAGCAGGTAATAGAGGCAGTGCAAGCAACACTGATAGACAGTTGCAAGAAGCTTCCTAGAAAAGTACATGAAGTCAGGAGAGAGCGGAAAGGAGGAAAACGGAGGAAAATGAAAGTAAGGAGCCCTGTAGTTTGAAATGAGAGTGAGTAATTGAATCAGACATATAGAAGGAGAGGAAATTGCAGTCTGAGACAAAATGTTTAAATTTGAGATCTCAGAAGGTCAGCTATCCTGGGTTCAGAACATACTGATAGATAGGTATAACTAAAGTAAAATGAAGGAGAGTCTTTTTTTTTTTTTTCCCCAAGAAGTAGAAATATCTTTTATTTATTTATTTTTTTTGGCTTTTATCCTCTTTCATTTTTTTTTTTAAATTTTATCTTATTTTTAAATTTTACATAATTGTATTAGTTTTGCCAAATATCAAAATGAATCTGCCACGGGTATACATGTGTTCCCCATCCTGAACCCTCCTCCCTCCTCCCTCCCCATACCATCCCTCTGGGTCGTCCCAGTGCACCAGCCCCACGCATCCAGTATCGTGCATCGAACCTGGACTGGCAACTCGTTTCATACATGATATTTTACATTTTTCAGTCTTAAAGTTAACAAAGCCAAAGACTGAAAGATGGGTGCTGGTGGAATGGACAACACTGAGCCGTGTACTAAAGTCTGCAATGAATATGAATGAGGGGGAATGAACAGATCATAGAGCTAAGGAATGGTAGGAGATGGTATAGTTGAATGGCATGATCCACAAACTGTCAAAATTTTTTTCTTTATAAAATTAATGTGAAAGAGAAGTATCTGGAAATCACATTGGAAAGAAGGAAAGATGCTTGCTCGTTCCATCTTTCTACACTGAGAAATGTTGAGTGGCAAAGAATGAGCTGTCTGTGCTTGAGGGGAAGTAGTGTCCTCAAGATAGACAATTTTCTTCACTTCTTTCTTGTCTAAAATCTTAGTGAACAAGGAGTAAAGATGTGTTTACAATTAAAGAGGGAAACCTCCTGCATAATGTAAGAGTTTAGAAGATTGAGGAGAAATGAACATTTGAGTCAGAGTAGAAGGTTCACTTGGAGAAGTCAATGGCAACCCACTCCAGTATTCTTGCCTGGAGAATCCCAGGGACAGAGGAGCCTGTTGGGCTGCCATCTATGGGGTAGCACAGAGTTGGACACGACTGACGCGACTTAGCAGCAGCAGCAGCAGCAACAGCAGAAGGTTCAGTAAAGCACAATGGAGAGGGGGATATATGTAAGATATAACCATATCAACAGAAATGTGAGACACAATCCTTCCAGATTCAGCAAATATACCATCTCATTTAGAAGCTCCATAGGATTTTCCCCTTCTCCATCTTTTCAACTCAAAATGAACCACACTGTCTCCGTACTTCCAGAGAGCTTTCCTTATTCTTTATTATGGTAATTATAATTTCACCTTGTTTTATAGTTATATGTCTCACTCTCATAATTCTTTTTTCACCACAGCAAGAAAGAAAAATTCTAGACTGAAACTTGTTTATTCACATTTAAAGTTCCTAAGGGTTCATATGGTATTTATGAAGTCAATAAACCAAATTATAATCTATGAATCTGAATGCAAAGTATTTTTTCAAGTATATTTATCAACTTGGTCTTTCTGCTTTGCATGATAATTAGTTTAAATGTCTACCTCTACTGTCTATATCATATGGTCTTTGAGGATAGAAGTCATGTCATTTATCTTTGCATATTTTCATGGTACCTTTATTAGGTATCCAGTAAAAGTTGATTTGAACTAAATTGCTGGGTCTAACTGCAATCAGAAAAAAAAAAAATATGACTACTGTCCTACCTTATGGATATATGCCATCTGTGACTCCAGAAGTGTCTGATCCCTAATACCCTGGAAATTATGGCAGAAATAATTCTCATCCAAATTTGTTAGATGCTGAATATTGCCACTATTAGTATTTGGCTTAGCCAAACTTTCAATGTGTGCCAAATGTTATAGGGGAAGGATTAATTATCTGAACATATAGAGAAAAACAAAAGTAAAATAATTTATATTCCTCTAAATAATTGTATTGCCTGCTTTATTTTTTCCTACACCAAGGACTATTTCTGCCTCTGATGGTAGGATATTACCTTGTATCTCCTTCCCTTGTGCAACTGATACTTCTCTCACGGATCATCCACATTCTGCATCCTGAGAAAGGACTAAAGCTGTTCCATAATCTGCTGCTTCCTTTGATGCTGTCCCTCCCCGCCTTGTTGAACATCAGTCTTCTCATCTTCCTGATCATGTTTATCTATGCCATCTTCGGAATGTACAATTTTGCCTATGTTAAAAAGGAAGCTGGAATTGACGATATGTCCAACTTTGAAACCTTTAGCAGCAGTATGCTCTGTCTTTTCCGAGTTACAATATTTGCTGGTTGGGATGGGATGCTCAATGAAATTTTCAATAGTAAATGGTCTGACTGTGATCCTGATAAAATTAACCCTGGGACTCAGGTTAGAGGAGACTGTGGCAATCCCTTTCTTGGGATTATTTATTTTGTCAGTTACATCCTCTTAACTAGGCTGATCATTGTAAACATGTACATTGTTGTTGTCATGGAGTTTTTAAATATTGCTTCTAAAAAAAAAGCCAAGACATTGAGTGAGGAAGATTTTAGGAAATTCTTTCAGGTATGGAAGAGGTTCGATCCTGATAGAACCCAGTACATAGACTCTAGCAAGCTTTCAGACTTTGCAGCTGCTCTTGATCCTCCTCTTTTCATGGCAAAACCCAACAAGGGCCAGCTTGTTGCCATGGATCTTCCCATGGCTGTTGGAGACAGAATTCATTGCCTTGACGTCTTACTTGCTTTAACAAAGAGAGTTTTGGGTAAAGATCTGAGCATGGAGAAAGTTCTTTCAGAGATGGAATCAGGATTGACATTAGCTAACACTTTTAAGATCACATATGAGCCAATTACAACTACTCTGAAACGAAAACAAGAGGTAGTCTCAGCAACCATCATTCAGCGTGCTTACAAAAGCTACCGTTTGAGGCAGAATGACAAAAATACTTCAGATACTCATATGATAGATGGTGACAGGGAAGTTCAAGCTATCAAAGAACATTCCTATATTGATAAAGCTGAGGGAGTGTCAATACTTCAAAGCCAGATATAATCCCTCTTACTTCCTTTTCACCTTTTTTACATGTCCCCCAAATGTTAAAAGTTTAAGAAAGTAAAGATTTCATTTAATAATCAACTGGTTTATAATCCATGAAAGATTAGCTTGTGCTTACAAGATCCCATGTCCAACTTACATTTACCCCTAAATATTCAATCTAACCAAGACAACCCCTTAATATTACTGCAGAGTTAAATTAGGTTAAAATTGTTTAATATTCAAATACTTGGTTTCTCTATATGGCTTATATGGTGTGTACTTCTTCTTGAGGAAGAAGGAACTAATGGCAGAAATTAGTAGGAAAAGGAACTTCTTTATATGTTTTATGTCTACTTTAACTTGATGAGATTAAAGTCACCACTAATAAGACTTAATTACAAATAAACAAGTACTTTCTTAAAGTGGTGTTTTAAAAAATAATACAGTGCTACAGGCCACTGAATCATAAACTAGCCTAGACAGATACCAGTCAGGGGAAGGGAAAATGCAGTTCTTAGAAGTGCCTTTGAGATCAATCAGAGAGACTCTTGGGCTGCTGATCCAAACCATTTTGGAAAAATATTGATTAGAGCCCAGATTTTGTTTTTGATTGCTTTGGTTTTATTTTACATTTGGTCTGGGAGTTAGTTATTTCATTGCTCTTGGGTTCCCAGTTTCTCATCTCTTTGGCCAGTTTCAGTTAAGGACCAGCTCTTTTAAGAGAACGGGTTCCTAGAACATAAAGGGAACTAAATTTATGGCTTACATTTTCAAATTTTTCTCATTTCTCCTTGGAAAATAGTAATCACTTTAACTACTTTTCACGGCACTTCATTTTCTTTATATATAACTTTAAGAAAGAAATGAATCACTAAAAGCATGTGGACTCTGAACTAGGAGATCAAAATGTGAGTTTGTTAGTGGAAGTGTTTTATAACATTAGTGTATGCAAGTCAAGTTTTCCTTTCTCATTTATTTTTCCAAATTTTTTGTCTTACTTTTATTTCATCACATACATAACACTCTGTAAAATACTTTCTGTTTGAAAAACTTTAAAATACTAAGCATTAATTTTCACTAGTAAAATTAATTTTAAAGATAGGCACAAATAGTTGTTTTCATGTAATAAAATTTAGTCACAGGCATCTCTATAGTTTGGGATTCTGTTGTTTACTCCATTGTCTTAAGACTGATTTCTTTGTGCCTACAAAGTGCTAAAGGATTCAAAAAGAAAATATGTACACTGTTGGCTTAACGACAAGTTTTAAATATGTTGTATGGCAGTCAATATTACTTAAATATCGGTAATTATATTTTACTATGAGTGCATGATCTTGATTGAGCCTTAACTATTATAATCTATTTCTGCTCCTCAGAAATGTATTAACCTGACCAAGATGCCTTTGGGGGATTCCCTAAGCAAATGTAATTTCAGGGTTCTGTTTCTGACTATAAGTGTTCCTTCCTTCTCTCCTCCCATTCGCCATCATGTGATGGGGACCAGTGAGGAGTCAGTGTTAATTTGGTGACATGGTAACAGATGGTGCTTTGTTTAAGCTTTTCAGTTTTCTATTTCTTGGAAAAGCTTTATTGTGGAAACTGCTTCAGGTACTTAAACTGAATCTTAACTTGCTTCTGTAAAATCCGTAAAGACTATGAACTGATTTTGGTTTGAAAGTTATGTCTTTTAATTATAAATCATGTTTGCCACCAACCTTCCAAAAACTATGTAAAGAATTATTTTTAGCAAATCTTACAATATTGTACTTTTTAGATATTAAAATAACAGTAAATACTACTTGTTAACTATGTAAACTTTGGTTCTTTTTCTTTGGTAAATTAGTTTGGCACTTTGTATAATAAGAACTGTTTAAGATGAGCTGTAAATTAAAGCTTATTCACTCAGACTTTACCTGAAAATATGGAAAATAGCATCTCATTTTCTTTTTGTGCTAAAATTCTGATAGCATAGACTGTCTCATATATACCATCAAACCAGTCTGTTCACGTTTCCAATAATGTGCATTCATACATGCTAAGTCGTGTCATACTCTGTGCAACCCTGTGGATTGTAGCCTGCCAGGTTCCTCTGTCCTTGGGATTCTCCAGGCAAGAATACTGGAGTGGGTTGCCATGCCCTTCTCCAGGGGATCTTCCCAACCCAGGGATCTTACCCATGTCTCTTATGTCTCCTACATTGGCACATGGGTGTTTTATCATTAGTTCTACCTGGGAAGCCCTTCCAAGTAGCATTCGGTTCAGTTCAGTTGCTAAGTCATGTCTGACTCTTTGCAATCCCATGGACTGAAGCATGCCAGGCTTCCCTGTCCATCACCAACTCCTGGAGCTTGCTCAAACTCATGTCCATCGAGTCAGTGATGCCATCCAACCATCTCATTCTCTGAAATTCCCTTCTCTTCCTGTCTTCAATCTTTCCCAGCATCAGGGTCTTTTTCAATGAGTCAGTTCTTCACATCAAATGGCCTAAGTATTGGAGCTTCAGCTTCAACATCAGTCCTTCCAATAAATATTCAGGACTGATTTCCCTTAGGATTGACTAGTTTTGATCTCACTGAAGTCCAAGGGACTCTTGTTGGAGAAGAAGAATCTTCTCCAACACCACAGTTCAAAAGCATTTATTCTTTGGCACTCGGCTTTCTTTATGGTCCAAATCTCACCTCCATACATGACTAGTGGAAAAACCATAGCTTTGATTAGTCAGCCCTTTGCCGGTAAAGTAATGTCTCTTCTTTTTAATATGCTGTCTAGGTTGGTCATAATTTTCTTCCAAGGAGCAAGCATCTTAATTTCATGGCTGCAGTCACTATCTGCAGTGATTTTGGAGTCCAAGAAAATAAAGTCTGTCACTGTTTCCATTGTTTCCCCAACTATTTCCCATGAAGTGATGGTACCGTATGGCATGATCTTAGTTGTTTGAATGTTGAGTTTTAAGTCAGCTTTTTCACTTTCCTCCTTCGCTTTCATCAAGAGGCTTTTTAGTTCCTCTTCATTTTCTGCCATAAGGATGATGTCATCTGCATATCTGGGGTTATTGATATTTCTCTTGGCAGTCTTGATTCCAGCTTGTGTTTCATCCAGCCTGGCACCTTGCATGATGTACTCTGTATATAAGTTAAATAAGCGGGGTGACAATATACAGCCTTTATGTACTCCTTTCCCAATTTGGAACCAGTTCATTGGTCCATTTCTGGTTCTAACTGTTACTTCTTGACCTGCATACAGATTTCTCAGGAGGCAGATAAGGTGGTCTGGTATTCCGATCTCTTTCAGAATTTTCCACAGTTTGTTGTGATCCACAGCGTCAAAGGTTTTATTGCAGTAAATGAAGCAGAAGTAGATGTTCTTCTAGAATTCTCCTGCTTTTACTATAATCCAGTGGATGTTGGACAATTGATCTCTGGTTCCTCTGCATTTTCTAAATTCAGCTTGAACATTTGGAGGTTCTCTGTTCATGTACTGTTGAAGCCTAGCTTGGAGAATTTTGAGCATTACTTTGCTAGCGTGTGAGATGAGTGCAATCACGCAGTAGGTTGAACATTCTTTGGCATTGCCTTACTTTGGGATTGGAATGAACACTGACCCTTTCCAGTCCTGTGGCCACTGCTAAGTTTTCCAAATGTGCTGGCATATTAAGTGTAGCACTTTCACAGCATCATCTTTTAGGATTTGAAATAGCTCAGCTGGAATTCTATCACCTCCACTGCTGCTGCTAAATCACTTCAGTCATGTCTGACTCTGTGGGACCCCATAGACAGCAGCCCACCAGGCTCCCTTGTCCCTGGGATTCTCCAGGCAAGAACACTGCTCTTCATATTGATGTTTCCTAAGGCCTACTTGACTTTGCACTCCAAGATGTCTGACTCTAGTTGAGTGACCCAAGTAGTGTATTTAGGCACAAAAACCAAGTTAAAATACAGACTCTCTGACCAAGAACTTGTCATTTAGGTGGGAGAACAGACCATTAATAAAATGATATCTAAAAGTTGGTATATGTGACAGCTCAGATTATTAATGGAAGTAAATGTACCACAGCTACTGAATTGATGATCACCATAGGACTTGATCTGGCCTTTGACCACACACTAGCAGTATGCATGTAATTAGGAAAAAAAATATTTTCACACATTTCAGCCCAATTCTTCCTCTCTTGCTTCAACTCCCAAGTACTTGAAGTTCTTCTGTTCAGAAAATCACAACTTTGCTGCCACAAGCCAGCCTGAGCACTTGAAAATGCATCATCAAGCATACTGAGTCTAACTTTCTCAAAGCTTACAGTCCATCCAGTGAAAACAGAGATAGCGGACTCCTTTCCCCACTATACTCTGTCATCCTGAAGAGCAAAACTGCAGAAAATTCAAGACACAAGAGTAAATACTGTTCAACAAATTCCTTTTACTAAGTGAAAGCTTTAGATAAAAGTTTATTTTATAACTAGGTCTCTTCATTAAGTAGACTCTGAGTATATTACAATTGACTATTAGCTCCTCAAACATATTCTCCCATTCTTATATGGTAATAGCATTCCTGATTCTTAGCTAGATACATGGCCTTCTGGAATAAATACTGTATAATCTTTTTTTTTTTTTTTCAGTTCAGCCTGGCCATGTAACTAAATTCTATCCTTTTTAACTTTCTTTCCACTGACTGGACGTGGATGAAGAGGCAGGTCATCTGTTATGAAACAAAGAAGATCAACAATCAGTGAATGATAAGCAATAAGATAGAAAAGTCTGGTTCAGGTAATCATATTCAATGATAAAACTATAATCATATTTCATGATTAAAGCAGGCAACTGTCAGATCACATTGTATCTTCTTTTCCTAAGCTATGAAGAAAAATAGTAACCCTTGAGGGATGACCCAAATCTCTTTTTAAAATTTGCAGACAAAGGTTCAAATCTTTTTTTAAAAAATTCACACCATATTCTTTAGAGTTCAAACCAGAAAAATTATTATGCAGTAGAGAGCATATCACTCTAATATAATATCCTATTTTAATTTGCTCTTCATTAGCCATGTGGGTGTTACAGAAAGTAGTTTCCAACCATATGATGACTTTTACTTTTTACTTAGTATGAACTTCACTGGTGGTTCAGATGGTAAAGAGTGTGCTGGTAAGGAGACCCAGGTTCAATCCCTGGGCTGGGAAGATCCCCTGGGATGATTCAGCCATTCTTGGAGAAGGGAATGGCTACTCACTCCAGTATTCTTGCCTGGAGAATCCCATGGAGAGAGGAGCCTAGTGGGCTACAGCTCATGGAGTTGCAAAGAGCTGGACATGACTGAGTGACTAACACTCTCCAAAAAACCCAAAGAACTGAACTGGAAGGAAACTATCATAAACCTATAAAATAGAGCAATGTGAAGTAGGAATGTCTTTTTGATCATTGGGTACATCATACTGTTTCAGTACATGAAAGAGCTATCTTTTTCTTGTTGCATAATTATTTCTGCATCACTGACTCAATGGACATGAGTTTGGGCAGGCTCCGGGAGATAATGGAGGACAGAGAAGCCTGGCATGCTGCTGGCCATGGGGTCGCAAACAGTTGGACATGACTGAGTGACTGAACAACAACAATTATTCCTTTCTGATGGTTTTATCAGTCATGCTTCACAGTTCTGGTAAAGGAAAGTATTTGTTTTCTTGACTGAGTGAAGCTTTCAGATCAAGGAGAAGCACTGACATATTTAGGACATGTAAGACTGAAGTAGTAGCATCAGTTTGATTAAAGAAGATGTGTTGATTTATTTGCTCTTTACATCACAGAGAGTGACTAAGAATCATCTCTAAGATGTCTGTTTTTCTCCTGAACCTTAAATTATTAAACATATTTCCCTGTCCTCACATAGCTTTCTGCAGAAGAAAATATTGCATCCTTCCAGTGAGCACAAAGATTCTACTGCAGTGCAATGCAAGCAAAACCAGCCGCGGTCTGCTGGGGGCTCTGCTGCTGCAGCGTATGATACACACAGGGAAGGTCTTATGAATAATACACAGTTATAAACAGGTGGCCATATCAAGATCTCTTCACTTAATGCTATTCCCAAACACACTCCAAAGAAAGTAATTGGATACCTTCATTAGCGATTGATCTGTACAGGAAGAAAGTATGATTAAAAGCTTGTAAGACATCGATTGCATGTGCATTAGCTTGAATTGGCCTGCATTATTATCTACTGAAACTCCACACAAATCATAGCAATAATCAGAATTGTAGTGCTAAACAGGAATATAAAATGTTTTAAAACAGTGAGTATGTAAATCCAGAACAATTCATTCACTGTAGAGTATGTTCAGAAGCAAAGACAGCTTATCACGAGGCCACCTTATAATTAGACAAGTGCTCATGAGGCGGTATTGAGTGCTGATGGACCACCAATGGAACAACTTGTAGGATATGAGTCCACTCTATTCCATTTTCTTAACACCAATGACAAGAAATGTCAGGAGGCTCTAAGCACCTTCCTGGAACAGCCATCATTAATCTCCAATACGATCACATTACCTTTTTATTATTTTAGATGAAAAAAAGTAGTGAGCACTTTTAATTTTTGCCTGATCACAGACTTATGCTAAACCTACAATATAACAGCCTTTGTACATTCACCTCAATCTGCCAGAATTATTAACACAATTGATTTCTGCTCTAGAAGGATGACCCTCAAGGCCAAGTCATATATTACAGACATAAACCTCTCAACTCTGTACACAAATCTTCTTTAACAAGAAGATGGAAATGTGATATACTATCCTAACTAGACTGTAAATGATTATTATAGTAAGCCTTTATAAGTATTTTAAGACAGAACTAAAATAATCTCCATATGTTTTTATTTGTTTTATATTGCTTTATCTCAGTGGCTCTTATGTTATCAATAAATCCTATAGAATATTACTTGCATCTGACTGATTTCCTCTGAAATTATAGAGTAATTCATCTAGGTGATCTGGAGATTCTATATTGTTGGCTGTGGTAGAGCTTTGGTTATATCATTATTCTATCATTGTTATGTTCTCCATATCTTAGTTACTTCTACTTATCTGTGTTGGTTTAATGCATGAAAATTGAATATGCTAATGTGGAAGAGAAAAAAATCAAATTCTAAGCTGTTACTAATGTGAGATGCAATCATTGGGGGTGGGGGAGAGGAATTTATTTAAGATTATTTAAAATTAAAGTCAGGATCTTCTATTTACATTTACAAAAGATTGATGTGGGAATTGCCATCTCACTGTAAATAACTAGAAAACATGAGAAAATGTGTGAAACAAATATTTGAAGACATCAATCATAGTGAGCACAATATTATGAAATCTGAGAGAATGGCTCCTGGGACAATTAAGTTTCAGGATCTCCAACCTTTATTAAAGGCTGCTCTAGACCTGACTTAAATACACTTCAATGCAAGCCTCAAAAAAGACTAAACAAGTCCGAAAGGAATTTAAGTATTGCCATACTTAAGCAATACAATAAAATATAGCATTCAGCAATGTATAATTCACAATGTCCAATATCCAAAATTTTCAGATAATGGAAGAAGCAGGAAAATGTGGCCCTTAAGTAGAAGTAAAAAGAAAGAGATTCAGCTTTGATATTAATTATGAAATAAGAGACCAGGATGTTAAAATAGGTATTCTGAATATCATAGCTATGAACAAGGTTATAAAGGAACACATGAATTAATAAGGAGAGAAATTGAAAGTGTAAAAATTATACAAGTAAAGTCCTAGGGATAAATAAAAATCATCTGAAATGAAAAATAAACCAGATGGGTTCAACTGCAGATTAGAAATTGCAAAAGAGATCAGTGAACTTGAAAATGTGGAATAAAAGCTATGCAAATTTAACAGAAAGAAAAAAAATTACAGAGATTTAGTGACCTATGGGCCAATAACTAGCAATCTTATATGTGTATAATCTTGCCAAAATAAAGATGAACACTTTTTAAATCATTTTTTAATCATTTTACTTTTTTCCTGTGCTGAGTCTTTGTTACTGTGCAGACTTTTCTCTAGTTGCGGCAAGCCGGGGCCTCTCTTTGCTGGAGTGTGCAGGATTCTCATTAAGGTGGCTTCCGTTGTGGAGCACAGGCTGTGGATGCAAGGGCTTCAGTAATTGTGGCATGTGGCTCAGTAGTTGCGGTTCCCAGGCCCTAGGGCGCAGGCTCAACAGTTGTGGTGCATGGGCTTAGTTGCTGCATGGCATGCGGGGTCTTCCCAGACCAAGGATAGAACTCATGTCCCTGCATTGGCAGGCTGACTCATCACCATTGAGACACCAGGGAAGCCCAAGAAGCCCACCAAGTCCAAGCCCACCATTTAAGCCCCCTCTTAAGACAAACACCGGTAGTGCTGTACTACAAGGTCAAAGGAAGTTCTTCAGGTGGAAAGCAAATATTAGATTGAAATGTGGATTTAAACAATGTAATGAAGAGCACTAGAAATTGTAAACATGGATAAATATGGAAAACGTATTTCTCATCTTTAATAGTTTTTAAGTTGGCTGTATAAAGCAAAGGTAATGTATATTGTTTATAATTTGTTTGTCATACATGTATAAAAATGCATAACAACATAGTGAAAAGGATAAGACTGAGGAAATATTAATAAAAGTACACTGGAATAGATTTTATACTGTACTCATGAAATGGTATGTTATTTGAAATGAGACCATAATAAGTTCAAGAAATACGTTCAAAATTGTGGAGTAGCCATTTAAAAATATAAAAAAAACCAGAAGGTTAATAAGCCAAAGAGAGGAATATAATGGAAACTTTACAAAAATAATTCTTAAAAGAAGGAAAACTTTTTTTTCTTTTTGTTAAGAAATAAAAAATAACGGATGAAATAAATAGAAAGCAAATAGTGGATAGCAAGATGATAGATGTAAGTATCAATAACTGCTGTTTAGTCGCCCAGTCACGTCTGACTCTTTTGCAACCCCACGGATAGGGATTTTCCAGGCAAGAATACTGGAGTAGGTTGCCATTTCCTACTCAGGGATCTTCCCAACCCAGGGATCAAACTGCATCTCCTACATTGGCAGGTGGATTCTTTACCACTGAGCCACCAGGGAAACCCATACACTTGATATGATGCAGCAAAAAATGTACATTACCTCTGTGCTCTTCCTCTTCAAATCCTATAACCCTTGTTCAAATCCTATAATCCTTGTCTAATCATTGGAGAAACAAAAACAAATTCCAACTGAGGGGCATCTGGCAGAATTGCTGGCTAGTACTCTTCAAAATTGTCCAGGTCATCAAAAACAGTGGAAGTCTGGGAGACTATCACAGAAGACATGACAGGTATATGCAGTGTTATCCTGGATGGGATTTTGGAACCGAAAATGAACATTAGGTAAAAACTAAGGAAGTCTGAAAAAAATATGGACTTTAGTTAATGATTATCTCTCAATATTAGTTCAATAATTATAACAAATACCATGTTAAATTAAGAAATTAATAATTGGAGGGTGAGATATATGGAAACTTCTCATTTTTTTTCTATAAATCTAAAATTGTTCAGATTTTAAAATATAAAAATATATTTTTAATTTAAAATATATTATAAATTTACATATATATGAATCTAAGACAAATTACTGTATTAAGTATTTAGCTCTAAAAATAAAAGAATAGAGTAAAAACAAATCTATTTTTAAAGTAAATAAAAACCACAAAACACATATAAGAACAAAAATAACTCCATAAAATTTGCTCTTAAAAATAATTTTAAGACTATATATAAAAAAGAAACAAATATTAGATATATATCCTCTGTTGCTGCTAAGTCACTTCAGTCCTATCTGACTCTGAACGACCCCATAGATGGCAGCCCACTAGGCTCAGTCGTGCCCAACTCTTCGTGACCCCATGGACTACAGCCTACCAGGCTCCTCCGTCCTTGGGATTTTTCAGGCAAGAGTACTGGAGTGGGTTGTCATTGCCTTCTCCAATGCACGAAAGTGAAAATGAGAGTGAAGTCGCTCAGTCGTGCCTGACTCTTTGCGACCCCATGGACTACAGCCTACCAGGCTCCTCCATCCATGGGATTTTCCAGGCAAGAGTACTGGAGTGGGTTGCCATTGCCTTCTCCAATATATATCGTCAGAGATGTACAGATAAAGGAAATATTAGAGCTAGGTTGAAACAGCAAAACATACACACAAATGCTAATAAAAAGAAAGGTTAGCAATATTAACATTAGACAATAAAAAATATATGATAAAAAGCTTTAATAGAGATGAACAAGGATGCTACTTAAATGATAAAAAAAAAAAACAGACATGCAAAAATCTAGGAATAAAACCACCATATGACTGAGCAATCCCACTTCTAGGCATATACCCTGAGGAAACCAAAACTGAAAAAGGCACATGTATCCCAATATTCATTGCAACACTATTTACAATAGCTAGAATATGAAAGCAACCTAGATGTTGGTTGACAGATGAATGGATAAAGAAGTTGTGGTACATACACACCATGGAATATTACTCAGCCATAAAAAGGAAAGCATTTGAGTTGGTTCTATGAGGTGGATGAACTTAGAGCCTATTACACTGAGTAAAGTAAGTCAAAGAGAAAGATAAATATTGTATACTAACACATATATATAGAATCTAGAAAAATGGTACTGAAGAATTTATTTGCAGGGCAGTATTGGAGAAACAGACATAGAGAATGGACTTATGGACATGGGGAGAGGGGAGGAGAAGGTGAGATGTATGGAAAGAGTAACATGGAAACTTACATTACCGTATGTAAAATAGATAGCCAATGGGAATTTGCTGTATGGTTCAGGAAACTCAAACAGAGGCTCTGTATCAACCTAGAAGGTTGGAATGGGGAGGGAGATGGGAGGGAGGTTCAAAAGGGGGAGATATATGTATACCTACAACTGATTCAGGTTGAGGTTTGACAGAAAACAACAAAATTCTGTAAAGCAATTATCCTTCAATTAAAAAATAAATTTAAAAAAGCATAAACCTAATAAAGTGGGATTTAAATTAGAGGTGCAAAAAGTAATAGAATTATAAAAAAGAGTTATATATTCATACAAGGACATACTTTAGCATACTTCTTCTAGAAATATGCAAAAAAAAACTAGTAATAATTTAGAAGACTTGAAAATCACTATTAATGAATTGATCTAACCTGCACATAAAAAAATATATATACAATATTTTCAAAAACATGATCATTTACAAAATTGAAATTGGTAACAAACAATGAACAAGAACATATTAGAGAAATTTCTAAGAACTATTAAGTCATTTTTCAAAAAAGAATAAATGAATAAGTATGTTGATGGAAAGCCTCAATATTAAAAAAATGCAAACTCTCCTAAAATTAATATAATTCATATTAATGTTTTTTCTTCATATTACTGTTCTTGTTGGAATTTGGCAAGCTGATTACAAAATTCATGTGGAAGAGAAGTTGTCCAAGCATGGTGAAGACAGTCATGAAAAAAAAAAATGAATGAATATTGCAATCATCTTTCCAGATATAAAAAAACAGCAACACTTTTCTTCTTTCCTTTCTCCCTCCTTGTTCTTCTGCCCTCACCACTTTATTTTTCACATGCTAGCCTTCCTCAATTTCTCCTGCTCTCCCTGTTTCTTCCTTCCTTCCTCCCTTCTTTCTTTCTTACTTATTTATGTAACTTAATCCCATAATGGAAAAAGAAGCTTCAGCCAAGATATTGGAAAACAATGTTCTGTCTAGTGACTTCTCACACACTTCTGGCTTACATTATAATTTCAGGAATACCTTATCCTCATAAGTAGTCAATATTTTTTGGCTGAGCCATCAGATATATCCTAATGAAGGAATATCTTTGAAATAATTCTTCTCAGATAGTGAGATGGATTCCAAATTGGATTCTAGTAAAATAGATGAAATAGTATTTAGTGAAATAGTACCAATCAGGGGATTATCATAATATTAGTGCTTTATATATTATAAATTAGCATTTATAATTAACATTATAAATCAACTTAAATTTTTGTATAATTTTAATAAATCACAGGATATCTCACTTTATTAAATACTGGTCTTACTCTTAATTCTGATTATGACTTTCTTTTATTCAGTCTATAGATATATAGATAATATAAAAGAGAGATATACTAGAGACAGTAGATTTTTTAGTGTAACTTTTACCAACCAAATTAGCCACAGAAAAATTATAAGAAAAAATGTTTCAACTAAATTTGTACTGAACACTTTAGTGCTTACAATAATATAGCATTCATAAAAGCCATTTTATGCATAATGCCATAAATTTCACTCCTTCCCTCAAAGGTGATGAATAACAATACTAATAATAGTGGCAATCATTTATTGAATGCTGACAATACGCCAAGCTCTCAATCCTGAGCATTTTATACATATTACCTTCTCACAAAGTTTCAGTGGATGGAAATTATTCTTGTCCTCATTTTACAGCTGACTCTTAGGCTGGTATATGCTAGAGATATGATTCGAATCTATGTAATCAGACTCTACTACACTTAACCACTTCTAAGTAAAAACAGTGAAATGTCTATTTGGTTTTCCTAAATCAGGAAAAACTTATATTTGTATAGATGTTGATTTGTAACCCATACTGTTCTAGAATGGGAGTTAAGGTAACTTTCAAAATTACTTATATAGTAGATTGTATTTCTGGTCCCAATTTTTCACTCTTCCCTATATCTATGCCCTTTACTATGTGGTGTTACAGTTTATCTCATGAAAGAGTGAGATATGTTCATTTCTCCATCCTTGAATCTGAGCTTTATCATGTGATTTGCTTTGGCCTTTGCACACCAGTTCTGAGCACAGGCTGCAAGAAATCTTACATGTTTCTGCTTCTGTGCCATGTGCCTGAAAACATGGAAACTTGCCTCAGCGAGCCTGCAGATGATGAAAGATCTAAACTGAGCTGTCCAAAGTGTCCCAGCTGAAGCCAATCTAGGTCAGTCTAGGTTAGTTACTTCTAGTCAACCTCCAGATGTGTAAGCCCAGTCCAGACAATTAGGGCCACCCATCCAATCACTGAATCAACCACCGAAGAATTGATGCTTTTGAACTATGCTGTTGGAGAAGACTCTTGAGAGTCCCTTGGACAGCAAGGAGATCCAACCAGTCCATCCTAAGGGAAATCAGTCCTGAATATTCATTGGAATGACTGATGCTGAAGCTGAAACTCCAATACTTTGGCCATCTGATGCAAAGAATTGACTCATTTGAAAAGACCCTGATGCTGGCAATGATTGAAGGTGGGAGGAGAAGGGGATGACAGAGGATGAGATGGTTGCGTGACATCACAGACTCGATGGACAGGAGTTTGAGCAAGCTCTGGGAGTTGGTGATGGACAGGGAGGCCTGGCATGCTCCAGTCTATGGGGTCACAAAGAGTTGGACACGACTGAGCAACTGAACTAAACTGAACAGATCTAATCCCTGTGGCAATAAATGCCAATTATTGTATGTCATTGAGATTTTTGTGACTGCAGATTATGCATTATTATTATGGCCATAAATAACTGCCAGAATATAAATTTCAATGAGCAGAGATTGTGAGTGCTCACCTTATTCTATATGCTAGAGCTACAGTAGTTATTTAAACAGACAAGGTCCTTGCTCTTTGCAGAGATTACATTCATACAAGGACACAGATTTTTTAAAATGTGTACAAGATACTTTCATACAGTGAAAGGTACATGAAGAAAATCAAACCAGATGGTATAACAGAGACTGACTGGGAAACAGAAGATGTGAGGCATAGAATGTGATCAGGGAAGGAAACATTTTGGAGCGACATCACTATTGAGTTCAGAAGGGACATTTGGGCTGGTAACAAGGAGTCAGCCATGCTAAGATCTGAAGGCAGATCATTTTAGGCAGAGGAAACAACCAGTGCTAAGTCAAACTCCAGGCTCGTGTTGAGAGTTGAATTTTGTCCTGCATAAAGACATGTTCAAGTCCTAACCCCCAGTACCTATGAATGTGGCTTTATGTAAAAAGGGTCCTTGCAGATGCCATCAAGTTGACATGACTGGTACTTTTATAAGAAGAGGGAAATTTGGAAATTTGGACAGAGACAGACACACTCAAGGAGAGTGCTCTGTGAAAACAGAGAC
Source organism: Bubalus bubalis (assembly GCF_019923935.1). Classification (NCBI taxonomy): domain Eukaryota; kingdom Metazoa; phylum Chordata; class Mammalia; order Artiodactyla; family Bovidae; genus Bubalus; species Bubalus bubalis. Next base: position 82,042,213 of record NC_059158.1, read on the forward strand.
CAATTCAAGCATTTAGAGACCAAAAAAAAAAAAACCCCACCAAGAGCTGTCAACAATGACCAAAAACCAAGAGAAAGGCATGGAAAACTAGATTCTTCCTTAAGATCTTCTAGAAGGGATCAACACTGCCTACACCTTACTTTTAGATATCTGGTCTCCAGAACTAGGAGAGGAAAAATTTGTTTGTTTGTTTGTTTTTTTAAAGGCAATCTGCTGTTTGCAGTACTTTATCACAGTAGCCCTAGGAAAGAAATACAGCTCAGAACAAATTCAGTGGATTATAAGACCTGAAAGAAGACTCAGGAGCTACAATATGGTGGATGAGGATGTTAAGTGTAGAAGTTGAATTAGGAGAGACTCAAGGATTCCAATATTTAGGGAAATGAGTTATTTTTTAGTTTTAAAAGCAAGGAAAGAAGGGAATGAAACTAAAAGAAAACAAGGGAAGGAAAGATAAAATGAAAACAGCAATAAATTTAAGTAGGCAAATATTCATTTCATGGGTTCCCTGTACTTGTTAGAAATGCATTATGAATATTGTCTTAAATTTTCTATCATCCTGTGCAGAGAGAAACTCATAAATCAAAGTTCTCTTAAGATAACACCAATCTGGTTGCCAATCACAGACAAGATAAAGTCTAAGTTCCTTGGCATGTCATGGGACTTTTTATTTGTGATTTCTGCTTATCTTTTCCATTTCACTTTCATTCATTCCCTTCCTCACTGTTGTTTGTTCAGTTGCTAAGTCATATCTGACTCTTTGTGACCCCATGAACTGCAGCACAGGGAAGGACAGGCTTCCCCATCCTTCACTATTTCTGGGAGTCTGCTTATACTCATGTCCATTCAGTTGGGGATGCCATCCAACCATCTCATCCTTTGTCACCCCCCTCTCCTGCCCTCAGTCTTTCCCAGCACCCGAGTCTTTTCCAATGAATAGGCTCTTTGCTTCAGTTGGCCAAAGTATTGGAGTTTCAGCTTCAGTATCATATATGAAAGTAATCAGACTGTCATAATTTCAATGCACCATTATTTCTGCCTTCCATGTTTGCACATGCTATTTGATAAAATATTTTATCACCATCAGCCCCACATTCACTTACCAGTTTCCTCATCATTACATTCATTCATTTAACATTTGAACTTCTTCTCTGTACCAGGCATCTTTAGTGTTAAGGTATAGTAATAAATAGAGTGTTTCCCTGGTGATTCAGGGATAAAGAATCCACCTGCCAATGCAGGAGACACAGGTTTGATTTCTGGGTCAGGAAGATCCCTTGGAGAAGGAAATGACAACCACTCCAGTATTCTTGTCTGGGAAATCTAATGGATAGAGAAGCCTGGTGGGCTTCACTTTCTGGAGTTGCAAAGAGTTGGGTACAACTTTGAGACAAAACAACAAATAACAACAATAAATAGGATATATATTCCTTTTTTTCCCATGGAGCTATGGTCTAGCAGGCTAGGCTGAAAAATAGAAGATCAATTAAAATTGTGTCAAATGTAATGAAAGAAAAGTACAAAGCATAAGGCAGGGAGAACCCGACCCAGGCTTAGAAGCTGAGAATTGGCTTCAAATTGAGAAATAATGGTTGAAAAGAATTATCTACACAAAGAATGAGGGTGCCTGTACAGTCAGAGAAAGCTGCATGGTCAAAGGCCATAGAAATGAAAAGAAGTATTTCATGTTCCAACAATCTGAAATAAACCGCTTCTCCTTTCTATCTCTCTTTCTTTCTTTGTACCTCCCCACTCCTGTTTCTTCCTCCTCCCTTTCCTCTTTCTCCCTCTTCTTCTCCTCCCTACCTCTTTGGTTGTTGATTTTTATTTCCACTCAAAAGAGGTGGTATAGCATCATTTATTATTTGTGTAGAAAATTATTTAAGATATGCCCCTAGTCTCCTTATCTGTTCAATAGGAACAGTAAAAATCCTTAGCACTTGGATTGTATTGAGGATTGAATGTGATTGTGTGCCAGTTGCCTCAAAAACTGAACTATTGCTCTATTTATTCATCTATTTGTCCTTGAGCATTAACTATTAGTTTTATGTGACATACCTGGCCATAAGCGCTTTATATAAACAAAAGGATAGAGAGCAGAGGGATTGTTACAAGAATGTAAAAGAAAATAAGTCAAAGTGCAGCCATTATGTTGCTCATTCTTGAGCACTATAATGTCCTTGCCAACCCAGCTTAATGATACAGATCATTTTCCAAATATGTATAATTTGGGAGATTTCCAAAAAACTGTAGGGTAGATCATTAAAAGCTACAATTAGCCAGTGGCCATCATTTCAGCCTTCTGTCACCATCCTCTTCCTTCCCCAGTTCCCATGAGGCTGATGCTTTATGATAACAACCCTCAATGTGGGCTAGTGGCCTAAGAGATCAGAAAAAGCATCTATATCAATTGGATCTCAGTTGACAGTTCTCTGATGGTCTGGTTCAAATATATATTTTAGGGGTGTCCATAAATCAGAAGCACCTACAATGGCTGAATATTAGGACAGTATCCCCTTTCTTTCAACAATGCTTTTGAATTACAGAATGTAATACATTCTCTGGTAAGAACCTGAAGTGAAAATCATCTGTACTTATTAAGTCCAGATCTTTTGTGCATCATTTGAGTTGGGGAAGACACTCCATGTTTTTAATCACACCACAAAGTCTATGCAGCCATGAAATTAAAAGATGCTTACTCCTTGGGAGAAAAGTTATGACCAACCTAGACAGCATATTAAAAAGCAGAGACATTACTTTGCCAACAAAGGTCTGTCTAGTCAAGGCTATGGTTTTTCCAGTAGTCAGGTATGGATGTGAGAGTTGGACTGTAAAGAAAGCTGAGTGCCGAAGAATTGATGCTTTTGAACTGTGGTTTTGGAGATGACTCTTGAGAGTCCCTTGGCCTGCAGGGAGATCAAACCAGTCAATCCTAAAGGAGATCAGTCCTGAATATTCATTGGAAGGACTGATGCTGAAGCTGAAACTCCAATCCTTTGGCGGCCTTGTGAAGAACTGACTCATTTGAAAAGACCCTGATGCTGGGAAAGATTGAGGGCAGGAGGAGAAGGGGACGACAGAGGATGAGATGGCTGGATGGCATCACTGACTCGATGGACGTGAGTTTGAGTGAACTCCAGGAGTTGGTGATGGACAGGGAGGCCTGGCGTGCTGCGATTCATGGGGTCGCAAAGAGTTGGACATGACTGAGTAACTGAACTGAACTGAACAAAGTCTATGGTAAGGAATAATATAAATAGTAACAGACTCTCCAAACAAGAGGTTGTCACTGTTGGCCCATGATTGATACAAATTTATTAGGCGTTTTCATGTGTCCTCAACTTCTGACTTCTCTATAATGGGGATCAAAACCTCCAGTCTACACTCTCATTGTAGGCAGATATATATCTGGCTTGAAGGGGTCTGCAGTCTCCAGAGCTCTTTTACCTCCAATTCACTCCCTTGTCTCCAATGCTTTGAATCTCTGACTTCCAAGGAAAAGTCAGAAATACTGCCAGATGACAGAGACTGGAAAATATTTTCTTTAAACTCTCAGTTTCCCCATAACAATATAACAAGGAAGTTGGCTCCACTTTCTTTAACATTTCTGTGCAATACTAACTCTTTTGAGACAGAGGAACCAGACATAAAGAGCAGTATGGAGGTTCATTGGGAAGTCATCTCAGGAATTATAGCTGAGCAGAAATAAAGGAAGACTGGTTGGGCAAAAGAAATTGAATTTTAGTGCAGTTGCAGCAGCAGCCTCAGTCAACGTAGGGCACTTACTACCCTATATCCAGGCAAAGCGACTGGGTCTATGTACCCTTCCATTAACCAGTCATTGGAATATGGGCTGCCTCTGGAGAGGGGCCACACCTTGAGTTAGGCTTCTTCCTTCATTCAAGGATAACTCCCATATAGGACCACAGCTATAAGCCATGAGGAACCCACACATCTTCTGATTTCAGGGATTAGTTTATTTTTCCTGGGGGATGGGAAACGCGCCACAACATCCACTATGTGGAGACACTGTGATACACTGGATGGGGATACACTGGATACACTGTGAGATACTGGATATTTGTTTGGTTCTCTTCTCTGTGTTTTGTTACCAAATGTGGATCCCTAAAGTGACAAGCATAGAGAAGGAAATGGCAACCCTCTCCAGTATTCTTGCCTAGAGAATCTTGTGGACAGAGGAGCCCAGTGGGCTGCTGCCCATGGGGTCGCACAAAGTCGAACACGACTGAAGTGACTTAACATGCGTGCATGCATTGGAGAAGGAAGTGGCAACCCTCTCCAGTATTCTTGCCTGGAGAATCCCAGGTATAGAGGAGCCTGGTGGGCTGCCATCTTTGGGGTCGCACAGAGTCAGACACAACTGAAGTGACTTGGCAGCAGCAGCAGCCTAAGCAGCAAAGTGACAAGCATAAGTCAAGAAAATAATTATGAGCAAAGTGAGATTGCCAAATAAAATTGAGTTGTGACTCCTATCGAAAACACTTTTTTTGAGATTATGTTGGTGTTAAATATAGGTTTTAAATATCATATTTGGGATTTTTAAAAATGACAATACTATGTTGAGTCCACACATCCAGTTTTCTTCCTGAACACTTCCACCTGGATGTCCCCCAGCATCTCTTAGTCATCTAATTCTCACATTAAGTCTATTCCTCTTATTCCTCTTTTGGAAAGTAGCCGAGGGTTATTAATAAAATCAACATTGTCATCTATTGCCACTCATGTCAAAAACTTTTGATCTATCCTAAATATCTCAATCTTTTCTCCGGTCTGAATTCAATAAATATGTGTTTTTTTAAAAAATTCTACTTAAAGGAAAAAAAAAGCAAACAAGTTCTGACTATACTGCTCAATTTTTACTTCATTAGTTTCTTTAGGTCTTTGTTTTTTCTCCTCTGTATGATTATTCAGACCAATCTTTCCAGTGTTGCCAGAGTAATGTGTATTTTTCTTTTTTAATATAAGTTGTGTTTCTACAAATCAAATATGCTCTTGATAATTCATATTTTCAAAACATTGAGAATGTCATCCTTCTGGATTAAGTCCAGACAATTTATCAGTGTACATTCAAGACCTTTTATGACCACATGCCTCCTTCCCTCTTGGTTTATGTTCTCTCATTGGCCCAAATGCTTCCTAAATTTCCTTCAAACTGAAAGCGAAGTCATCTGCAGCTGCACAGGAATATTGCTTCTTCCTGGAAGGCCTTTATCCTCAACGCCATCCACCTGACTAATTCATGAACAGCCTCCCAAGTCCAGCTAAGGCATCACTTCATTGGGAAGGTTTTGCTGGCACCCAGACAAACAGTTACAATAAAACATGATAAATGTTTTGATAAAACAGGGTATAATGGAAGTAGGGAGGAGGGGAATTTAATTCAGACTTAGCACTGCAAGCAGGGCTTAGAGAATGTCACATCTAAGACCTGGACAATGACAGGAGTGAGTCAAACATAGAAGTATTGGGGCAGTCCGCTTCATTAGAGGAAAGTGCAAGAGCAAAAGTGTTCCTGTTAGAAGTAAAACCTAAGTTAAGAAATTTGACCTTCATCCTGAAGGCCACTTGTTAAATAGGAACTGTAGAGAATTAGAATTGGTAGTGCTTAAGCTGAAAAAGCAACGTGTATACTGTTTATATAACCCAGATAAAAGTTCATGCCACTCAAGCTAAGAGAATGGGAATAGTAATGGAAATAAATAAATTTGAGAGAATCTGGTATAACTACTCTCCCCCACAAAAGAAATAAAGGAAGGAAGGAAAAGAAAGAAAAAAGAAGGAAAGAAAGATCTCCTGGAAAGAAGTCTGCCCTCTGCTGCTTCTTTTCTCCTTTGCTTAGATAGAACAAACATGCTGGACATGTATGGAGGCGAGGTGCATATGAGAAAGCTCTGTGTCTCCCTTTCAGTTTTGTTGTAAACTTAAAGCTTCTCTTAGAAAACTAAGTTAAACAAAAATAGAAGAAGAAAAAGAAAACAGTATAGATTACGTTTCCGTATGGAGAAGACTCTTGAGAGTCCCATGGACTGCAAGGAGATCCAACCAGTCCATTCTAAAGGAAATCAGCCCTGGGTGTTCTTTGGAAGGAATGATGCTAAAGCTGAAACTCCAGTACTTTGGCCACCTTAGGGGAAGAGTTGACTCATTGGAAAAGACTCTGATGCTGGGAGGGATTGGGGGCAGGAGGAAAAGGGGACGACAGAGGATGAGATGGCTGGATGGTATTACCGACTCGATGGACGTGAGTTTGAGTGAACTCTGGGAGATGGTGATGTACAGGGAGACCTGGCGTGCTGCAGTTCATGGGGTCGCAGAGAGTTGGACACGACTGAGTGACTGAACTGAACTGAACTGAACTGAACATTTGACTTATTTTGAACACCAGGTGGCAGTAGATATAACCTTTATCTAAAATGAATGCTTAAGGAGAGAACAGTTTGTATTTTGTGTATGCTCAAATTTTTTTCTACTATCTAGGGAGAAGGCAATGGCACCCCACTCCAGTACTCTTGCCTGGAAAATCCCATGGACGGAGGGACATGGTAGGCTGCAGTCCATGGGGTCGCGAAGAGTCGGACACAACTGAGCATCTTCACTTTCACTTTTCACTTTCATGCATTGGAGAAGGAAATGGCAACCCACTCCAGTGTTCTTGCCTGGAGAATCCCAGGGACCGGGGAGCCTGGTGGGCTGCCGTCTATGGGGTCGCACAGAGTTGGACACGACTGAAGTGACTTAGCAGCAGCAGCAGCAGAGAGCAGGGCATACAACGGAGAGGGCAATGGCACCCCACTCCAGTGCTCTTGCCTGGAGAATCCCATGGACAGAGAAGCCTGGTGGGCTGTAGTCCATGGGGTCACTGGGAGTCGGACACGACTGAGTGACTTCACTTTCACTTTTCACTTTCATGCATTGGAGAAGGAAATGGCAATCCACTCCAGTGTTCTTGCCTGGAGAATCCCAGGGACGGGGAGCCTGGTGGGCTTCGGTCTATGCGGTTGCACAGAGTCGGACACGACTGAAACGACGCAGCAGCAGCAGCAGCAGCAGGGCATACAAAGCACACATAAATGTGGAATATAATGTACTAATCTGTTAATTCCATCATCTATATCATTTCTGAGTCTGTTCCTGTTAATTTACTTTTCTGCCAGTTATGGTTCATATTTTCCTTCTTCTTTGCAAGTGTGGTAATTTTTTTAAAATGGATGCCAATCAGTGATAATTTTACGTTGTTAGGTCCTTCAGAAAGTGTTGAATTTTATTCTGGTTAGCATTTTAGCAAGTTGAAACCAGTTGGATTCTTTCAAATCTTGCTTTTAAGCTTTGTTGGTGTAAATCTGGAGCAACTTTAAAACTAATTTAGCCCCACTACTAAGACAATAAATACTCTTCTAAGAATTCTACCAGTATCTCACATGTTACAAGGTCTTTACATGTTCACTGCAGGAACGCAAATTATTTCTAGCCCTGGTACAAAGGCCAAGACCATATCAAATTAGATCAGCAAACATTCTGAAGCTGATACATTTTAGGAAATTCTCCTGCTGTTTCATTATGCATAATTTTATATGCATATGCATAAATAATCTTTATTACTCCAGATTATATCTAAAATCTTCTTTGCATATTGTGTAGGTCTGTGCTCAGTTGCTAAGCTGTGTCGGACTCTTTGCCACCTCGTGGACTGTAGCTTGCCAGGCTCCTTGTCTATAGGATTTTCCAGGCAAGAATACTGGAGTGGGTTGGCATTTCCTCCTCCAGGGTATATTCCCTACCCAGGAATTGAACATATATCTCCTGATTGGCAGGTTTCCCCAGTGGTAAAGAATCTGCTTGCAATGCAGGAAATGCTGGTTGGATTCCTGGGGCAGAAAGATCCCCTGGCCAAGGGCATGGCAATCCACTCCAGTATTCTTGCCTGGAGAATCCCATGGACAGAGAGAACCTGGTAGGCTACAGTCCATAGTGTCGCAAAGTCAGACACCACTGAAGTGAATAAGCATGCATGCACGCACTCCCGCTTGACAAATGTATTTTTTATCACTGAGCCACCTGGGAAGCCCTTGCATATTGCATCATGTTTCTAGACCTTTGTAATTTTACTTTGAAACTACTTTTGAATGCTACTTTTTAGCTATGTATACAGAAAGACTTGTAGCTGTAGGCTCCCATTTTCACAACATTGTAATTGTCTTATCTCAAATTAGAGTATTGTTATTAGCTGCTGCTGCTGCTAAGTCGCTTCAGTTGTGTCTGACTCTGTGCGACGCCAGAGACGGCAGCCCACCAGGCTCCCCCGTCCCTGGGATTCTCCAGGCAAGAACACTGGAGTGGGTTGCCATTTCCTTCTCCAATGCATGACAGTGAAAAGTGAAAGTGAAGTCGCTCAGTCGTGTCCGACTCCTAGCAACCCCATGGACTGCAGCCTACCAGGCCCCTCCGTACATGGGATTTGCCAGGCAAGAGTACTGGAGTGGGTTGCCATTGCCTTCTCCATTGTCATAGCACATACTAGTAAAGAAATATATTTCTAATCCTATTTAATGAGAAGAAGCAAAGTCTGCCAGTACTACATTGCTTAGTTTATTGTCTCACATTGGTGCCTATTTCTTCTCCAGAAACTTCTATAGTTTTGAAAATTGGAGTGGCAATTGTGAAAAAAACAAATGTGTAGATTTCCACGTTGTGTGTGATAATTTGCTTCAGTCATGTCCGACTCTTTGCAACCCTATGGACTGTAGCCTGCCAGGCTCCTCTGTCCATGGGGATTCCCCAGGCAAGAATACTGGAGTGGGTTGCCATGCCCTCCTCCAGGGGATCTTCCCAACCCAGGGACTGAACCCATTTCTCCTGTGGCAGATCCATTACCGCTGAACCACCCGGGCAGCCCAAAGTAAAACAATTCTTCTTTTTTGCTTTGGTTTTGAATAATAATATTAGTAATTTCAAAATACAAACATCTCTACTTTTTTCTACCCAAATTATAGAAGATCAATTGTGAATAGTTCAAGAATTAATTGGTTGTTGGCTGGTTCAACCAGGTTCTTCTCTGCCTCCTGTAATTCAAGACTACCTTTTAAACTTTTCAATGGCATTATCTAGTTATATCTATATATAACACCATCACTGGGTACTTGGTGAATTCTTAGGGGCATTTAATGTAATACTGAATAGGAGACTCAGATGATCTTTTTTCTGAATTTAGACAGAGACAAAAATATAATAAATAATCCCAGCACTGCCAGAAGAGCAATAAAAACACAAGCAGCATGGACTAAAGGCAGAGATTACAAAAAGCTTGTGAGACTGAAAATGGTACATGAACTAAATAGATGGATGGTAACTAAATAGTTGGGAGATGAAACAGAATTAGAAAAAGAATGAATAATACACACCATACTTTGCAAATAAATTCACAGGCAAAATCTCACCAGGGACCCCTCATACAAATCAAGGAAGCTTTATTTTTTAAGACCCCCAATGAGAACATAGGTATAGTGAAGGGACTCCTACAGTGGCAAAGCGTGGTATACACTCATTGTCAAAGCATGGTGTATATTATTTTCTTAGTGGCAGGGAGAAGAGGATACTAAATCCCTTTCCTACCACACAGGTGGGGAGAAAGTTTTTTTGCCATGAAGAAAAACAGCTACACTTCATCAAACCTATGGATCACCCAGCCTAGTACCTCATCACTATCCCAAGAGATGTTTTCTGGACAGTGTTATCTGACATTAACCACCAAAAGTGACTCTAATTTCCTATATGGTGCCATCATTTATCAGTTCATCTTGTCTCTGTCTTGATTTTACATCAACTCTAGGAAATACAAATCTAATAAACTCATTCTATACTTTATAGCATGGTACTTTGATTTGTTCTTGATTGCTTCTTTAAGGCTTTGAGTGTTACGGAATTTGATCAAAATTCCTCTTAATCATATTAATAAATTTAATCATCTCATAGGCATTGATCATTATTTCTTTGTCTTAATCAGCTAGAGTCTTTATGTTCTAATTTACATCTTCTTGAGGAAAAAAATAACATGAGGTTGAAAGTCTCTGGGTTCTAATTATTCTGAATATCATATGGATTATTCCCTAATGAAACCCAGATTAGGTGTCAGGGAACTATAGAGAAATGGTTGGTTGAGCTAATTTTACATCTCAGTGACTGTGCATCAGACAATTTAGTTGAAGGGGGACTTCAAGGTGCTAAGAAAAGACGGTGACTTTACCGCATTTAGTCAAAAAGGCTGTCACTCCTACTACAGTTAATTCTTTTTCCTCTATCCGCAAATAATGAAGGAAGAGAAAGTGACTTGGTCACGAAGTGGCATTGAGAATTAGCCCCAAGTGACCGAGTGTACTCTTCAGCTGAGAGCCTCAGAAACTTGACAGCTAAGGTCCAAAGGGCGAATCTCAGAAGCTCAGTAAGCCGCCCAGAAAAGTTAATCCTGGGGCTTGAAATTCTGTGTGTTTACCACTAGGTTATCATCTCCATATTAGAAGGTATGGAAGTAAATTACACTAAAGCTGCAAATGCCCATCATTCATATTTATATAGCAAGGTGATCTATCTCTTTTTTAAGGCCGGGATCCACTTTGCCACAACGTCATAAATCCTTCCATTTTCCTCCTTGGTGGAAATTTCCCGTTTCTCTTTGAGAAAGATAATTCGATCCTGTTTGCATCATTCTTCCTCCCAACAGGCTGTTGTAGAAAACGCGCGCGCACACACATGCAACCGCACACAATGATTTATAAAGATGTCTTTTCACAATCGCTCCTATTCAGCTCCGAAAGTCAGAACCTGTATGACTGATGGCCTATCCAGATGAGCGGGTCCCAGGTCGGGGAAAGGCAACCTCTGCGCCAAGTCTCCCTCCCCACCCAGGGCGACCTGGGCTCCTCACTCCACCTTTGAAAGGAAATGCATTCTTTGCTTGCCTGGAAGTCTCGGTAGCCTGATCGATCTATCATAAAAAAAGGAAAGAAAAATCGCAGCCTCAAAACAGGTCTTGCGCGCCACCATCCCCCCCCAACAGACACCGTGGGGAAACTCCCAGGGAGGGAACTGATTCCCAGTATTGAATCCTCGGAGCTCAGGGCCCAGGAGGGACTGGCGGGGTCACTGCCATCGGTCCCCACCTCCTCTGCCTGTAGTTCTTTCTCTCGCTCCGCGTCAAGTGGCTTCTCGGAAACGTTAGCCGATTCAGCAAAGCTGGAAGAGTGCAAAGGGCGATGGGGGCGGAGTGAAATAAGGGAAGGACTCTTCTGGCAGCCGGAGGAACACACACACACACACGCACACGCACACACTCACACACTCACGCCCCATCCAATGGGGTAGGTGAGGGTGCGCAGTCGTGTGATCCCCTCCTCTGCTCTCTTCTGGAGCACAATGGAGAGCCTGTGGTATCTCCAACCCGGAGGTCGGGGCTAGGTCCCCGCCCAGCGCCCCCAGCAGGAGTGGAGGGCTGCGCGGAGCTAGGGTGGGGCAAGGGCGGGGAGCGAGGAGGGGCCGGAGAGCCGGGGCGGGGCCGCCGCCTTTCTGGGCGCGCCCGGGAAGGAGGGGCGCAGTGGCCCGGCTGGCCCTCGCCCGCGTTCACCAGGCGAGTGTCTGGTTTCCAATTCCGCGGGCTCCGGAATTGGGGTTGGGCTAGCTTGGGTGCCAGCGGCGGGTAGTGGCAGGCGCCGGCCGAGCAACAGGAGCTCAGAGAAAGAGGCAGCGGCAGCAGTGGAGAGGACGCCGGGGGAGAGGAAGGGTCCCTGAAGCCTGCGCCCTCCCCGGGGCCAGACTCTGCGGGCACACTGGGTGGGCATGATCGGCGGGCACGGTGGCAAGTAAGTGCCTTTTCTCTTGCTCCTCTGGTGTGGCGGGGACGGAGGCCGCCAGTCAGTCTCTCGCCAGTGCTCTGCTCAACCGCCACACCCACCTGTGTCCGTTTTCGCGTCTCTCGGGTTTTGGCCACCTGGAAGTAGAGCGGGGCGAAGTTAGGCTAGGAGGTGCCAGCGACTGGACAAAGGGGAGCTGGAAAGGCAGCTGTTTCCCTTGCAAGGTCGGTCTTTTGCCGGTTTTGACGGTGTGGGTTTGCTGCCAGATCCTGAAAATGTGGCTGTACCGAATGGCTACTGTTATTTCTTTTCTGTCTGGTAGCTGAGTCGTCGGATGGGTTTCGGTTTCAGGGTTAAGTCGTATTCCTTAGGAGCAAAAAACATGTGTTCTGTTTTCCATTTGCAAAGGTGAGCGTGCAGAACCCGCAGAGCTAACACTACCTGTAGGGTGGCAAGGATGCGCCGCACCCCTTTCGAGCACACAAACAGAGATGATTGACGGGAGGCTTAGCCTTATTTCTCGGCCCAGTTTATTTTCTTTTCAAACGAATGTGCATTTTGTTAGTGAAATTCAGATGGATTTCAGAATCATTTTAACTTTTTATCGACTTCAGCTGAAACTATCATTTAGTTTTTAGAAGAAAATAGTTGTTTCCGTTACTTCTTTTGAATACAAAAGCTTAAAACGAGATTAACAAACTAGAAACTTCAGTGCCAACTTTGGTGATTATAGCAAAGATTTCTCATTATTGTAGTGTTTGTATCAGCAGCGTTTGAAATAATTTATTTTAGTGTTTTTTTTTTTTTATTACAGTAGCAGCGTTCAAAGTAATTTATATCTGCTCTGAAGGTAAGAGCAATTTTTATGTGAGAAAAGCTTAAGGGAAAGTTTTAAACAGCTCACTTCAATAAGATAAATACCAGATCAACATAGGCTTTTAAAAGGATGATGGATTTTCATTTGTTGTTGTGAAGTCAGTGTTAAAAGGTTCAAGTTTTTTCAGAAACACAATTAATGTTCTTGTCTATTTCTCCTGATTCTACATGGGCAGGAGAAAGGTACTGTCCTTTCTTTCTTTCTCTTGGTGATTTAAAATATATGTTCATGATTTTTGCTTTAATATCAATAGGACTTATCTATATATAATCTGCAAACCAAGTCCAATTATTCAATAGCCCATTTTATTGAAGTCTTCAAATTATTTTCCATCATTTAAAAAATATAAACTAGAATTCACTTTTTTAAGAAACTAAGTTGTTAATCTTTATTTATTTAATCTTTGTTTAACATTTTAACAAATGTTGTTAATTATTTGAAAGCTTGTCTTATTTGAGCTATATATATGGGATAATCATGATTGCTAGAACAGCTTATTCACAATAAAATGCTCGATAAAATATGGCATATGATATAATGAAGGATGTGCCCTGTATTAAGCAACTGACAATAGCTTAAGATAAGCTTTGTATTTTGTAGATGTTTTAAGTACCTGTCTATTTAGAGGTCCCCTTTTGAAGGTGAACCATTGTGAAATCGAGGGACATGGTGATATATTCTCATAGAAGCCAGGTGTATGGTGTGCCATGATTCCTGTGGTACAGGTTAGGGCTTCCAGGGTACCTGATGCTTCTATGGAGGAAAGATGAGTCAGGTTTGTCTCTCTGCCAAGAGCATCCTCCTGCCTCTGTGTCTCCTAGGACCAGGAGCTAATCATGGGAGCCCTCCTGTGGCAATGCTTCTGTGTTTTTGCTACCTGTTGCTGAGGAGACTTTTGGCAGCAAAGAAAAAGTAAGAAATTCAGAGGTGGAATCTGTGGGATCCTATTCACCCTATTTAATGTGACGGACCAACTTTCTCTGTGGCAAGGAGAAAAATAGAATCTTGTGTGTTTCATAAATAATAAAAATAGTTATCTAATATCTATGCCTATTAGATATGTGAAAGAGTGTGAAGTACTGGGAAGAATTATATGCTATTTTTTCTAACCTTGTAAAGGAACTTAAAGTTTAGAGCTATGAATGAGTCATTCTGAATGTCATAATGGTAACAATTTAATGATTTTCCCTAAAACTCTGTCTCAGATCCTTTTCCCCAGTCTTTGTCATCTGAATTAATGGTTCCACCTTTCACCAAGTATTTACTGCCTTCTCTCCCTCCTCATAGCATTTCATCCCTAACCAGTCCATATTTCGATCTCTCAATCCTGTCTCCCAAATGCATCTCTATTCAATTATAGTTCTGTGCTGTACCTCTTCCACCCTGTTTTCTTTATCTACCCTGCCACCAGATTCATGGCATCATTATAATTTTAATGGATTCATGCTGCAGCCTTGATGCAGCCTCTCTACTTCCATAGTTTGCTCCCTTGTAATTACCTCTCCAAGAAAGCAAAACCATTGTGTCTCCCCTTAAGAACATTCAGTGGATCATAACTACATAGAAAAAAGGAATAAATGCAGAAACACAAAAACGGATTATCATCACATTCCTTCTGTTAGCATCCAGCTCAATGTCTAATCTGGCCCTCCACTACAGCCTCTCTGAGCGCATCGCCCACTCATTTATATGCTCCAGCCACCCTGGTCTTTTAGTACCTGAAACACTAGAAGCAGTTTCACTCCCTAAGGCCTTTTCAAATGTTCCCAGTGCCTGGACTATTCCTTCCTCTCTTTAAATGCCTCTCTTGTTTGCAGACTTAAAACCTCAGCTCAAAGGTCTCTACTTCACAGAGATCATTCTTGATCTTCTTGTCAAAAGTAGACTGTTACACATTTGTTTCTGTCTTGGTACCTTGTCTGTTTCCCCCATAATGATTATTACAGCATGCAGGTATTTTGTAGATCTGTATATTTTGTGGTTTTGTGTACCGGATGCTCCAAACGAACAGACACCATGTCCTTCTTGCTGAGCCTGCTTCCAGAGTCGTACCTGCAGTGGGGAAGTAGGGGGTTCCTAGATATTTATGAACAAAGATAAGACTTATTTCACCATAGAGTACACTAACCCTGTAAACTTAAGCATTTGAGGATTCCAATTCTTTCTTTGTTGGGCATCTGGTAAGTTTACAATGCAGAACTATGATTCTGAAGAGGTAAAATTTAAATATCTTGAGATCTCTTAGCAGTATAGGCTTTAAGGTTTCAAAGGGAAGTAGATTATAACACACTCTAAAAAGGCAGTAACCACAACTGGATTAAAATGTATTTTAAAGAAACATTGGAGTGCATAATCCAATGACTTTATGACTTTAGTGCAAGTGACTCATAATATGCAATGATGACCTTATTAGGTTTAAACCTACATCTTTCACCAGGATTTGAGGATCGCTTTGTAATCACTAAATTTAAAATCTTGTTTCATAATAAATGAGAACATTGGGCTCAGTGGATGAAGCATAATCAAATGAAGCGGAGGTCCTAGATTGGTGCCCACATGATCCAAATTTGTGTTTACTCCAGACTCAAGGGGCAAATTTTCTCACAAATCCAAAATATTCACTAGGAAGACTCAGAGAGACACTGGGGGCTAACCCAGGAAGATCCATCACTATTTTGGGTATAGGAAAGTGGGCTTCAAAATGCTTGTTGGTTAGCGATAGCATCGTATTTATACTGCAGTTTATGCACACACACACACACACGCTTGTGTATGCCCACACTTTGTGTGGCAATAAGCCCCCTCTTTTTTTGAGCCTATACTTAATGATATTAAATGAAAAATAAGTTTTTATAGTAACATTTGGTTGAAAATTTAGCTTTCAATTAAGCACTTGGCTTTGATTAGTGATATTTTTTGTCTTGCAAGTGACCAACCATTTGTTTGTTTGTTATTGGCAAAGAATTGGGCAGTCGTGTTTCTTCTTGAAGGACTGCACTACTTCGTGAATTGCCACTAGGGATTTTGTTAAATTTGCCCTTATGGTGGTACAGTGGGGTTGTTGTAATGTATTGGAGTGCATCTGTGTACTCATTGAAGTTAGGCTTCCATTTTACATATCCTCCATTAACTAATTCACTCCCACATGTAGTTATTAGGCTTCCTTCTTTGGAACTGTATAGGATTAGGTTACTGTTTAGTATGGCAAGGTCATAATGAAATGGATATCCTAAGATTGTATGAAAATGATTTTCTTACGAGAATTTATAAGAGCACATTCAAAAAAGGTGGGTAGATTACTTTTGTGAAATATGAGAGAACAGTTGATGCCTTGCCATCCTGCAGAATGAAATTTCTTCATCAAAGGTTTAACTTGCTTTTCCTTCTCTGTGTAGCTAGAAGCCAGTGGCTTTAGGCAACAGGGAAAACCATAAGCCTTGGGCACCTAAAAGTAGAATGAAGTTTGGAGGAATGAAACCCTTGAGTGGTGAGGGAAAATACCAGACCATGAAAGAGGGGAAGGAGGAGGGAATGTCTCAAGGAGTGCCAATAAATATCATCTGCCACAAGCAAATTTGAGTAGATATTATATGGAGAACTGAATTATTCTGTATCTTTTTAGTCTCACTGAGAAAGTCATTCTCTTTTCATTTCTCTTTAAAATAACTGTGTTTTAAGTGAAAAGACATTCTGTCATTGTGGCTTTTTAATATAGGAAATAGCTTTGGATTTTTAGAATAATATAACCTGGAGCTAAAAGCCATATATTATTGTTAAATTATACCATTACTTTAATTGTAATTTCATTGCTATTCGTTTTATAATTTCCTTTTGTTGTGTCAGGTGTTTGAGAGACTGCCATTATTGATCACAACTTTCTTTAAAATGTCTCTTTGGATTTTTTACAAAGCTGTCTGAATCATTTATCAACATCTGATAAAACTTTAATTGCACCTACGATTGTTCACTTGGAAATTGTTCACTCTTAAAGGGAGTGAGTACGTTTACATTATCATTAACTTACCATCCCTCCCCTGAAATGAATGTCTTTTTCTTTCCCTTTCTTTCTTACATCTCATCTTCTAAACAGTAATACAAATTTTGCTCCACTGTTCAGTCAAAGTATTTATACAAATAATTGGAAAATTGAGCCTCTAAAGAAGAATTAATAAGATTAGATAGATGTATTAAAATACAAAGACATTTCTATACAGGTGGTTAATGAAATCTTCTTTGTGTTATATGCCAAACCAAACTTCTTGTGTCATCTGATTTTTTGTAAAAATTGGGGCAATTTCACGGTATGTAGTGTCTGCCAACTGTATCAGTCATTCAATGTAATTAAAAATATTAACTTCTTCAGGGCCTATGATTTACAAGTTCAAAAAAGAAGCAAATAGAAGTAAATAGTACATATTCATATTGATACATAAAAATATAACATGGGAAAATATGAGAAATGTTGTTTGATAATAAAATATCTCCTTATGTATGACTTAAATTCCACTGAATGTTCATTCTTTCAAGTTCAATGGAACTGCTTCCTTTAGGGCTTCGAGTAAGGATAATTTGCTAACTATACATATGTTTTAAATGGAATAAGTAAAATATTTTATTGGTAAATTATGATTTTGCTTTCTCTGGGTGATGGTATAGAGTTAATATTGCTTATAGGTAAATTTTATGGGCCCAGTATTTATAGGTAATCCTTTCATGGAACAAATTTTACAAAGTTGAAATGACCTCCCTCCTCCAATGTAATACATATATTCTTGTTATCCTGGAAAATTATGATAATTCAAGTAGGGAGAAAAGAAATGTCATCATCAGGGGTCAACTGGAAACATTTCAGTTCAGTTTAGTCGCTCAGTCATGTCCGACTCTTTGCGATCCCATGGACTGCAGCATGCCAGGCCTCCTTGTCCATCACCAACTCCCAGAGTTTACTCAAATTCATGTCCATTGAGTCGGTGATGCCATCCAACCATCTCATCCTCTGTCGTCCTCTTATCCTCCTGCCTTCAATCTTTTCCAGCATCAGGGTCTTTTCCAGTGAGTCTTTTCCAGGTCTTTTCCAGTGAGTCAGTTCTTCACATCAGGTGGCCAAAGTATTGGAGTTTCAGCTTCAGCATCAGTCCTTCCAATGAATATTCAGCTTCTTACAGTCCTGTAAGATCATCTGACAGACTTTCAGGAATGAATGCTTGTGGAATAATGGCTATGCAAAGAATCTCTTTTGAAAATTCATATTGTCTCTCCTGTAATTCAGAATCTTTGTAAAATACTGTATAATGTGTTGAAAACACAGAGGAATAAATTTGTATTTACGTTAGTTTAGTGAAAGAATTGTTTTCTAGATATTTCCTTTGCGGAACATATGATCTTAGTCAAATGCTGAAAAGTGAAAGTGTTAGTCTCTCCGTCATGTCCAACTCTTTGCAACCCCATGGACTGTAGCCCACCAAGCTCCTCTGTCCATGGGATTCTCCAGTCAAGAATACTGGAGTGGGTAGCCATTCCCTTCTCCTGGGGATCTTCTTGACCCAGGGATCGAACCCAGGTCTCCAGCATTGCAGGCAGATTCTTCACTGTCTGAGCCACCAGGTAAGCCCTAGTCAAATGCTTTCGCTTCTCAGATCAAATTTGTTATAAAATTGGTAGTGTCTGTTTCTCAGGGTGGCTGTACAAATTAGGTTAAAATATATATATTATCAACAGGCATTTTAGTGTCTCACATTTTAGGGAGATGTTCAATAATGTTGGCTAGACATTTGGTAACAGTTTATTATAGTCAAAATTTACCCATTATATTTTGAATACAAATGGTGCAACATCTAAAGTTTAATCATGTTTCAGTGAATACTAACAATGCACTTTATCCTGACTTTTTAATGATAGTATAGTTATACATCTCAAACATAGGACACTGCACTTATAACACTTGCCAGTAAAATTTTCAGCTATAAGCTATTACACATAGTTTATATGAAGTATGTAAGAACTTCTCAGTAGGAAGACATGAGAGAGGCATTCAAAGATCAAGAATTTAACCACCCAGTTACACTTTATTTATGACTTTCAACCTGATCCATCAGAATTCTGCATTAATAGAGAGCAGGTCAGTGGAGGTGACCTGTCAGATGTCCTATTAGTGACAAATAATATCTACTTTGATAGGAATTTTAAAAAAAGCATACATGAAATTTCTCACTTATGTATGAATTCAGACTTACTCTACTAATTCAATCATCAGGAGTATAACTTTGCATTTATAAATCAGTGAATAAAATGTGTGAACTTCAGGGAAATACTTGCCAGTTACATCCATTCTATTACTTTATTCCACTAGTGATACATGAACAAAAATCCACATCTTGTAAAGCAAATCATCAAATTAAGAATGATAATTGGTTTTTTAGTTATATTCTTTAGCCATTCATAAATTTTGCTCAGATACATAAAATAACAAGAGGTGGGCTAGAGCAGTATCATGCAGACATAAAATAAGCATATAATGGATACATTACCATAAGGGAAAATATAGATAGCACAATTTACATCTTGTTAAAATTACTGATTGCTCCTTGGAAGAAAAACTAAGACAAACCTAGACAGCATATTAAAAAGTAGAGAAATCACTTTGCAGACAAAAGTCAGTATAGTCAAAGTGATGGTTTTTACAGTAGTCATGTACAGATGTGAGAGTTGGACCATAAAGAAGGCTGAGCGCCGAAGAACTGATGCTTTCAAACTGTGGTGCTGAAGACTCTTGAGAATCCCTTGGACAACAAGGAGATCAGTCAGTCTGAAAGAAAATCCACCCTGAATATTCATTGGAAAGACTGATGCTGAAGCTGAAGCTCCGATACTTTGGCCACCTAACGGAAAGAGCCAACTCACTGGAAAAGACCCCGATGCTGGGAAAGATTGAGGGCAAGAGGAGACGGGGATGGCAGAAAATGAGATGGTTAGATAACATCACTGACTCAATAGACATGATTTGAGCAAACTCCGGGAGATAGTGAAGGACAGGGAAGCCTGGTGTGCTGTAGTTCATAGGGCTGCAGAGTTGGACAAGACTTAGTGGCTGAACAACAGTAATATTACTGATAATAACATTAATTTAACAGCTTTATGTGTGAGGGTCTCCTTTTACATTGAGCAGTACATTAAGGGATTTGCTAATGCTCTTTTTAAATCCCCACGATCACCCTCTGAGGTGAGAAAACACTAAGGCTCAGAAGTTCGCTAACCTTCCCAGAGACTCACTATGATTATGAAACTTGAGTAACATATATATTCCTTTTAATGAAAGCAAAATCTTATTTATCCCAAGATTAAGCTTACAAATATCCCACAGAGATATACCTGATTACTGTGTATTCTACAAACGCTTTTTTAACCCATAATGGAGCTGAAATAATCTACATTTGCAATTAAACATACCAAACAGTGTAATTATAAGTGTAGAATAAGAAGAAGAAAGGTTGAAGTTTATTTAAATGTTCATCTTGAATATTGATCTTGGGGAGTGCATTTGTATTAAACTGAAATTGAGATGTAGGTAGGAGTTTGAAGACATTATATTATGAAATGCATCTATACATTTGAAGTGTTTCTGAGGTTGTTTTAGACATTTTTTTTTTCTTGATCTAGGAGTATCACTATATTATACTGACTTGCTGCTGCTGCTAAGTCGCTTCAGTCGTGTCCGACTCTGTGCGACCTTATAGATGGCAGCCCACCAGGCTCCTCCATCCCTGGGATTCTCCAGGCAAGAACACTGGAGTGGGTTGCCATTTCCTTCTCCAATGCATGAAAGTGAAAAGTGAAAGTGAAGTCTCTCAGTCGTGTCCGACTCTTAGCGACCCCATGGACTGCAGCCTACCAGGCTCCTCCGTCCATGGGATTTTCCAGGCAAGAGTACTGGAGTGGGGTGCCATCGCCTTCTCCGATTCTGGCTTGAGTTGGCCATAATTAGAATATTTTGCATATTATGAGAAACTCAAGACAGGAAAGGAGACTTTCCCAAGGTGGGCAAAAGTTGAAAGAAGGGTATGTGTGTGAAATGTCTGGGGCAGATTTAGTCAGCTATGAGCTATGAAATGGAGTAGAAACAGGAAGTGCAGTATATCTATGAGATCCTGGATGTTAGAGGGTGGAGAAGGAGAGATTGCCAAGTGATCTTGTGTAGGGTAAGAAAAGAAGAAGACAGTATTCATCTAAAGTGTTTTTATGTTCTAAAGCTTAGTATTTATTGTCACGCAGAATCAATTATTTATGTCAATTACAGTGATTCTTTAACATCAGTGCTGCTGCTGCTGCTGCTAAGTCACTTCAGTCGTGTCTGACTCTGTGCGACCCCATAGACGGCAGCCCATCAGGCTCCACTGTCCCTGGGATTCTCCGGGCAAGAACACATCAGTGATTCAGGGTTAAATAAGGGTTTTAAAACATTTGGGGAAAATAATTTATATTATGTGACACATAATTTTCTAAGACAGATGATTTTCTTTTAGTATCTGTTATCTACTTAGATACTGTCCTTTGAGTGGTATATAAAAAACATGAGAAAATGGATCCCTAAGCTCTATGGTATATCTCAGTCTGTTCTAGTGATTGTGTCTTGTCAGCTTATCCACTAGACTGTTAAAGTTTTAAGAGCAGAGACCATAACTTGTTCATATTGGCATCTCTGCATGGTGCCATATACATAGTCATTCTTAATACATATCTCATCAATAAAAACAGATTTCATCAATACTTATTACACAACCATGTCCTTGACTTTAATTAAAAATAGCTTTTTCATTGAAATGGAACACTTTCTAAGAATATAGGAGGAAGAAGTTAAGAATCTAATAATTTATACTTCTCTCAAGTAGCTTTTTACCATCACAAGGTAAATTCACGTTTTTTATTTCTTACTTAGGGAAGGGACAGCATTCCTGCTTTTTTTCTTATTTTCTGCCCCAGTATGGGTTCATCAATTATAGATGACAATATTTAAAAGCCTTCTTTGCCTTAAAGAGCTGAAATATTTTGACATGTATGCAAGTTGATGCTTTAAAAAGGCTGAAGCCCAAATCCTTTTCTAAAAGTGAAGGATTTCTGTTGAAGGATTCACATAAGAGATGAAATCAGTAACCAGATAGTAAAAATAAAAAGTTCAAAGTAAAATTTTCAACTGACTTGTGTGGAGGTGATGATCAATCATTCAGCCCTATCTGGCTGGCCTCCAGAATGTGTAGGTTAGGCATTCGTATCCAAGGTGGTATGTATCAGTGCCCTTGAGGTTTGTGGGGAGGGAAGACCTGGCAGAGATCCCAAGGGCAGTGGTAGAGGGATGCAGAGTTGCCCCAGGTCCATTCCTAGAACTCTCAGCCTCACTATTCTCATCATTTGTATATTTTCTTAAATTTAATGGTATTTCCTTCTTTCCTTCCCTCTTCCTTTGTTCACTCGCTTCAGCAACTATCTGTTGAGTAGGTATTCAGGGTACTACCATAGACACTGTACACGCAGCATTGAACAAAACATGGCAGTTTCCTGCTAGTTTTGAGATTGATAATGAATAATTAAACAAATGATTATCACTTCCTGACCTTACACTGTATACTGTGAGAAAAATTAAAAAAAAGCAGGACAGAGCACATATAGGAAAGTAGGCATTGTTTATTAAGGGTGGTTTTCATCTTTTAGGGGTGGGTGCTATTTGAGCAGAGACCTGAAAGAGATAAGTATGGAAGCCAGCTAAGTGACAGGAAATTTATTCCAGTCACAAGAAGCAGTGATCTCCATAGCCCTAAGGTTTATCTGATGTGTTTACTGAACGGCAAGGAAATCAGTGTGACTGAAGTGCAGAGAGCAGAGTTGAAAGTGGTAGAAGAAGGCCTTTTCTCAATTTGGAAAAGATTACTAAGTCTGCCTGGAGGCCTGTGTGATAAACCAACATTACAGTGGGACCAACGTCATAGCAAGGGACAAACTTTGGGAGGGGTGAAGTGTGCATGTTTTAAAAACTGGATCCCATTCTTAATGTGAGTACCATATAACCCAAATTAATGATTGAGAAACTCTTAATTTCCTTACAAATTTATCTTTTAGTCATTTTTTTGATGATTTATATGAAAAGGTCATATTATTTTACCAACTGCAATAGATTAGATTCTTGGTAGCCATTTGAAGAAAGAAGAGGTAATAAGAGTTTACAGTTGAGAGTATCTAAATATTTAAATTCTGGAAATTAATATATGGTGAAAGTACAGTAAGAGTTTGTATATTTTGATTACTTTTTATATCATGCAAATTATTTCTCATGAAATAATGATATTGCATATATGTAATTGAGTCCTATAACTTCTTGGCCTTTTTACTAAATCAAGTTTATAAAGGAGTCCTGCCTGGCAAAATAGATAGCAGGGAAGCACATCTGAATCCCATCAACTTAGACCCAATGCTAACTGCTGTGCCTTTGGTATCTCCTGACTCTCTTCTTTACAGTTGTCAGCAAATTTTTGCAAATTAAAAAATAAAAAAATTTTTGTGGTAAAATATACATAGCATAAAATTTACCATTTTAACCATTGTTAAGTGTTTAATTCAGGAGCATTAAGTACATTCACATTGTTTGTAACCATCACCACCATCCATTTCCAGAACTTTATCATCATTCCACACTGAAACACTGTACCCATTAAACAATAATTCCTCATGCTTTCCGCTCCCCCCAGACCCTGGTAACGACCATTCTACTGTCTTTCTTTATGAATTTGCCTATTCTAGATACCTTATGTAAGTGGAGATATACGACATTTGCCTTTTTTTGTCTGGCTTATTTCACTCCACATAATATTCTTAAGGCTCATTAATGTTACAACATGTATCAGAATTCCTTTCTTTTTAAGGCTACGTAGTAGTTCATTGCCTGGAGAATCCTCATGGTCAGAGGAGACTGGCACGCTACAGTCCATGGGGTTGCAAAGAGTTGGACATGACCGAGCTACTAAGCACAGCACAGTAGCCCCTTGTATGTATATACTACACTTTATCCATTCCTCCACTAATGGATGTTTAGGTTGCATCTGTGTTTTGGCTATTATACATAATACTCTGATGAACATTGTTGTACAAATAGCTCATTGAGTTCCTGCTTTTAATTCTTTTGGATGTATAAAAGAAGTGGAATTGCTGCTGCTGCTAAGTCACTTCAGTCGTGTCCAACTCTGCTGGATCATAGGATAATTCTATAATTAATTTTTGAAGAACTGCCATACCCCTTTCCACCATGGCTGCACTATTTTATATTGCCACCAGCAATATACAATGGTTCCAATTTCTCTACATCCTCATTAACATTTACTTTCTCTCTTTTTAAATAATGGTCATCCTACTGGGTGTGAGGTTGGGTTTCCCAATGGTTTTGATTTGCATTTCCTAATGATTAGTGAAATTGTTTTTTTCATATGTATATTGACCATTTGTACATTTTCTTTGAAGAAATGTCTATTCAAGTCCTTTGGTCATTTTAGAATAGAGCTGTTTGTTTTTGTTGTTGAGTTTAAGAGTTATTTATATGTTGTGGATATTGCTCCCTTATCAAACACATGATTTGCAAGTGTTTTGTCTGTTCCCAGGTTGTCATTTTACTCTCCAATAATGTCTCCTGACACACAAAAGTTTTAATTTTTATGAAATCAAATTTATCTTTTTCATCTGCTACCTGTACTTTAGGTACTACATACAAGAAATCATTGCCAAATCCAATGTCTTAAAGATTTACCGTGTTTTCTTATTTTTATAGTATTAGCTCTTATGTTTAGGTCTGTGATCCATTGTTGATTTTTTTTTCCCATTCCTGTAGATGTTACAGAGTTTTAGAGTCTCCCACTTCCCTTTATCCATCATTCCCAGTGGTTTGTTCTTTAGTGCAGCATTCCTTACTCTGAACATTTTCCTTTCAATAACCTCCATTGCATTTTTTCATGTATGGCAAGATTAAAATGCTTAAATTATTGGAAAAGTATAGTAGTGATATAGAGGGATGCCTGGTACAGAAAGAATATTACATATTCACATTCTCCTAGTCTCTAATTGGGTTCTTTCATCCTTTAGACAAATATTATTAAAATTATTTTGTAGTTTAAGAATTATGATTCCTTTCTAACTGATTAATAGATTCAAGAACTCTTTCTGTTCTCATTGTAGATATCAGTTCAGTTCAGTTCAGTTCAGCTGCTCAGTCATGTCCAACTCTTTGGGACCCTATGGACTGCAGCATGCCATGCTTCCCTGTGCACCACCAAATCCCAGAGCCTACTCAAATTCATGTCCATTGAGTCAGTGATGCCATCCAACCATTTCATCCTCTGTTATTCCCTTCTCCTGCCCTCAGTCTTTCCCAGCATCAGAGTCTTTTCCAATGAATCAGTTCTTCACATCAGGTGGCCAAAGTATTGGAGTTTCAGCTTCAGCATCAGTCCTTCCAATGAACATTCAGGACTGATTTCCTTTAGGATGGATTGATTGTATCTCCTGGCAATTCAAGGGACTCTGAAGAGTCTTCTCCAACACCACAGTTCACAGTTCAAAAGCATCAATTCCTTGGCACTCAGTTTTATGTAGAGTCCATACATAGTCCATACAAGAGTCTTACATCCATACCTGACTACTGGAAAAACCGTAACTTTGACTATATGGACTTTTGTTGCCAAAGTAATGTGTTTGCTTTTTAATATGCTGTCTAGGTTGGTCATAGCTTTTCTTCCAAGGAGCAAGCATCTTTAATTTCATGGCTGCAGTCACCATCTGCAGTGATTTTGGAGCCCGAGAAAATTAAGTCTGTCACTGTTTCCATTGTTTCCCCATCTGTGTGCCATCAAGTGATGGGACTGGATGCCAGGATCTTAGTCTTCTGAATGTTGAGTTTCAAGCCAACTTTTAACTCTCCTCTTTCACATTCATCAAGAGGCTCTTTAGTTCTTCTTCACTTTCTGTCATAAGGGTGGTGTCATCTGTATATGTGAGGTTACTGATATTTCTCCCAGTAATCTTGATTCCTGCTTGAGCTTCATCCAGCCCAGCATTTCACATGATGTACTCTGCATATAAGTTAAATAAGCAGGGTGACAATATACAGCCTTGACATTTTCCAATTTGGAACCAATCTGTTGTTCCATATCCAGTTCTAACTGTTGCTTCTTGACCTGGATACAGATTTCTCAGGAGGCACGTCAGATGGTCTAGTATTTCCATCTCTTTGAAGATTTTCCACAGTTTCTTGTGATCCACACAGTCAAAGGCTTTGGCATAGTCAATAAAGCAGAAATAGATGTTTTTCTGGAACTCTCTTGCTTTTTGATGATCTAGCAGATATTGGCAATTTGATCTCTGGTTCCTATGCCTTTTCTAAACCCAGCTTGAACATCTGGAAGAGCATGGTTCATGTACTGTAGAAGACTGGCTTGAAGAATTTTCAGCATTACCTTGCTAACATGTGAGATGAATGCAATTGTATAGTAGTTTGAACATTCTTTGGCATTGGAATGAAAACTGACCTTTTCCAGTCCTGTGGTCACTGCTGAGTTTTCCAAATTTGCTGGCATATTGAGTGCAGCACTTTAACAATATCTTTTTTTGAATTTGAAATAGCTCAACTTGAATTCCATCACCACCACTAGCTTTGTTCTTAGTGATGCTTCCTAAGGCCCACTTGACTTCACATTCCAGGATGTCTGGTTCTAGGTGAGAGATCATACCATCATGGTTATCTGGGTCATGAAGATCTTTTTTGTATAGTTCTCCTGTGTATTGTTGCCTCCTCTTCTTAATATCTTCTGCTTCTGTTAGGTCCATACTATTTCTGTCCTTTATTGTGCCCATCTTTGCATGAAATGTTCCCTTGGTATCTCAAATTTTTGAAGAGATCTGTAGTCTTTCCCATTCTGTTGTTTTCCTCTATTTCTTTGCACTGATCGCTGAGGAAGGCTTTCTTATCTCTCCTTGCTATTCTTTGGAACTCTGCATTCAAATGGGTATACTTTTCCTTTTCTCCTTTGCCTTTCGTTTCTCTTCTTTTCTCAGCTATTTGTAACGCCTCCTCAGACAACCATTTTGCCTTTTTGCATTTCTTTTTGTTGGGGATGGTCTTGACCCCTGCCTCCTGTACAAGTTCACGAGCCTCCATCCATAGTTCTTCAGGCACTCTATCAGATCTAATCCCTTGAATCTATTTGTCACTTCCACTGTATAATCATAAGGGATTTGACTTAGGTCATACCTGAATAGTCTAGTGGTTTTGCCTACTTTCTTCAATTTCAGTCTGATTTTGGCAACAAGGAGTTCATGATCTGAGCTACAATCAGCTCCCAATCTTGTTTTTGCTGACTCTTTAGAGCTTCTCCGTCTTTGGCTGCAAAGAATATAATCAGTCTGATTGCAGTGCTGACCGTCTCGTGATTGCCCATATGTCGAGTCTTTGTTTGTGTTGTTGGAAGAGGGTATTTGCTATGACCAGTGTGTTCTCTTGGCAAAAGTCTGTTAGCCTTTGCCCTGCTTCTTTTTGTACTCCAAGGCCAAATTTGTCTTGGAGTTATTCCAGGTATCTCTTGACTTCCTACTTTTGCTTTCCAGTCCCCTATAATGAAAAGGACATATTTTTGGGGTGTTAGTTCTAAAAGGTCTTGTAGGTCTTCATAGAAACGTTCAACTTCAGCTTGTTCAGCATTACTGTTCAGGACATAGACTTGGATTACTGTATTATTGAACGGTTTGACTTGGAAATGAACAGCAATCATTCTGTCATTTTTGAGGTTGCATCCAAGTACTGCATTTTGGACTCTTTTGTTGACTATGAGGGCTACTCCATTTCTTCTAAGGGATTCTTGCCCACAGTCGTAGATATAATGCTCATCTGAGTTAAATTCACCCATTCCATTCCATTTTAGTTCACTCATTCCTAAAATCTCGATGTTCACTCTTCCTGTTTGACCACTTCCAATTTGCCTTGATTCGCGCACCTAACATTCCAGGTTCCTATGCAATATTGTTCTTTACAACATCGGAATTTACTTCCATCAGCAGTCACATACACAACTGGGTGTTGTTTTTACTTTGGCTCAGTCTCCTCATTCTTTCTGGAGTTATTTCTCCACTCTTCTCTAGTAGCATATTGGGCACCTACCTACCTGGGGAGTTCATCTTTCAGTGTCCTATCTTTTTTCCTTTTCATACTGTTCATGGGGTTCTCAAGGCAAGAATTCTGAAGTGGTTTGCCCTCTGTTCTCCAGTGGACCACATTTTGTCAGAATACTTCTCCATGACCCATCTGTCTTGGGTGGCCCTACACGGCATGGCTCATAGTTTCATTGAGTTAGACAAGGCTGTGGTTCATGGGATCATTTTGATTAGTTTTCTGTGATTGTGGTTTCCATTCTGTTGGCCCTATTATGGATAAGGGTAAGAGGCTTATGGAAGCTTCCTGATGGGAGAGGCTAACTGAGGGGGAAACTGAGTCTTGTTCTGATGGGCAGGGCTATGCTCACTTCACTTCAGTCATTCAGTCGTGTCTGACTCTTTGTGGACCCATGGACTGCAGCATGCCAAGCTTCCCTGTCCATCACGAACTCCCAGAGCTTACTCAAACTAAACGTACATCACATCAGTGATGCAATCCAACCATTTCATCCTCTGTTGTCCCCTTTCTTCGCCCACCTTCAATCTTTCCCAGCATCAGGGTCTTTTCTAATGAGTCAGTTCTTTGCATCAGGTGGCCACAGTATTGGAGTTTCAGCTTCAGCATTAGTCCTTCCAATGAATATTCAAGACTAATTTCCCTCAGGATTGACTGGTTGTATCTCTGTGCAGTCCAAGGGACTCTCAAGAGTCTTCTCCAACACCACAGTTCAAAAGCATCAATTCCTTGGCACTCAGTTTTCTGTAGAGTCCAACTCTCACATCCATACATGACCACTGGAAAAACCATAGCCTTGACTAGACAGACCTTTGTTGGCAAGTAATGTCTCTGCTTTTTATATGCTGTCTAGGTTAGTCATAGCTTTTCTTCTAAGGAGCAAGCATCTTTTAATTTCATGGCTGCACTCACCATCTGCAGCAATTTTGGAGCCTGAGAAAATTAAGTCTGTCACTGTTTCCATTGTTTGCCATGAAGTGATAGGACTGGATGCCATGGATTTCTGAATGTTGCATTTTAAACCAACTTTTTCACTCTCCTCTTCCACTTTCATCACAAGACTCTTTAGTTCTTCTTCACTTTCTGCCATAAGGGTGGTATGGCATAAGGGTCATCTGCATATCTGAGGTTACTTATATTTCTCCTGGCAATCTTGATTCCTGCTTGAGCTTCATTCCACCCAGCATTTTGCATGATACTCTGCATATAAGTTAAATAAGCAGGGTGACAATATACAGCCTTGACATACTCCTTTCCAGATTTGGAACCAGTCTGTTGTTCCATGTCTAGTTCTAACTGTTGCTTCTTGATCTGCATACAGATTTCTCAGGAGGCAGGTCAGGTGGTCTGGTATTCCCATCTCTTTAAGAATTTTGCACAATTTGTTGTGATCCACACAGTCAAAGGCTTTTGGCATAGTCAGTAAAGCAGAAGTAGATGTTTTTCTGATGATCCAACTGATGTTGGCAATCTTATCTCTGATTCCTCTGACTTTTCTAAATCCAACTTGAACATCTGGAAGTTCACAGTTCATAAGTATTGTTGAAGGCTGGCTTGGAGAATTTTGAGCAAAACTTTGCTAGCGTGTGAGATGAGTGCAATTGTGCAGTAGTTTGAACATTGCCTGGCATTGCCTTTCTTTGGGATTGGAATGAAAACTGGCTTTTTTTAGTCCTTTGGCCACTGCTGAGTTTTCCAAATTTGATTACGTATTGAGTGCATGCTCAGTAAATCTTTAATGCAATTTTCTGTTGATGGGCAGGGCTGTGTTCCCTTCCTGTTGTTTGACCTCAGGCCAAACTATGGTGGAGGTAATGAAGATAATGGTGGCCTCCTTCAAAAGGTCCCATGCATGCACTGCTGCACTGAGTGCCCCCAACCCTGCAGCAGGCCACCACCAACCCACGCCTCTGCCAGAGACTCCTGGACACTCACAGGCAAGTCTGGGTCAGTCTCTTTTGGGGTCACTGCTCCTTTCTTCTGGGTGCTAGTGTGTACATGGTTTTGTTTGTGCCCTTCAAGGGTCAGTTTCCCCAGTCCTGTGTAAGTTCTGGTGGCTCTATGGTGGGATTAATGGTGATCTCCTCCAAGAGGGCTTATGCCATACCCAGGTCTGCTGCACCCAGAGCCCTTCCTGCTGGGCAGGCCACTGCTAACCCGTACTTCTGCAGGAGACATCAAACACAGATCTGGCTCAGTCTCTGTGGGTTCTCTGGGTTCTGGTGCACACAAGGATTGTTTGCGCCATCTGAGTGTCTCAGCCTGGTTTGGGTTTTGATTCTAAACATGATTTTGCCCCCCTACTGTCTTGCTGGGCTTCTCCTTTGCCCTGGGACGTGGGGTATCTTTTTTGGTGGGATCCAACATTTTCCTGTCGACTGTTGTTCAGCAGCAAGTTGTAATTTGGAGTTCTTGCAGGAGAAGATGAGTGCACGTCCTTCTACTCCGCCATCTTCCTCTGCCACCAGAGTCCTCTATCCATAGGGATTTTCCAGGCAAGAATACTGGAGTTGGTTGCCATGCCCTCCTCCAGGGGATCTTCCCAAACCAGGGATTGAACCTAGGTGTTCTACATTGCAGGCGGATTCTTTACTGTCTGAGCCACCAGGTTACTCTGTGGCCACTATGCAATCTGGAATTTTCTCCACTATTCTAAGCCTGTTTGCATTTATTTATGAGACTCTAAAATTCTGTCTAAAAAATGGTAGAAAATAAGAAATACCATCATACATTTAATTCACTCTTCTTTGGAAACAGTCATATTATTCATCTTCTGACTATCTTTTAAACAACTGTCTCAAAAAAGAGTACATTTTAAGTGCTGTTATGTGGATTCCATCCTATTCCCAGATTAAGGTCAGGGCTACTGAATGCCTTGCCATAATGATAGCCTCTAGTTCCAAGAGGGAGTAGAGAAGTAGGAAGTATAGGAAGTTTCTCTGTTGATGAGCATAGTAGTTTGATGTACATTTAGTTTGCAAAGGATTTGTAAATCCATGTTATTTATTCAGTGGTTCTTTACCATCCCTAATGAACTTACAGTAAATAAGTTGTTTGTTTAGAATCTTAAAACCTTCTCTTCCTGCATTAAGCATCCTAAAATAAAATACACCAAAAGCCTTATAAGTCGACAACAACTTTTCTTGATAATGCCTGCAAATATTCCAAAGAATCTCTTGGCGTGTGTGCTGCTTAATTCACTTGTTCTGATATTGAGCTAAAGGGCTTTGAGTCTATTGACCATTCCTGGTCTGCAAGGAATATTTCATCAGCAACTGTCACTACTTGGATTTTACCTTGAATGAGTGTCTAGTCTTCTCATGCTTTAGCTTTAAGTTCTGGAGCATCCACTATTAATAAAGAATAATCCTCTGACCCCCTATGAGAAATTTTTCCCTTTTTGTGTTTTGTAAATAATGTGTCTCTGTATCATGCTGACTGTTGCCTATCCTCAGCATTTTTAACCCATTGCACGATCCTGCTCAGTCCTAAAGAAGCATTTCTACTGTCCGTTGATTAATCTTCTATGAAGTCGCCACATTCCTTATTTTCATATACTTTAAATTATTTTATTATTTCCATTTGGTTTTCATCAAATTCAAATTTTGGGTTGTCAGATATTTTAAATTCTCAGTATATTTTCATTTAACAAGCCTGATTGATTTACTAGTTTTTATCACATCTGAAAAACAATGCACATATTCTACATACACTCCATAAACTGAGCCTTAGGTTGGGCGGGGACCAGATGACTGTGTGATAGATATTGTCATCTGTTAGAAAGCAGTGTCATTTTGGTTTTACAATGATCATAGTTCAGTTTTAATCTTTAAAATATCCTGAAAGTAGAGACTCACAGACATAGAGAACAAATTTATGGTTACCAGGGGGAAAGAGGAGAGGAGGGGTATTTAGGGACTTTGGGACTGACATGTACACACTGCTAAATTTAAAATGGATAACCAACAAGGACCCACTGTATAGCACAGAGAACTCTGCTCAATGTTATGTAACAAGCTAAATGGGAAAATAATTTGAAAGAAAAGAGATACAGGTATATGTATAACTGAATTACTTTGTTGTACACATGAAACTAGCCCAACATTATTAATCAACTATACTTCAATATAAAATGAAAAGTTAAAAAAAATAAGTACAGTTCCTAAGAAAAGCAAGTTAGGAACCTTCTACAAAATTACAAACATGCATATCTTTTACCTTAAATAAATAAATAAAATACCCTAGAGAGGAAAAGTTTCTGTGTGTAGATAAATGCAAAATTTATCTCTTATGAAGTAATCAAATTTATTATCCTTTTTTAAGAACGTTAGGTGTGCAAAATAAATTGGTAAGAAAGTTGATAAAAATCATTCATAATAATCGGTAGAGTTTTTGTGTACTTAAAATGTTATCAGGAAATATGCTAAATGAATGGTTAGAATGTACTGTACACTTAAAATGTACTAAAGAAATGTGCTTATGTTTAAAATGCATTGTCTCATTTTTTCCTCTAAAATGAACTTATTGGATAATCATTTTCAGTTCTGTTTTCCAATGCAGAAACCAAGCTTTAGAGAGATTGACTTGCCCCCAAACACAAGCTTACAAGCAGTAGAGATGAGATTCATATTTTTAAGTGATAAATGCAAAATATGAAGTGGTGTGTATATAGAATATTATTAATGTGAAAAGAAAAATTAATAGGTATGCATGTGTTTATTAAAACACATAGATGGATACATAAGGGATTGGATCAATTATTATCTCAGGATAGAAGTCTGGGTGGCTGGGAAAAAAAGGAGAGAGGGAGAATCACTTTTTGTTATATGTACCTTTGTGTTTTGTGGCTGTATTTATTCTTCAAAAACAAATGTAAGGATGCTGTTTAGGGGAAAAGTGAGTCGTAAACCCGTAGTTTTGGCCTAACATTTCAACTTAAGAGTATTCTGTTCTTGGAGTTGCTGATTGCTATGAAACTTTGGGCTATAATCAAATAACATATCCTCAAAAATATGTCAAAACTGAATTTGAATGAATGAATGATGCAGGTGAGTGTTTAGTATACCATAATGTATATAAGAATATATGATATTATTAGCCCTATTTAGAATATTCATCTCAATTAAATAAATTTCACTATACAAAAATTTGAAATGCAGTAAATTTTATACAGAAGATCTGAGAATGTGTTTGACCCAAACACTAAGAAAAGCAGAGAGGCAAAAGTTGAGTTGGATGAGTCCAGTTAAAGTAAAATGAGAAACCTCTCTTAGCCTCAGACCTGACTCCAGGGACTGTGTGATTAACTCATTCCTAGGTCTGTGATTCCAGAAATATATCTTGAAAATAAAACTCTGCTTTCACACAATGAAAAAATACATATGCATAAAAAAGTGTGAACATTCTTATTATAAACTAACTATATAGTTTTGTAAAATAGCAATTCTATTTATTTTCAAAAATAAGGTTTACCAAAGACAAAGGTTAAGATGACAAACTGGCAAAAAATGATAGAACTTTTGTAAAAAGGGACCAATGTCCTTAGCATGAAAGACCCCTTATCAAAGAAAGAAATGATGAAAACCCCAATAGTAAAGGACTAAGAGAGTAAGTAGATTAAAGAAGAAACAAATGTTCCATGGAATGCACATTTTTAAATATTTTTTTTTTCTATCAAATTGGCAAGCATTTTTTAAGTTGCTATATTTAATATTGTTTGGGTATGGAAAAATATATACTTTTATATTGCTAGAGGGAATATACATTTTTACAGCCTATCTGGAAAGCGTTTTGGCAGCAACTTCACTTTCACTTTTCACTTTCATGCATTGGAGAAGGAAATGGCAACCCACTCCAGTGTTCTTGCCTGGAGAATCCCAGGGACAGGGGAGCCTGGTGGGCTGCCATCTATGGGGCCACGCAGAGTTGGACACAACTGAAGCAACTTAGCAGCAGCAGCATGTGCTTTAAAAAGACAACGGAAATACATCAAAATATCATCAATAATTTGCTTTGAATAGATTACTTTTATTTTAACCTTTATGCTTTTCAATGTTTTCTAAAAATACCAATGAAAATTTACTATACTTATATTCAGCTATATTAATAACTTTAAATTAGTTATGTATACAACTTTCTTCAAAGTATCATATGTTGGATTTAACAGTAAAGCCATAGCTTTGACTCTACAGACCTTTGCTGATAAATGTCTGTATAGTCAAAGCTATGGTTGTCCAGTAGTCATCTACGTATATAAGAGTTGGACTATAAAGAAGGCTGAGCACTGAAGAATTAATGCCTTTGAATTGTGGTTTTGAAGAAAATTATTGAGAGTCCCTTGGACAGCACAGAGATCAAACCAGTCAATCCTAAAGGAAATCAACTTTGAATATTCATTGGGAGGACTGATGCTAAAGCTGAAGCTCCAGGACTTTGGCCACCCCATGTGAAGGGTCGACTCATTGCAAAAAACCCTGATGCTGGAAAAGATTGAAGGCAGGAAGAGAAGCGGGTGACAGAGGATGAGGTAGTTGAATAGCATCACTGACTCAATGGACATGGGTTTGAGCAAACTCCGGGAGATGGTGAAAGACAGGGAAGGTTGGTGTGCTGCAGTTATGGGGTCGCAAAGAGTCAGACACAACTTAGTGACTGAATAGCAGCAGCAAGAACAAAAGTATTTTCTATATAACTTGGCCTTGTTATTTACCTACAGATTTTAAATAAACTATTGTTAATGGCAACATTTAAGCTGGAATTAATCAACAATCTAGTATTGTATCTGTGCCTATGTTTCTGTCACAGTTGAGTAAGTTACCACTTTGCTAGAGATCCAGACATTTAGATATTTGTCCTTAATCAAGTATATGTTTCAAATAAAGTATTTGCAATTTGGGGATGCTCAACCACTGATGACATGGAAAAACATTCCTAATGAATATTTAGGAGTGACTTAAATAATTGTGTGTGCCAACAAAGGTCCGTCTAGTCAAGGCTATGGTTTTTCCAGTGGTCATGTATGGATGTGAGAGTTGGACTGTGAAGAAAGCTGAGCGCCGAAAAATTGATGCTTTTGAACTGTGGTGTTGGAGAAGACTCTTGAGAGTCCCTTGGACTGCAAGGAGATCCAACCAGTCCATCCTAAAGGAGGTCAGTCCTGGGTGTTCATTGGAAAGACTGACGCTAAAGCTGAAACTCCAGTACTTTGGCCACCTCATGCGAAGGAGTTGACTCATTGGAAAAGACTCTGATGCTGGGAGGGATTGGGGGCAGGAGGAGAAGGGAACGACAGAGGATGATATGGCTGGATGGCATCACTGACTTGATGGACGTGAGTTTGAGTAAACTCCGGGAGTTGTTGATGGACAGGGAGGCCTGGCGTGCTGCAATTCATGGGGCCGCAAAGAGTTGGACATGACTGAGCGACTGAATTGAACTGAGCTGAATATAATTGTGAGTATACATGACTAGTATAATTCAGAATTGAAGAATTTTAGCATGGATTTTCCAGTAGTCATGTATGGATGTGATAGTTGGACCATAAAGAAGGCTGGGCATCAGAGAATTGATGCTTTAGAACTGTGGTGTTGGGGAAGACTCTTGAAAGTCTCTTGGACTGCATGGAGATACAACCAGTCAATCTTAATCAGTCCTGAGTATTCATTGGAAGGACTGATGCTGAAGCTGAAACTCCAATACTTTGGCCACCTGATACAAAAAACCGACTCATTGGAGAAAGACCCTGATGCTGGGAAAAATTGAGGGCAGGAGGAGAAGGGGGCCACAGAGGATGAGATGGTTAGATGGCATCACCGACTCAATGGACATGGATTTGACCAAACTCTAGGAGATGGTGATGGACAGGGAAGCTTGGTGTGCTGTAGTCCATGGGGTCACAGAGTTGGACATGACTGAGTGACTGAACAACAACAACATTTGATTAGGTGATGTTTACCATACTATTCTCTCTTCCTATCTATCAGATCAAGCTTTTAACTTGAGTGTTTTTGGTTGTTATTAGAATAAGGCAGATAGACGGTAGCTTTTATTTTGGTATCATTAAAATGAGAAAAGACAATAAAAGCAGCAAGGTTTTCACTTTCAGTTGCTCAGTCATGTCTGACTCTTTGTGGCCTACCAGGCTCCTCTGTCCATGGAATTTTCCAGGCAAGAATACTGGAGTGGGTTGCCATTTCCAACTCAAGGGGTTCTTCCTGGCCCAGGGATTGAACCTGCATTGGCAGATTTATTCTTTACCACTAGCACCACCTGGGTAGCCCCAGTTTTATATTTCTTGCATACATGAGGCTACACATAAGGTAAGAAATTGTTTCTGAATGTGTTTTAATTTTTTAGAAGAGGAGAAAAAGTGAGAACACCATAACTTTTTAAAAATTTTCTGATGTAAAGTCAATGACATGACAGTTATTGATTACTGTATTTGAAGATAATCTTAAAATATTAAAAACTCTCAAGTATTCATGATTTTACTAAATAATAATTATAATTCACTTACAAATCAGTGTGGCATTTACATTGCCTTAAAAACAGGGTGCTCGATTCTTCCTGTATTTGGGTTAGCAGAAGTTGTCATTCTTCAAGTGTTCAACAAGTTCCTATGACATCTAGATGCCATGCAATATGCTAGTGATAAAAGATACCCAAGACAAGTTTCCTGTCTAAGGAGCTTAGAATCTGGTTGAGGAAGACAGGCATGGAAACTAATGAAAGAAATGAGGCATTATAGGAAATATGATAAAAATCTGCACTAGGGGGTATGTGGAAACACAAATTAGATAGGAGAGGTGAGAGAAGGAGAAGCTGATGAGCGGTTGAATTTATATTTGAGGGAAGAAAGGTAGGAGATGAGATCAGATCTCTTCATATAAGAAGTGCTGAACTGAATTTTTATTTTATTTTATTTTTTTAATTAATTTATTTTTTTGAACTGAATTTTTAAAGTAATGAGATGATCGGAATAGTTGAAACTGGATAGAAGGAGCAGCATAAGAAAGCAGGGATCATAGAATAATCTGGCTGCCCTTTGGGGAAATGAAATGTAGAGAGATGTAGCTGGAATGTAGTAGACACAAACAGGGGAAGGAAAAGAGGCTATCAGCACCTGGCTAGGAAAAGTTTTCTGTGTTTTTCCTAGCCATGGCAGATTATCCTGTAGGCAGCTGTCAGCTACAGAGGATTATTTTTAGCAGGGGAAGATTACTGAATTTCCCATTATAAAGGCAGGGTTTCTTGTACATTGAATGAATACTAGAACTGACTAAATTTCCTTGGTACTACCGAACTACATGCTTTCCAGCATTTTCTGTAGCACAACTCTTTTTCCCCCTAAAGGAATTATTTTGGTGCTTCAATAAGAAAAATAGATAAAAAGGAAATATAGGGTCCTTAACAATTTTAAATCTTGGACTAGACAAAATAATTCATTGTTCCAGCAACCCCTGATACTCCTAAATTGAAATCCACTAATGTGGCCCATGTCACATGTACAGAAATGACACCCAATTTTCAATTGATAGAGGTACCAAAACAGAGAAGTACAGAAACCCAAAGCCCCTTTTCAGGTGAAGGCTCAGATTCCTAATAAAGGCTCTGTTAGGAGTTTCATCCCCTTTTGTAAAGTTTGAAAGTGTGACTATATTCTTATAATTGTGGGGGCAAAAGTATTTTGATAAGATATAGCAGAATATCTTACAATATCATTGTAACTAAAGGGAAAATTAACAAATTTGAAGCAGAATATTTTTAATGAATTCATTAAAATTCTGAAAAAGATACCTTCAATTACAGCAGCACATGTATTTTAGCTAATGATTAAGAGTTTGTGATTGAGAATTGCTTTCCTAAGTACTTCTTTACTTCCACAGGTCCTTTCTAGGGCATTATTTGGTTTGTTAGTTTCAGCCTTTCTGTACTTTGCTCTTACAGTAGGATTTTTTTAGAAAGTTATCATCATCATTACACTATCATCGCATCATTACGTTATCACTACAAGGGCTTCCCTTGTGGCTTAGCTGGTAAAGAATCAGCCTGCAATATGGGAGACCTGGGTTCGATCCCTGGGTTGGGAAGATCCCCTGGGGAAGGGAAAGGCTACCCACTCCAGTATTCTGGCCTGGAGAATTCCATGGACTGTATAGTCCATGGGGTCGCAAAGAGTCGGACATGACTAAGTGACTTTCACACTTCACATCACCATCATTAATTTGTCGTTGTGTTTCATTTTTTGAATTTCAATTGTTTGGATAATATTTTGTATGTTTTACTTCTTGTCTCAGGGCAAAAGAGTGCACACGTCAACCGTGTAAATATTTGTTGAGTTGAACAGGCTTTAAAAGTACATCATTAAATCACTATGGGTTTATCTATTCTAAAATTTCTATTAAGCTATCTGAAGGAGAAGTGTGTAAAACTGAAACTCATTTAAATTATAATAGGAAATGTACCAATATTCCAAATTAGCAGTTTTTTCCCATTTTACAGGGATGAGGTTTATTTTTTAGTCATGTCAGTTTAGTTTCAACATTGTATAATGTGTTGCTTAAGATCATGCAGAAGAAGAAATGACAGTAGAAAAGAGTATTTGTGATATAGTAGATATCATATATAATTTAGCCATATAATAAAAGATTATATTATAATGGAGGCTAGACTATGTATGTTTGATATATATATATATATTATATATATACATATATATATAATATATGTAGATATATATTCTAGTGCAGTGTGTTATCATGTTTTCTATTACTGTAAGATAGTAAAAATAAGTATATATACTATATATATTATATGTATATAATATATATAAAGGAATAAAAGACATTTTAAGGGTCACTGTATTATTTTACATATACATGTTTGTAGGTGGCATCAGGTATGCTGATATGCTTCATAATAATTGTTTAAAACTCCAGAATGAGATTTGTTCCCATTATAATCAAGCAGGATAAGGCATTTTGAAAAAAAAAAAGAAAGGATTTATTCTCTGGTAATTAAAATTAACTATATGAAAAGATTTGACTCTGTGATTCCACATGGTTTTTCTACCCATCCCCCAAGCTTAATGACTTAGATGATCCTGTTGTGTTCGCTTGTCCATAGCAAAGACAGATGGCTCAGCCAGGGAATTCTCCACTAGCGCTGCCTCTCTGAAACCACAAAGTCAGGAAATGTAATCAGAGTGCTCAGCTGAACCAGAGCAAGAGCTTTCCTAATGGGTAACTGCGACTTGAGAAATTACATCCATTAGATAAAGTGATTAAATATACATCAGTCCTTTGGCAAGGGAGCCATGAAGATATTGCAATAGAACATCATCATGTGACCCGTCTCTCCTGCTGGGAAAAAGAAACATGTTTTTACCTTTGACATGTATCATCTCTAAATTCCTCAGCTCAGTTTCAGGGAGACATTTTTTATAACAGGATTTATACAGTTCTGATTTTCTGTGAACTAGAAAACATACAAAACATTACAAAGTATTTCAGAATTGCTCATTCCCCACACTGTTTTTGTTTTATATTGTTTTTCTTCATGTTTTAGGCATTTCATACTTCAAGAATTTTTTTAATTCTTCCATTAAAAGCCATTTGTGTCCCCAAATTAGACTTTTTTCACTTAGATATACACATCTTAAATATATACTTAGAAAAAATTTTGTTGTGTCAATGTTCATGCAGATTTCTCTTAGCATTCTAAATAGTTTATGTTAAAATCATGTTAAAAGAAAATTTAGCTTTAAAAAGAAATATCACTATAAAATAGCATTGACTTTGAATATATTTATAGTTCTAGAGATTCCTGTTTCTTACTCTTAGTTATAACTACCTTTTGATTAATAATATGCTGCCCATCATATATTAATATACTTGCTACTAACCTACTTGAATCCATGCATTTAAAATGTTCTTTTTAAGTGATGAATAATCTTTCACTTTTTCCCTGGTGACCATCAGCAGATCGGAGAAGGCAATGGCACCCCACTCCAGTACTCTTGACTGGAAAATCCCATGGATGGAGGAGCCTGGTAGGCTGCAGTCCATGGGGTCGCTAAGAGTTGGACACGATGGAGCAACTTCACTTTCACTTTTCACTTTCATGCATTGGAGAAGGAAATGGCAACCCACTCCAGGGTTCTTGCCTGGAGAATCCCAGGGACGGGGGAGCCTAGTGGGCTGCTGTCTATGGGTCTCACAGAGTCGGACACAACTGAAGCGACTTAGCAGCAGCAGCATCTGCAGATAACTGCAAGATGACGGACAGAAAATGTGTTTACAGTTATGGACTCATAGATAACTCAATTGAAAATACCCTGCAAAAGAGTCAACTTCCTCACTTTATAGGTAAATCCCTGAGTGCTCAACTTGTGTCTAGCATACTAGAAAGCACAATTAAAGACATGAGCAAAAGTAATCATCATTTTTGAAGTTTCCTTAGTGGATTCCGGAGCACACTTATATACACACTGATTCCTCTCCGCCAAATCAAGATTTCTCTTCGTATTCTTTTTTTATAATTAATTTTATTTATTTATTTATGCTGGGTCTTCATCAGTGGGCAGGCTTTTCCCTAATTGCAGCGAGCAGGGGGCTGCTCTCTCGTTGCAGTATGTGGGCTTCTCATTGTGGTGGTGTCTCTGGTTGTGGAGCGTGGGCTCTAGAGCACAGGCTCAGAAGTCATGGCACCTCTGCTTAGTTGCTCCACGGCTTATAGGCTCTTCCAAGATCAAGGATCAAACGAGCGTCTCCCGCACGGCAGGCAGATTCTTTACCACTGAGCCACTAGGGAAGCCCTCTCTTTATATTCTTAAATCTCCAAGTCCTCAGTCAGCAGTTTTTACTATCTTACAGCAGTAAAAAAAAAACAAGTCCTTCTTTAATTACCTGTAAATTATATACACAGGAAAAATGGAACCAGAATTTTAATACAGAAAAGTACCTTACAGATGTATAGTTAAAACTTCCCATTGTATGAATGTTCTTGGTGCCAGAGATAGTTTAGCTATAATGTAACAAGTTAAAGTCAAGTCTGTGAAGTCATTTATTGGTAGAAAGGCTTTGAACTAAAAATATAACAGACCTGATATGTTTCTATGAAACATTTTTATGTACACAATGATTCTAGATTCCTATATGTACTGCCCTCAGTGTTTAGTAAAATTATGCTGTAACTTACAATGTAATGCAGATATTATAATTTACAGAACTGACAATATTTTAATTCTCCCTGGCCATTGAAAATGTTCCACTTAATATTCCAAAACTGGGAGTTGAGGAAAAAGTGTTCAATAGATAAGCAAAATATGTGGTTCAGTGCAGAAATTGAAATAAATAAAATGGATTATATAGAAAATTGTATAGAAAATAATAACTGAGAGAAAACTGGAGAACTCTTGTGTAATTTTGACATTTCTCTTTTATTGGGGTCTTGAGGTTTGAGCTTCTTCGAACCTCTTCTTGATTAAGGAATAGAGAAAAAAGTCTACAACCATTGAATCAACGTTTGTTGTCTGCCTACTATGTACCTTGTTAGGCTAACCATTGGGAATTGAAAGATGAATAAGATGCCACATTATGATGAGAGGAACTACTTTGGAGATTTAATTAAAGTTGTCCTGGGTGAAATAATCCTTGGGCTGGCTCCTGAAGGATGAATGGGAATGCTCCATTGGACCACGGCCACTTAGCTAGATTTCTGGATAGGTGTGTGGGCCTGAATTTCAGGGAATGAGGCTAGGATCACTTAAGAAAGGCTTTTGTAGTTAATCTCATAAACCAAACATTGATGATTTTTATTATAAGTAGAGAAGTGATGGTGTCAGTTTTTATTTACCACTTTGATATTAATATGTAGTCTGTAGATTAGAGGTAAAGAGTGAAAACCTAGACATAATAAACTATTGTGATAATGTAGATATAAGGAATAAAGAGACAAGCTGTGGGGGTGTAAAAGGAAATGAATTTAGGGGTGATTTAAAAAGAATAATTAGTAGGACTTGTTGACTGGATATTAAGAGTCTATTCTGAATCTCCAGATAGTAGGTGATATTTGTTACTTCTAGTACTGGCTACTGATTAGTTGAGTCATTTAAATGATCAGAGTAATATAAAAGTATAGGAAAAATAGGTAAGAGTTTGTCAAATCTGAAGGACGTATCTGCTGCTGCTGCTGCTAAGTCGCTTCAGTCGTGTCCGACTCTGTGCTACCCCATAGATGGCAGCCCACCAGGCTCCCCTGTCCCTGGGATTCTCCAGGCAAGAGCACTGGAGTGGGTTGCCATTCAAAGGACATATCTAGGTTGGAAAATAATTGTTTTTTTCATGTTTTTACAATGGAAAGCCTTTCCATCCTTAGTTTGTATCTTTAGTTTGTAAAAAGGCAATCCATATGATAATCAACAAACAACTGCATATGTGCAGTGGTGCTATTTTAGCTGATTTCCATTGGCTCATGAGTTGACTGCTGCCCGATGTCCTCTCTGAGAGGCAGCACATGACAGCTAGGAAGTGGG
Source organism: Bubalus bubalis (assembly GCF_019923935.1). Lineage (NCBI taxonomy): Eukaryota > Metazoa > Chordata > Mammalia > Artiodactyla > Bovidae > Bubalus > Bubalus bubalis. The sequence goes on from NC_059158.1 coordinate 82,084,674, forward strand.
CCATCTCTCTCCCACATCTCTTCTTCCTGCGTGTGCACCTGTTCTGATACCTGCCGTCCTACTATAGGAAAAAGGCCTCTGGAACATGGTCATGAAAAGTTGCCAGTTCCTTATGTAGGTCCTGCATCTATTGAAATTCAAATTCAACTGGGCATCACATATTTTATCTGGCAACCCTGTCCTATTATTTTTCTAAAATGTTCATCCTTTTCTGTCTCCTCATGACCTCATTATATAAGCTCTAGATCAGAACGTACTCCGTAAATTCTGGGACATGAACTTTAAGTGCATATGAAGGGTGGGGTCAGGGGAAGATCGTCTACCAGTCAGTTCCAGGTACTTGTGACACTAATTCCTGGATTTATTTTCAGTGTTTTCATTTATCGATGACTTCACATAAAACCTTAATGTGTTTATAACTCAGGCAGAATGATGGAATAGTAATAACAGGGCCCCAGGTGTGTTTTGAGCATTAATTAGTTAATTATGGAACAGTTGAGAGGCGTACTAAATAGCATAGAATTCAAGGCTTTTCACTTCAATTGGGGGTCCACTTAAAGAGCACTTTACTAAGCCAGGGAAAACAAATACAACTTGCCCATGAGGTACACAACCCACTAGGAAGGCTGATCTCCTAGTGTGGCCACTTGCATGAAAATATATCCCCTGGGTGTCAAAGGCTTTCTAAGAGCAATGATTCATGAACCTCTTGGATTTTTAGGATGGTATTGTGAAAATATTTTCATCTGTACTCTTAAACAGTTACTTGACTTGATAAAATATTTTATGCTTTGATCCAGAAGTTACAGATGTAAGTGGAAATGACAGAATACTCCAGAAAAAAAAAAATCCTAGAGGAGAGAGGGAAATGAGTTAGGAAGATGGAGAGAGTGATGGGTGGGTCAGTGCCTAGAGATTTTAGACAAACTTGCAATACTAATGCTTCTAGTTTATGTTCTCTAGAATCCATTCTTATTAGTTCAGGATCACTATAATACATAAAAATATTTATTAAAAAAGACCAATCGGGTATCAGCAAATTGATGTGGAAGAGGAGGAGACATGTAGATGACTCAGCCCCAGTCCCAATTCCCCGTCCTAATCTTCATGTGAAATAGTCAACCTTTCAAGCACACTGAGTTCTGTCCAGTCTGAGGCTCAAATGATTTGAATAGTTATCTCAAAACTGTTGTGCAGGTGTCTTGTTTTCTATATTTTTGTTGTCTGTGTTCTTCCTCTCCTGGCTTTCCCACCTACTACGAGAAGTCATATACTGTATCATGTACATTTGTATATTATATGCCTTTTTCATTGAGCATGACATTCCCACCTGAACCCATGCTTTAGAGAGAACAATGATAAGTTTCTCTGCACCTGTTCCATGTTTAGTAAGTTTCCAGTTCCTTTTGGTGTCAAACAATAGCAGGTATCTGTGCAGTCCCTCGGGTCACTACTGTGCTTGGTTTGTTGTCAAGGTAGCAGCTGAACTATATCTTTCACAAACAGATGGTAAATTTTTTTCCAGCTTGAGCAGAGCACCTCCCATTCATTAGCAGAAATGCCCCTAGAGACCCATTTCTGTGTTGCCTACATGGCTCAAGCATTGTATACTTTAAAATGTCTAACATGTACAGTGTTGAATTGTTTTAAAACATTTAAGTATCCTAGTAAATCCTCTGCATTGAGATGAATAAAAGGGGTTCGGTTTCTCAAGTCAAGACTGAAAAGGTCTATGAGAAATGCCAAGTCATGGTAGATTCATTTGGGAAAAACAGAAAAGTTTTGTGCAAAAGATTCATGATCTTTGGTATTAAATTTTGGAATTAAGAATAGACCTAAATAATGAGATTTTCTGATGATCTTTTCCATTTTTGTATCCCCCGAGCAAGCCCATTTTCTTTTTGAGAAATTGACTAAGGCAGGAAAGAGGGGGCAAGTTTTAGGGCATCACTGGTCCTTCTTCCCTTGTTTGTTTACAAGTGGTGAGACAAATGACCTCCCACAGCAGCGCAGGTTAATCAAGAGGCTCAGAGGAGCCGCGGATGAAACACTCCTTATTGATATTTCAGTAAGAATTCTCCGTTTTGGTGGTTTCAAGGCAGATGACAATAGCTCCTCAGCCTATACATCCCAACAAGCAGACCTATTGACATAGAACTTCATCACGTGTTCCAGGAAGGCAATTTTAAGTGTAGAACACTCCCATGTTTTAGCAAGGATGCTAGGTCACTGTTTTTCAACTAGACTGGAAAGTCTAATCTATAATACATTTGTTCAAACAGTCTTTGGTTTCTAACAAATTATAACTTTAGAAAAGAAATTTTCTTGGGGGTGAGAAAAATACAGGGTAGGCACCGTTAGTTTTATTTGGGGTGAAGTTGATAATAGGGAAAACATAGCCAAGGATATCATAGCCAAAACATTGTTCCTCATACTAACAACATGGAACTTTGGGAGCTCAGGAAGAAGGTAAGCAACAAATGTTCTCACCTTCAGCAGAAGCTTCTGGTAAATATACTTGTTCTGTTCATTTGGTTTTTATTTTATTGGTTTTTAAATTTCTGTATTGACTTGAAATACCTGTTTATGCTGTGTGTTATCTTATAACTTGCTCTTGTATCTCAGTGAGTATCCCTCTTTCCATAGGTTTTTTTCCCCAATCACCTTTTAAAGGGTCTACTGACCTGAACATGATGAAAACTTTCAAAGCAGGGAGAATTGAGTTTGGCTTGCCTCGTCCCCTTTCTAGTATAATAGTATCAAAGAAATGTCTCTTAGTCTCTGTAAATTGAGATGAGAATAATAACTGTTTCTGAAAAGATTATAATTCTAACACAGTACTTAATGCTGCCTTATCTATATATTAGTTTTCCTCTATAGGACAACCAAACCCCACCTTCGCTCAAAAATCATGTTCTCTCCTGATGGCATTTATAGTTTTGTAAAAGCTCTCTTATCACTAGCCAATTTTCTAAGCTATGCACACCACAACTCAGTACCAATTTTGTCATGAAATTACCTAAAGATAGCCTAAGAGTAGAGATTCTATGAAAGAACTTTGGGAACTCCTAAATTGAGATATGTATCATCAAGCTGCAATTTGCTGGCTATTCTTCTATACAGATGAGAGCCGGGGCCTCTGTTTAGGCCATTTGATGCCCATCTTACATGGCAGCTGTGATATTTTAACTCATGCAGTAATTGGGGTTGTATTTGCAATACAATCAGCTCAAATCTAATTTATCAATTTTATGAGGTCTGAAACATGGTCAGAGCTCCCTTTCAGAGCCTTGAGGAAAAGCTGCTTTGCCAAGATAACAGAGGGCATGACTCAGGCTTTTCTGACTTGCAATTCTGCTTCACATCAGACCCATAAACTTTTATATTTAGTGACCTTCTCCTCCCGTGTGTTTTGGATTTTTTCATCTAAAGGCACAGCTGTGATGTCAGTGATGTCAGCGGTGGGAATTTCCATCTCTGGGTTTATTATCTTGAGGAGTTTTTCCTGCTTGGACAAAGGATTTTAGGTGGCTTTCCATAAAACACACATGAAAGGGATCACTAAAAGGAATTTCAAAATAAATTAGACATTACTGGCAGTGAAGAAAACAGTCCAAGCAACAAGGAACTTTGTTTTGTGTTTGACAGAAGGGCTTCCACATACTTGTGTATTGCTAGGATGATGATTATTTATACAGGTCAGATGCATCTTCTTAAGGTTTGTCCTCTAGTCTCTTTTGACCAAGCCCAATACTCTACAAGGTTGAAAGACTCTGATGACGCACGAGTAGGAGGATGTCTTTTTAAGCCAAAGTATATGATTACACATCCTTAGTTTCATAAGATAACTTCTCACCAAGGGGCTTTACTTTGTGGTTTCTCATGGTTCACACTTCTGATAAGTCCTAGGTGATGGTTAATAGTTCAGTGTTGTTAGGTTCCAATGAAATAATATATACTAAAAAGCCTCTAAGTGTTGTCAAGAAGCAACAGTTAGAACCGGACATGGAACAACAGACTGGTTCCAAATCGGGAAAGGAGTAATTCAAGGCTGTGTATTGTTACCATGCTTATTTAACTTATATGCAGAGTATACCATGCGAAATGCCAGGCTGGATGATGCACAGCCTGGAATCAAGATTGTCAGGAGAAATATCAGTAACCTCAGATAACGGAGATGACACCACCCTTACATGGATGGAGGAGCCTGGTAGGCTACCATCCACGGGGTTGCAAAGAGTCGGACATGACTGAGCGACTTTACTTATTTACTTGCTTATGGAAGAAAGCGAAGAAGAACTAAAGAACCTCTTGATAAAAGTGAAAGAGGGGAGTAAAAAGTTGGATTAAAGCTCAACATTCAAAAAACGAAGATCATGGCATCCAATCCCATCACTTCATGGCAAATAGATGGGGAAACAGTGGAAACAGTGGCTGAGTTTATTTTGAGGGGCTCCAAAATCACTGCAGATGGTGATTGCAGCCATGAAATTAAAAGATGCTTACTCCTTGGAAGGAAAGTTATGACCAACCTAGATAGCATATTCAAAAGCAGAGACATTACTTTGCCAACTAAGGTCCGTCTAGCCAAGGCTATGGTTTTTCCAGTGGTCATGTATGGATGCAAGAGTTGGACTGTGAAGAAAGCTGAGCACCGAAGAATTGATGCTTTTGAACTGTGGTGTTGGAGAAGACTCTTGAGAGTCCCTTGGACTGCAAGGAGATCCAACCAGTCCATCCTAAAGGAGATCAGTCCTGGGTGTTCTTTGGAAGGACGGATGCTAAAGCTGAAACTCCAATACTTCGGCCACCTCATGTGAAGAGTTGACTCATTGGAAAAAACCCTGATGCTGGGAGGGATTGGGGGCAGGAGGAGAAGGGGACGACAGAGGATGAGATGGCTGGATGGCATCACTGACTCGATGGATGTGAGTCTGAGTGAACTCCGGGAGTTTGTGATGGACAGGGAGGCCTGGCGTGCTGCGATTCATGGGGTTGCAAAGAGTCGGACACAACTGAGCGACTGAACTGAACTGAAAAGCACTGCAGATGGTGACTGCAGCCATGAAATTAAAAGAGGTTTGGTCCTTGGAAGAAAAGGTATGACCAACCTAGACAGCATATTAAAAAGCAGAGACATTACTTTGCCAATGAAGGTCCGTCTAGTCAAAGCTAGACTGGTTTTTCCAGTAGTTGTGTATGAATGTGAGAGTTGGACTATAAAGAAAGGTGAGCACTGAAGAATTGATGCTTTCAAACTGTTGGAGAAGACTCTTGAGAGTCCCTTGGACTGCAAGGAGATCAAACCAGTCCATCCTAAAGGAAATCAGTCCTGAATATTCATTGGAAGAACTGATTTTGAAGCTGAAACTTCAATACTTTGGCCACCTGTTGCACAGAACTGACTCATTGGAAAAGACCCTGTTGCTGGGAAAGATTGAAAGTAAGAGGAGAAGGGGACAGCAGAGGATGAGATGGTTGGATGGCATCACTGACTCAACGGACATTAGTTTGAGTAAGCTCCGGGAGTTGGTGTTAGATAGGGAAGCCTGGCATGCTGCAGTCAATGGGTTTGCAAAGAGTCAGACACGATTGATCAACTAAACAGAAATAAACTGAAAAAGCTTTATAAAGCTTTAAAAGCCTTATAAAGCATATCAAAATATGCTTTTAATGATGCTTCATTGGTTCTAAATAATATGATATGGTTGATCATTTTTCAATTAAGTATGTGTCTGTGCTAGTTTAGGTTGGTTGATTGAAATGTGATCCTTCTAAAGCTAATGCAGTGGATTGGATCCATCTAGGAACACTTAGCATTTATTTCTCCATGGAAAGATATATTATACTCTCAGACAGTCCTCCATGACCCTAGCCGGTTATCCACATAAGCACAGAATTGAACCTTAGCATCTTGAGTTTTACTGTTTTATTGAGTCGTTCTTACGTTCAGCACCCCTCTCAGCACCATCTATATAAACAGATGGCTTTACATGCACTGTCTATGGTAATGCACACAATAACAGTATGCGGAAAAGCACTATTGTTGTCATCTCTTCTCAGATGAGCAAACTTGATCTTAGATAAGACACTAATTCATTACACACAATCAGAAAGCGATAGGACTGGATTTCAAAAGCTCATTTGTCTGACTTGTTCCTAATACAGTCCTATGTTCCTCAAATCGAAGGCTGTCTTTTGACTGATTTTGAAATGTATAGAGTAATTCTTTGGGGAAAAAAAAAACAAAGTTTTATTTACATTTTTTCCCTTTCCCAAAAAAGGTGTCGGCAGGTGTTTTGCATCAACTATAACTTCTTTTTTGAAACACAAACATTCCCAGTTCTGTAAAATATTGACATATGTAATGTCTCCTAAAAGCTTGGGGCTTCCATATGTAAAGACTTCTTGTTTTTGTTTCAAAATAAAACACCAGTTATAATTCTAAATGGGTTATCTCAAATATGTAATTTTCTGTAAAACTGGTGAAGGATATGACAAAAATTTTATGTGTTTTCTTTTTCACCACAATGAGAAACAAAAATCAGTCTTCTAATTGTTTTATAGAAATATAAATTTAGTACATATTTCACCTGCACTAATTTTTGTGTTGGGTTGGCCAAAAAGTTCATTTGGGCCTTTTCCAAATACCTATAAATGCTTACTATAATAATCATTTACAGCCAGGAAAATCTGAAGGAATTTTTTTGCCAACCGAATGGTTAATTTCATGACACCTGCTGCTAAGTCGCTTCAGTCATGTCCGACTCTGTGTGACCCCAGAGATGACAGCCCACCAGGCTCCCCCGTCCCTGGGATTCTCGAGGCAAGAACACTGGAGTGGGTTGCCATTTCCTTCTCCAATGCATGAAAGTCAAAAGTGAAAGTGAAGTCGCTCAGTCGTGTCCGACTCTTAGTGACCCCATGGACTGCAGCCTACCAGGCTCCTCCATCCATGGGATTTTCCAGGCAAGAGTACTGGAGTGGGGTGCCATTGCCTTTTCCATTCATGACACCTAGAAAGATGTAAAACAGATATTACAATTAATTTTGATGTTGAAAAAAATTGCTCGATTCAAAACCTAAAGTATTTTGTGTTCTAAAAGTATTTTTGCAGTATGAAGGCAGGAATAGATAGGGACATGCTTGCCAGAGTTCTCCAGGGAAGTTTTGGTGGTGGTTTTGAGGCCTGAGCAAGTCAAATAAATTGTGATTTGAACATGGGAAGAGCATATTCTGCTGTCTCCAAGTGGATTATGCACATCTAAGAAGGATGTTTGAAGATTTTTTGAAAAAGTATTGCCTTTAAATTTTCAATCTTTTATGTCCACATTTTAATGTATATGCTATTTTGTAGTTGTACATGTAAACTACATGTTAGTATTTTACACTAACTTTACCACTGCTTTAAAATTTAGCAGTGGTACAAATTCATGTACTGGGAGATGCTCAATTTATTACTATTGTTATTATTACTTTGCTAGTAAAAATGAGTCTGGGAGGTTTTCTTAATGATAAGGATTGCAAACATGATCCTGTATGTATCATAGTCTTAAGGAAAGGCAGGAAAACTAACTGTAGGAATTAATTGTAGGGCTCATAATTGGCCTAGTCACAAACCTCTATATGCCATTGACTGAGTAGATTGGCCTCACCACTGATTGAAGGCATTTATGTTTCCTAGTCAACCTTGAAATACACAATAATTCTATATTATTTTAAAGTAAATATAATGTATTATTATAATATATCTAATATATATTGATATATATTTATTTGCTCTTTTTTCTGTTTGTAAGATATCATAATTTCTCAGATGTCAAGAACAGAATCTTCATGACAAGATTTTTGGAAAGTATATGATATGCAGTCATCACTCAATTGATTATTATTTTGTAGATATTTATATAACATCCACAGAAATAAGTCTGAGACATTTCCTGTGTATTGACCTCATTATTCTGCAAGTATGCTTACAAGACAATAAAAGAGAGATGAGAATCTCCTAGTTTTCTTAAAATTAAGATCAAAACTTGCCTTATATTTCCTGAATGAAATGACAGGTTAATATTATTGATGAAATGATTATGGCTTGGCTTCTTGAAGAATAAGCTGTTTTAGTTAAAAAAAAAAAAAGCAATTAGGAAAATAATAAAGAAATGAAATAGCAATTCCTCTTCCATTTTTCCCTTTCCTTGTATTGTCATAAGCAAAAGTAATACAATAGCCACTAATTATAGGAAACCTCTCAGACTTTGTAATTGAATCTCTCATTTCCCCACATAAACTATGAACTAAAAATTTCTTCACGCAAAGGCCTGGTTCATTCTCTTGAATTCATATCAGTGTGTCTTTATGAGAACCATAAATAAACGGAGACACATTTAGACTTACTGGCTAAGCTGGTTCCTTTTTCAAAAAAGAGCAAATATATATAGGCTTATTATGGTCACTTCTTCCATCTACTATCAAAGTAACTCATCTTAAGCATAATGAAGTGGTGAAAGGCACTGAACTAAAGCTCAGAACTTGACCTCTAGTCATGATTCCAATATTTCCTTCAATATAACTTTGCAAATACTAAAGTGTAAACCTCGATGTCACCATTTATTTTTAAAACAGATAGAATATCTACATTTTGTGTTTCAGAGCATTCCCATATGAGAAACAGGTATAAAAATTATAAAACCATTATAAGTCAGTGTATCTTTATGTAAGTCTATGTTATTCTTGAATGTAATGTTTCAGCAACCAGTAATGCTGAATAAGCTGAAGTTGAAAGTTTCTATGAAGACCTGCAAGACCTTCTAGAACTAACACCCAAAACAGATGTCCTTTTCATTAGAAGGGATGGGAATGCAAAAGTAGGAAGTCAAGAAATACCTGGAGTAACAGGCAAATTTGGCCTTGGAGTACAAAAGAAGCAGGGCAATGAAAGGCTAGCAGAGTTTTGTGAAGAGAACACACTGGTCATAGCAAACACCCTCTTCCAACAACACAAAGGAAGAATACATATGGCCATCACCAGATGGTCAACACTGAAATCGGATTGATTATATTCTTTGCAGCCAAAGATGGAGAAGCTCTATATAGTCAGCAAAATCAAGACTGGGAGCTGACTGTGGCTCAGATCATGAACTCCTTATTGTCAAATTCAGACTGAAATTGAAGAAAGTAGGGAAAACTACTAGACCATTCAGGTATGACCTAAATCAAACCCCTTATGATTATACAGTGGAAGTGACAAATAGATTCAATGGATTAGATTTGATAGACAGAGTGCCTGAAGACCTATGGACGGAGGTTCATAAACTTATACAGGAGTCAGTGGTCAAGACCAACCCCAAGAAAAAGAAATACAAAAAAGGCAAAATGGTTGTCTGAGGAGGCCTTACAAATAGCTGAGAAAAGAAGAGAAGAGAAAGGCAAAGGAGAAAAGAAAGCTATACCCATTTGAACAAAGAGTTCCATAGAATAGCAAGGAGGGATAAGAAAACCTTCCTCAGTGATCAGTGCAAAGAAATAGAGGAAAACAATAAAATGGGAAAGACTAGAGATTTCTTCAAGAAAATTTGAGATACCAAGGGAACATTTCATGCAAAGATGGGTACAATAAAGGACAGAAATGGTATGGACCTAACAGAAGCAGAAGAAAATAAAAAGAGGTGGCAGCAATACACTGAAGAACTATACAAAAAAAGATCTTCGTGACCCAGATAACCATGATGGTATGATCACTCACCTAGAACCAGACGTCCTGGAATGTGAAGTCAAGTAGGCCTTACGAAGCATCACTAAGAACAAAGCTAGTGGAGGTGATGAAATTCCAGTTGAGCTATTTCAAATGCTAAAAGAAGACACTGTTAAATTACTGCACTCAACATAACAGTGAATTTGGAAAACTCAGCAGTGGCCACAGGACTGGAAAAGGTCAGTTTTCATACCAATCCCAAAGAAAGGCAATGCCAAAGAATGTTCAAACTACCACACAATTGCACTCATCTCATACATTAGCAAAGTAATGCTGAAAATTCTCCAAGCTAGGCTTCAACAGTACACGTACCCTGAACTTCCAGATGTTCAAGTTGGGTTTAGAGAAGGCAGAGGAACCAGAGATCAAATTGCCAACATCTGCTGGATCATCAAAAAAGCAAGAGAGTTCCAGAAAAACATCTACTTCTGCTTTATTGACTACGCCAAAGCCTTTGACTGTATGGATTACAAGAAACTGGAAAATTCAAGAGATGGGAATACCAGACCATCTGACCGGCCTCCTGAGAAATCTGTATGCAGGTCAAGAAGCAACAGTTAGAACTGGACAGGGAACAACAGACTGGTTCCAAATTGGGAAACGTCAAGGAAGTATATTGTCACCCTGCTTATTTAACTTATATGCAGAGTACATCATGTGAAATGCTGGGCTGGATGAAGCACAAACTGGAATCAAGATTACTGGGAGAAATATCAGTAACCTCACATACGCAGATGACACCACCATTTGGCAGTAAGCAAGGAAGAACTAAAGAGCCTCTTGATGAAAGTGAAAGAGGAGAGTGAAAAAGTTGGCTTAATACTCAGTGTTCAGAACTAAGATCATGGCATCCGGTCCTATCACTTCATGGCAAATAGATGGGGAAATAATGGAAACAGTGACAGACTTTATTTTGGGGGGCTCCAAAATCATTGCAGATGGTAGTGCAGCCATGAAATTAAAAGACCCTTGTCCTTGGAAGAAAAGCTATGACCAACCTAGACAGCATATTAAAAAGCAGAGACATTACTTTGCCTACAAAGGCCTGTCTAGTCAAAGCTATGGTTTTTCCAGTAGTCATGTATGGATGTAATAGTTGGACTATAAAGAAAGCTGAGTGCTGAAGAATTGATGCTTTTGAATTGTGGTGTTGGAGAAGACTCTTGAGAGTCCCTTGGACTGCATGGAAATCCAACCAGTCAAGCCTAAAGGAAATCATTCCTGAATATTCATTGGAAGGACTGATGCTAAAGCTGAAATTGCAATACTTTGGCCATGTTGTGAAGAACTGACTCATTGGAAAAGACCCTGATGCTGGGAAAGATTGAAGGTGGTAGGAGAAGGGGACAACAGAGGATGAGATGGTTGGATAACATCACTGACTCAATGAGTGTGAGTTTGAGTTAGCTCCAGGAGTTGGTGATGGACAGAGTGTGCTGCAGTCCATGGGGTTGCAAAGAGTCAGACATGACTGAGTGACTGATTTGATCTAAATTATCCTTGAATTGGAAATGTATTTTTTTTTTTTTTTTGCCTAAAAGGGTGCTATCACCCTTTTGTATTGACAAAACAAATTAATTCTTTAGAAAATATGTTGGCATATTTTCTAGACTTTCCCTTCTCCAGAGCATCTTCCCAACCCAGGGATTGAACACAGCTCATAGTTCAGTAGTAAAGAATCTGCCTGCAATGCAGGAGACCCTGGTTCGATTCCTGGATTGGGAAGATCCCCTGGAGAAGGGATAGGCTACGCACTTTAGTATTCTTGGGCTTCCCTTGTGGCTCAGCTGGTAAAGAATCTGCCTGCAATGAGGGAGACCTGGGTTCAATCCCTGGGTTGGGAAGATCCCCTGGAGAAGAGAAAGGCTACCCACTCCAGTGTTCTGGCCTAGAGAATTCCATGGACTGTATAGTCCATGGGGTCACAAAGACTCAGACACAACTGAATGACTTTCACTTTCACTCCCACATTGCAGGAGATTCTTTACCAGCTGAGCCACAAGGGAAACCCAAGAATACTGCCTATCCCTTCTCCAGGGGATCTTCCCACCCCAAGAAACCAACCGGGGTTTCCTGTATTGTAGGTGGATTCTTTAACAACGAGCTATCACGGAAGCCCTGGCATGTTAATGTCTGTCAAAAGTACAAAGAAATGTAGATATAATAATAAAATATAGAGCAAGTACACAAAGCCATGTTCTTAGCATAAATTTGTACATCAGGAAGTAAACTTTATAATGTGATGAGAGGACTAAAACATTGGAAACCTGATAAAATAAAAATTAGAAACCTAGAATCAGTAGGATGAGTTGAAACAAAATGAATCAGAAGTCCATAGTGGAACTGATGTGGAAGCTGTGTTTGGTAAAATACACATGTGTCTTTGGGCTTCCCAGGCAGCGCTAGTGATAAAGAACCTTCTTGCCAATGCAGGAGACTTGAGAGATTTAGGTTCAGCCCCTGGTTTGAGAAGATCCCCTGCAAGAGGAAATGGCAACCCACTCCAGTGTCCTTGCCTGGAGAATCCCATGGACTGAGCAGCCTGGTGGGCTGCAGTCCATGGGATTGCAAAGAGTCAGACACAACTGAAGTGACTTGGCACGCCTGAACATATGTGTCTTTGCCTTTAGATTGTATATATCAATATTAAAATTGTATAGTTTGAGAGAAAACCCAGGTCAAGTGCAGTCAATATAAATTATAAAATTTCTAAAATATTTTCCTTTTAGTTTGAGTTATTTGGGAATTTTGTTTTCACTCATTTTCATTAAGAGATGGGTTTCCTATTTGCTTCCTTCCTCCCTCCTTTCTTTCCTTCCTTTATCCCTCTTTCTTGCTTGCTTGCTTGCTTTCTTTTAGCTGTAATGCAGTAGAATAAAACTAACCAGTTTGTAGACGCATATATCTCATGGTTTCTTCTCAGCAGATTAGCCAGTTAGGTTTCTTACCACTGAAATGGGATTTGGAATTCTAGAGTATTGGAGAGAATAAATTTCTTATTGTTTATGTTGACAACAAAAGTGTTGTCACAACATTTGCTTTTGTGATAAGAGAGCTTATGATTTGCCAGCTATAATTTGCTGCCTCTCTGGACAGTAGCCATTAGTTTCAAAGAGAAATCTCATAAGAGATGTTTTATGTATTTATATTCTGCACTAAGGTGCTCATTTATTTTATATTTTTGCCATATTATACAGTGATTATTTAAATGAAAGTCAGTTCATCTTACTAAGATGATCTTTGTACTAATACCAAGTTCCTTCTTTGCAGTGGTGAATTTATAATTAATTAACCAATACTTATTTGCAGACACTTAGATATAAGGGACTCAATTTTGTTAATATATTTCTTTATTTAAATATAGAGTCCAGTTCAGTTCAGTTGCTCAGTCGTGTCCGACTCTTTGTGACCCCATGAATTGCAGCACGCCAGGCCTCCCTGTCCATCACCATCTCCCAGAGTTCACTCAAACTCAGCGTCCATCGAGTCAGTGATGCCATCCAGCCATCTCATCCTCTGTCGTCCCCTTCTCCTGCCCCCAATCCCTCCCAGCATCAGAGTCTTTTCCAATGAGTCAACTCTTCGCATGAGGTGGCCAAAGTACTGGAGTTTCAGCTTTAGCATCATTCCTTCCAAAGTAATCCCAGAGCTGATCTCCTTCAGAATGGACTGGTTGGATCTCTTTGCAGTCCAAGGGACTCTCAAGAGTCTTCTCCAACACCACAGTTCAAAAGCATCAATTCTTTGGCGCTCAGCTTTCTTCACAGTCCAACTCCCACATCCATACATGACCACAGGAAAAACCATAGCCTTGACTAGACGGACCTTTGTTGGCAAAGTAATGTCTCTGCTTTTGAATATACTATCTAGGTTGGTCATAACTTTCCTTCCAAGGAGCAAGCATCTTTTAATTTCATGGCTGCAGTCACCATCTGCAGTGATTTTGGAGCCCCCCAAAAGAAAGTCTGACACTGTTTTCACTGTTTCCCCATCTATTTCCCATGAAGTGATGGGACCGGATGCCATAATCTTCGTTTTCTGAATGTTGAACTTTAAGCCAACTTTTTCACTCTCCTCTTTCACTTTCATCAAGAGACTTTTTAGTTCCTCTTTACTTTTTTCCATAAGGGTGGTGTCATCTGCATATCTGAGGTTATTGATATTTCTCCTGGCAATTTTGATTCCAGCTTGTGTTTCTTTCAGTCCAGCGTTTCTCATGATGAAGAGACTTGATATCAAATATTAGAACAAAAGGCAATAGATTTAAAAAGCTTCTCTTCCATCCTCATAAATTCATTATGTTTAGGGATGGGGGCCTATAAAAATACAAAGACCAATAGATTTGTTGTACTTCTACAAAATATGAGAAAATGTGTTTCCTCCCCAAGGCATATCTTTCATGTTCTCTTGGCCTCACCTATTTTTGTGTATTTACTAATCTTTAATTACAATAAGTCTAAGTTACAGACTTAGAAATTCCCAAATTTTGTGCCTGTCAATAAAAAATTGCTGCCTATGAAATCCTTTTCCTTGACATTAAATTTCAGAGTTTGCAGTTACTTGTTCATGCCTTTAAGGAAGTTAAGAGCAAACAGTGTCATTTTAAATTTGATTTTCAAAGAGCAGTGTGACAGAAATGTGACATAATCACACCAACAGAGTGTATGTACCTTCTCAGTGTTACTGATGTGTAGACATTCCTCAATTAAGTTTCTGGGGATTGTTTTATTTAATTATGAAGTCAGTTTACTAGATAAACTACTTGCTGATTGAATTTCTAAACTCAAGCCTGCTAAAGAAAGCCAAATGAATCATCAATTAAGAACTCCAGTGATTCACATACCAAGACCTTTGTGACGGGTACATCCTCTAAGCCATATACTTCTGCATTTTGAACTTTTAAAATCATGAATATCCCTTTTCTAGTGTTATTTTTTCCTACATTGAGAATCAGCAACCTTAGTTGCTTAGTTTTGACTCTGCTTCACACAGCTCTGTCATCTTGGACAAAGTCACACTCTAGATGACATTTCAGTTAACATATTTGTAAATTGAGAGGTCTGACTTAGATTTCCTCTAAGTTCCAGTAACTCTAGAGTAGTGTTTTTATACTGGATTAGTGAGTTGTAGCATGTAGGTTTAACACACAGGCACACATACTCAAGGAAATGAGGGTAGACTAGAAGAGAGAACATCCGTATTATTTATAGTAAGAATAAATATTGTTTGTGAAGTTTGTTTCAGATATAAGTGAACATGTATACTCAGCCTCAGTGTAAAGTTACACTGTGGGTCATGGTCATAAACTGTGAGGACTTCTGTAGACTCTTACAGATCTTTCCCACTCTGTTTATAATGGTTGGTTTGCAAATACAAACTTAAATAACACCTGTTCCCACTACAGAATTTTAATTGTCTTAATAGCCTTAAAAACACCATGTCCCCAAACAGTAAACCTCAGAATAAAGTAAACACAAACCAGAATAATTCATGCCTTGAATATGTATGATATAATTTTTTGATTATATTAAAAGTAGTCATGAGGGGAGGGAGGCACAGGACAGAATGAATATATATACATAAAATTATGACTGATTCATGTTGTACAGCAGAAATCAACACAAATTTGTAAAGCAATTCCACCAATTAAAAAAAAAAAGAGTAGTCATGGAAAAGCAGAATGTGCTCAAGACACTGAATAGTATTTTGCCCTGTTAAGGTGAGGGCAAGTATTTTAAGTATTTTCTGCATCCTAAAAGACCATTTGGTGGTTAAATTTTAATGTTGACTTTGCTGCACCCTATTCCTTTCAGAACAATAAGTCTGATCCTGTCGTCCGAGATTTGCATATTAAATCAAGATGATAAATAATTGTTGAGCCTCAGTAGATAGTAATTAATGTAGTCTACTTAAAGTATTCAAATTGTCTTTTTATTTCTAGGCTATAAAATAGATTTTAGTACTATCTTGGAAAATCTTGGTTTTGGAAAACTCCAATTAGGAAAAATTATTTTAATATAGCCATTTATATGCAGACCATTTGGACCAAGGTCTGAATGTACTATAGTTGCTGAAGTCTTATTAAAATATTACCTCTGGATTCATGAGAATAGTCCTTGGAATATTCTTATAAGTGAAACTGTTATTTTGCTGTGCTTTGAATTTCCTCTTAAATGGCACCTACGATGTAGTCACTCTGTTCTCTTCTCTTTGGAAAAATAATACTAATTATAATATTAAAGTTGTTCAATTTAGGGTTGTTTTTATAGCTGTCTGCAATTCATAAGGACTGTACATCTTGAAGGGCAACTTGCTTCTTGAAACCAACCTGTGTGGTAACATGTCAAACACTGAATAAGATAATTTTTTTTAAATTAGAAATAATTGTGAAAAATGAAATAATGTTTGATAAATGTAAAAAGCAGAAGCACATGAAATGTGTTTCCATGTGGTATATGATGTTATTAAGAGCTATTTAATTCAGTTTAATTTAATATGAATCAAATTAATATCACTTAATTTGATAGTTATTCAATATTGCTTCAGGATTATTTGGAATTACATTCCGATGCTAATAATAGTGACCTGAACACAGTATCTTAAACTCCCATATGCAGAGTACATCATGAGAAATGCTGGGCTGGATGAAGCACAAGCTGGAATCAAGATTGCTGGGAGAAATATCAATAACTTCAGATATGCAGATGATACCACTCTTATGGCAGAAAGTGAAGAAGAACTAAAGAGCCTCTTGATGAAAGTGAAAAAGTTGGCTTAAAGCTCAGCATTCAGAAAACTAAGATCATGGCATCTGGTCCCATCACTTCATGGCAAATAGATGGGGAAATAGTGGAAACAGTGGATGACTTTATCTGGGGGGGCTCCAAAATCACTGTAGATGGTGACTGCAGCTATGAAATTAAAAGATGCATACTCTTTGGAAGAAAAGCTATGACCAACCTAGACAGCATATTAAAAAGCAGAGACATTACTTTGCCAAAAAAGGTCTGTCTAGTCAAAGCTTGACTGGTTTTTCCCAGTAGTCATGTATGGATGTGAGAGTTGGACTATAAAGAAAGCTGAGCATCAAAGAATTGATGCTTTTGAACTGTGGTGTTGGAGAAGACTCTTGAGAGTCCCTTGGACTGCAAGGAGATCCAACCAGTCCATCCTAAAGGAGGTCAATCCAGAGTGTTCATTGGAAAGACTGATGTTGAAGCTAAAATTCCAATACGTTGGCCACCTGATGCGAAGAGCTGACTCATTTGAAAAGACCCTAATGCTGGGAAAGATTGAGGGCAGGAGGAGAAGGGGATGAAAGAGGATGAGATGGTTGGATGGCATCACCGACTCGATGGACATGGGTTTGGGTAAACTGTGGGATTTGGTGATGGACAGGGAGGTCTGACGTGCTGTGGTCCATGGGGTCGCAAAGAGTCAGACACGACTGAGCGACGGAACTGAACTGAATGGAAGGCCAAGATAGACATCCAGGACTGGCCTAGTGCCTGCAAAAAATCAGTGGGCACCTACACGGTCCTTCTCCTTCTGTTACTCCTGACTTCCAGCCAGAAGGTCCATTGTAGTACAAGATGGTTGTTGGAGTGCTAATGCCCAAATTCAAGGCAACAGAAAGGAGGGAGGACTCAGCTTCTCCTTTTTCAGGCATCTACAAGGAAGTTCCATCAACATTTCTTACATTTATTTAGTCAGAACTAGTCACACCCCTACCTGTGAGGAAAACTGTGTAATGTAGTTTTTCAGTAGAGCTGATAACCCAGGATTCTTGTGTAAAAAAAAAGAGAGTGAGAATGAATATCAGAACACATACATTTCCTCTTTTGTTCCAAATGATAGGACCATTTTAGGTTTTTTAAATTTTTTCAAGAAGCAGTCTCATTATCAAGTAATACTGAAGGGTTTATTAAATAATCGTTTATAGACATTGTGCTTTTTATTCAGAAAAAGTTACAAGTTTACAAAAACTTTTTATTCAGAACTTTTATTCAGAACAAATTACAACTTCAGGAAAATTATGAACCCTTTAGACTAGAAAAGAACTTAAACATCATCATCAAAATTTTTCATTTTCCCAGTGGAGTAACTGGTGCTAGGGTAAGCTGAGTAAAACCTGCTCCGGGTCTTATGGGTGATGAGAGTAAGAGCCAGAACATAAATATGGTTTCCTAAGGTTCCTCCTAATACTCTTCCCGCAACATAATGGCATAAAAATTGCTGCACAGATTCCTATAGAAGTGGTTAGTCGCTCAGTCGTCTCCAACTTTTTGCCGCCCCTTGGACTGTATCCTACTAAGCTCCTCTGTCCATGGCATTCCCCAGACAGGGCTGCTGGAGTGGGTAGCCATTCCCTTCTCCAGGAAATCTTCTCGACCCAGGGATTGAACCCTCTCTTACAATGCAGTAAGTTCTTTACCATCTGAGCCACCAGAAGAGGAATGCCAGTGAAAGCACTACTCTTCTAGGAAGTTCTGGTTCATAATCATCTGTTCCTGGGTTTAATGCTACTAAGTACTCCATAGACCTCTCATCATTTCTTTAGTTTTCTCTGTGTGTTTTGATGCATCAGTGCCTTGGTTCATTTTGTTCCCTCTGCTGGATCAATAATGATAATAATAGCAATCATCATAGGTGTTTATTAAAGTCTTACTGTTTTAGATGCAGTTCTGAGGAGTTTATATTTGTTGATTCATTTAATTCTCCATCATCCTTTCCATACTTCTCTTACATGTGAGTAAATTGAAATGCCCAATTAAGTTATTTGACCTAGGTAACATAGCTTCTAAGTCTTGAAGTCAGGATTAAAAAGAAGTTCTCCTGCCTGGGTTATACAGTCAGGATAATTAGAAATATCTATTCAACCATGAACTTCTACAGAATTCTGGCTTATCTTTCCTACCCTAGCTCAAACACACTTCTACATCCTTGTGTTTCTAAAGTACTTTTTCCATTCATCCTCCCTTGTATTATGCTAATTTGTATATAAGTCTTTCTTAAAGACTATTACCCTTTTAAAAATAGAATTTTTTCTGGTCTGTGTCAAATGGTTCTTTATGCTGATGAGTCCAGAGTTACTATTTTCATCTCCACTCATATACTGAGTTCCAAAACAACATGGCTCACTACTTATTCACCTGTATACTTTATGTCTGCAGACATCTCAAACACATTATGTTCAAAACTGGACCCGTCATTTTCTCTCGTTTAAGTCTCATCCTCCTAGTTTTCTTACCATCAGAAATTATGGGAGCATTTACTTGGTTGTCCAAGTTGGATACCTGAAAGCAATTTTTGATTTTCATCTCATTCCTAGGGTACCACATTTAAGTGTCAGTTTTAACTTTTCATGTGCTCTCAAATATAATCATGCTTCTGCACCTTGACATGCTACATTTTTGTACTCATTTGCTAGCTGATCTCTATACTGTAAATTCACCCTCTGCACTGTGGAAGACATGAGCTTTACTAAATACAGATTTGATCATTTTCCTGCTTAAATTAAAACACAGTCATTGCATCTCCCTTATTCTCCAAACCTCCTTTCTTGTCATTATTTTTTCAAGGACATAGTTCCTTTAAAAGGAATGGGAAGAGTGAATATTTCCCAAGTGAATTTGTGTCAATATCTAGGTCTCTAGCTCTGCACAGATATTCTTTATAATGAGTACTATAATAGAAGTACCAAAGATTAGACCAAAGCTAATGATAATGTAGTGATTATAACTGAGAAGAGTGGAGGCATTGCGGATTTATTGACAGCCCACAATACCCATAAGGAGAAGAACCAAAAACTGAGCCATTTGCTCAGGGAGTTTACAGTGTAAACAGCAAGTAGACAATGTAAAAATCAATTAGAGTCAAATTAGCAAGTAAGTTCCTAAGAACCTTGGCCAGTGCTAAATTAGAGCGGCCGGTGGATGAAACTGTGGTCTAACCATAGGTTTCTCAACTCAGCAAGATTGACATTTTGGGCCACGTAATTCTTTGTTGTTGGAGGTGTTCCTGTAGGATGGTTAGCAAGCTCCCTAGACTCTTCCTGCTTGATGTTCATGACAAGCACTCCTCTTCTTATTGAGTTAGGCGTTAATTATAAGAATTGTACTTTTTTGGTGGAGATAATACAAGTATAATTTGGTGCTGTGTGTGTGCTCGGTCGCTCAGTCATATCTGACCCTTTGTGACTCCATGGATTGTAGCCTGCCAGGCTCCTTTGTCCATTGAATTTTCCAGGCAAGGATATTGGAATGGGTTGCCGTTTCCTACTCCAGGAGATCTTCCCAACCCAGGGATCGAACCCATATCTCTTGTGTCATTAGCAGGCAGATTCTGGGACACTCATATTTTGGTGGGTGTTTACCTAAAATGTGTTGTTTATTCAAAGTTGAAGCAAAGTATAAATGAGTCTCTGAGTGTTGACGGTTCTGCCATGTTTTACATAATGAGCAACATCTGGTGTCCTTTATATTGACAGTGAGGGCTTCCCTGGTAGCTCAGTTGGTAAGGAATCTGCCTGAAGTGTAGGAAACCCAGGTTCATTTCCTGGGTCAGGAAGATCCCCTGGAGAAGGAAATGGCAACCCACTCCAGTATTCTTGCCTGGAAAACCATGTGGATAGAGGAGCCTGGTGGGCTATAGTCCACAGGGTCACAAGAATCAGACATGACTTAGCGACTAAGCACCATATTGACAGTAATGTAATCGTCATGAAATTATTTTCTTATTTTAAGATTCTGCTCAAACAGAATGATTGGAGGATTTTTGTAGTTTGTTTGCATTCATTACTTTTCAGTTCTCTTGCATTCTAAAAGCCAGTGGCTTTCTAACAAATGCAGTGGAGACAGTCCTTGACTATTTGAAGCATTGAAATCATACATTCATTCTGAAAACGCCCCACAAATTCTTGTTGACTTTTTAAATAACTCACTGAGTGATGCCTACTTATTTCCTGTTTCTAGTTTTCAGTATCTCTTTACAGTATGATTATGCTGTTTGAAAGCAGAGAAGAAAGTATTATTGAAGTACTCCACTGCTTAAAAGAACTTGTTGAATGAAAAAAATTAAGGAAAATGTTATTCCTTAAATACCAAGGCTGTTTTTAAAAGGGACAACTTTACTTAAGAACAAGTGGGGGAAAATCCATCTTCTAATGAATGATTATTATGGCAGGTGTGATGACTGTATTTTGAAATGACTCATCTCTTGAAGAATTTGATTCTTGCTTATGAATGTTGCTAAACACTCTTCCAGAATGGGGTTACTGGAACCATCTGTAGTCAAATAAAAAGAGGTTAAAAATTCAAGACAGTGTTTGTCAGTAGACAACATTTTAAAAAGTCATAGATCAAGAGAGATGACTTAGTCCTAAAAAATACAAAAGCAAGTTATATCATGAAAGGTAATATTATACACTTCAAAGAAATGAGTCATATGACTTCAGAGTCATTGTACATATGTGCTCAGTATTTCAGCTTGAAAGGCTCATGTTGACCATGTTTTCTCCTTAATGAATGTTCAGTAGACAAAAGAATGAAATAAGTGGATGTGAACACTATACCAGATACGTTACAATGTAAATGGAACATAGACTCTAATTGCAATAAATTTTATATAAGAAAATTCTGCAAAACAAGGAGCTGTTAATGAAAGCCAAAACACCAAGGATATATTTAAGAAAGGTATAGATAATTTAGATACTGATAATTTGATACACAATGAATGAAATTTTAAAGTAAGTATGCTCTATGTGTATGTTTTATTTATCTCAAAATGGGCATAAGCAATTCAGTTCAGTCACTCAGTCGTGTCCGACTCTTTGACCCCATGGACTGTAGCGCACCAGGCTTCCCTGTCCATCACCAACTCCCAGAGCTTGTTCAAACTAAGGTCCATTGAGTTGATGATGCCATCCAACCATCTCATCCTCTGTCATCCCCTTCTCCTACCTCCTTCAGTCTTTTCCAGCATCAGTGTCTTTTCCATTGAGTCAGTTCTTTGCATCAGGTGGCCACAGTATTGGAGTTTCAGCTTCAGCATCAGTCCTTCCATCAAACATTCAGGACTGATTTCCTTTAGGATGGACTGGTTGGATCTCCTTGCAGTCCAAGGGACTCTCAAGAGTCTTCTCCAACACCACAGTTCAAAAGCATCAATTCTTCAGCATTCAGCTTTCTTTTTAGTCCAACTTTCACATCCATACAGATGGACCATGGTTGGCAAAGTAATGTGTCTGCTTTTTAATATGCTGTCTAGGTTGGTCATAGCTTTTCTTCCAAGGAGCAAGCATATTTTAATTTCATAATTGCAGTCACCATCTGCAGGGATTTTGTAGCCCCCCAAAATAAAGTCTCTCACTATTTCCATTGTTTCTGCATCTATGTGCCATGAAGTGATGAGACCAGATGCCATGACTTTGGTTTTTGAATGTTGAGTTTTAATCCAGCTGTTTTACTCTCCTCTTTCACTTTTATCAAGAGGCTCTTCAGTTCCTCTTCACTTTCTGCCATAAAGGTGGTGTCATCTATGTAATCTGAGGTTATTTATGTTTCTCCTGGCAATCTTGATTCCAGCTTGCACTTAATCCAGCCCAGCATTTGGCATGATGTACTCTGCATATACATTAAATAAGCAGGGTGACAGTACACAGATGTACTCCTTTCTGAATTTGGAACCAGTCATTGTTCCACGTCCTGTTCTAACTGTTGCTTCCTGACCTGCATACAGGTTTCTCAGGAGGCAGGTCAGGTGGTCTGGTATTCCCATCACTTGAAGAATTTTCCACAGTTTGTTGTGATCTACACAGTCAAAGGCTTTGGCATAATCAATAAAACAGAAGTAGATGTTTTTCTGGAACTCTCTTGCTTTTTCTATGATCCAAAGGATGTTGGCAATTTGATCTCTGGTTCCTCTGCCTTTTCTAAATCCAGCTTGAACATCCCGAAGTTCATGGTACATGTACTGTTGAAGCGTGGCTTGGAGAATTTTGAACATATCTTTGCTAGCATGTGAGATAAGTGCAATTGTGCAGTAGTTTGACCATTCTTTGGCATTGCCCTTCTTTGGAATGAAAACTGACCTTTTCCATAATTGCATAAAAAATTAGAAATGATTTAAATTTGACTGAATGTTGTGATTTTTTTATTTGCTAACTCTGGCAACTCTACCTGAGTAGTGAGTAGGGGAGTATTGCCCTGTTGAGAGAACCACTAGTTTAGGCCAAGATCAAATAATATAGCATTCTTATGATTATTTAAATTACTTTATTATCAATCTTTATATTTCTCATAATCACAATATTCCTGTTTGTCCCAGACTTTCCTGAGGATGAAAAACTATAAATACTCTATTAAAAATGTAACATTAAAAGAAAATTTAATTTTGAAGTATTTTAATCACTTAGCAAAACTGCCCTGTCTAAAATTAGCCTGTTCTTTTCATAACCTAGTTTCCACACAGTGAGTCAGAAGTAATTTTCCCTTATTAAGCAAGAATATTAGTTGAAAGCAAGAGAAATAAACATTGGCTCTCTCACACCAAAAAGAGTTTTATTGGAAGATTCTGGGTTCTCACACGGTCACTGGACAGCTTTGGGAAACTGGACAAGCTGGGTGGGGAAATGAACAGACCAAGAGGAGGGCCAGAGGCTATTTGCAGACTCATCTGGCCAGGACAGAACTGCTGGACAGTTCTGCCACAACTGGACTTTACTATAGTTGCACAAAGACTCAAGCAGCTAGGAATTCCAATTTGACCTTCCTCCATCTTGGCTTCACTCAATCTAGAGTAAAATTAAAGGAAAGTTAGTCCATTTGGATCAACTTAGGAAATGTGGCCTCACTATTCTAACAAGAGTAGAAAGGAAGAATAATTCACCTTAGATTTTTATAGTAAGAGGTAAAGGCTCAAGTTCCATCACCACTACTCTCAAAGGGACATCCCTGTTCACCCCAGTTAAGAAGGAAGATTGGTTGTTGGATATAAATGTATATACATATACACATACACACATACTT
This sequence comes from Bubalus bubalis, assembly GCF_019923935.1. Classification (NCBI taxonomy): domain Eukaryota; kingdom Metazoa; phylum Chordata; class Mammalia; order Artiodactyla; family Bovidae; genus Bubalus; species Bubalus bubalis. The sequence continues at coordinate 82,108,452 of NC_059158.1, forward strand.
CTCTGCATAGACATATCTGTAATTTCCTTTGAGGTTAAAAAATGAAGCAAATTAATATCTGACTATGTCTAGTCAAGGCTATGGTTTTTCCTGTGGTCATGTATGGATGTAAGAGTTGGACTGTGAAGAAGGCTGAGTGCCGAAGAATTGATGCTTTTGAACTGTGGTGCTGGAGAAGACTCTTGAGAGTCCCTTGGACTGCAAGGAGATCCAACCAGTCCATTCTGAAGGAGATCAGCCCTGGGATTTCTTTGGAAGGAATGATGCTGAGGCTGAAACTCCAGTACTTTGACCACCTCATGCGAAGAGTTGACTCATTGGAAAAGACTCTGATGCTGGGAGGGATTGGGGGCAGGAGGATAAGGGGACGACAGAGGATGAGATGGCTGGATGGCATCACTGACTTGATGGACATGAGTCTGAGTGAACTCCGGGAGTTGGTGATGGACAGGGAGGCCTGGCGTGCTGCAATTCATGGGGTTGCAAAGAGTCGGACACGACTGAGCGACTGAACTGACTTGAACTGATGTAAGACTGATCTGTGTGTGCAGTGAGTTGGAATAGATATACCTTTTATATCTTCCTTTGCTTGAAGCAAAGGAAGGCATTTTACCTCAAGTAGTATGACTTTTCAATAAAGTATCATTTTATATTTGAATTTGTCTTATGGTAGCAATTGGTAACCCCTTCTCTCCAAAGTAGGGGTTCCCTTGTAACTCAGTCAGTAAAGAATCTGCCTGAAATGCAGGAGACTCAGGTTTGATCCCTGGGTCAGGAAGATCCCCTGGAGAAGGAAATGGCAACACACTCCAGCGTTCTTGCCTGGAGAATCCCATGGACAGAGGAGCCTGGCTGGCTACCGTCCATGGCGTTGCAAGAGTTGGACACGACTTAGTTACTAAACCACCACCACCCCAAAGTAACAGATAATTTGTGGTGCTTTTCTATCTATGTAGTTGTAATACTGTTGTTCAGAGAATTCCCAAGTGATTTAGAACCCAACTATGCCTACTGTCTAATTTGATAAGTGAACTACGAAATAATATAATATGAAAAGGTAACACAAGTATGAAAGATAATGCACTAAAAGTAGATTATAGTAAAAAGAAGCAGTTAAAATTATTAAACCTTAAGAATTTAAGTTTTAAGTTCTGCTTATGTTTATTTTAGTACTGCTGTGCAGCTATAACATGTATCTTTGAGCAAAGCACACAATACCAAGACTGCATACCTTGACAGTCATCAAGACAATTAGTATCACATGCTTCCTGAAAGAGGAAAATTTTATTACAAGCAAGTGCCTTTATAAGGCTCTCAGGTTCTTTTTGGTAACTTCTATGATATCTCAAGAGGAAGATAGGCATATACGTCTCTTAAGATTTATGTCTTACGATTTATATCTTTGTGTCTGATGTGATAGAGCATTTAATCTTGACAAAAAATTTTGCTTTGCTGTGTAAATGCCACAGTTATCCTGCCAAGGATGGAACCAGATTTGTACACCCAGGGCATATCTGTCTATTGCCTTCCTCCAGTGATGTTATCTGGCAGATTCTTTACCGCTAGCGCCACCTAGGAAGCCCCTATCAGGTATTCATGTGTGAGTAAAATGAACAACTATGGAGAGGCCTTCTAATTATGATTCAGAAAGCAGACAATACTTGCCCCACACCTGGTTCAGTTACTGTTTTTCCTCTGTATTCTCCAGATTTAGTTCTCCAGCAGCTTTCCCCTTCTTATCTAAGTAGGAGAGCTAGTGGTTGACGAATGTGCAAGTCCTCTTATCTCGAATTGTTTCACCTTCGTCTTCCTTGTTGTTGACAGTTAGGATCTATATGATCTAGGTATCCCTCTCCTGTGCTGAAGCTGGGTGTAGGAAGGATCCACATGTTTCCTTTGGAGCCAAGAGGTAGAGCAGAACTTCCAAACTCATCCGAATTTTTTCAGTTCTCACGAAAGAGAGCTTGTATCACGACAGTCATACTAGAAGGTTGCCTCTCTCGTCTCCCCTGATGATGACTTTCTCTTTTATCATGAGACTTTGGATTTTATGAATAGAAAATTTGTAAAGGGGATGTCATTGAACATAGGTGAGGATTTTAAAATGTTTTGGTGGTGGGACTTCCCAGGTGTCCAGTGGTTAAGGATCCACCTTGCAGTGCAGGGGACACTGGTTCAATTCCTGGTTGGAGAACTAAGATGGCACATACTGCAGAGCAGGTAAGCCCACCTGCCATAACTAGAGCATCTGCACTGCAATAAAAGATTCTGCATGATGCAGCGGAGATCCCACATGCCACAACTGAGATGCAAGTCAGCCAAACAAATTTTTTTTTAATGCGGTGGTGGCAAAAGAGCACTTTGGTGGTAAGAAATGGTTAATCAAGTGTATCCCTGCTAGCCAGAGTTGTCTGTTGTCTTGTTTGTTGTTATCAGGTGTTTGTTGTCGTTATTTAGTTGCTAAGTCGTGTCTCACTCTTTTGAGACTCCATGGACTCTAGGCCACCAGGCTCCTCTGTCCATGGGATTTTCCAGAAACAATACTGGAGTGGGTTGCCATTTCCTTCTCTAGGGGATCTTCCTGACTGAGGAATTGAACCCACATCTCCTGCATTGGCACACAGCTTCTTTACCACCGAGATACCTGGGAAGCTCTCAGGTGTTTAGATGTCAGTAAAATGAGAATTTTGCAGTCAGATTTCTTTCATCACAGTGTTATCCTACAGTTCCTAAAGTAATACAGAAATTGAAACAGAGCCTTTTGTAACTTAACTGTATCATCATGCAGATATATAATAAAGCCTTAATTTAACAACTTAGAAGATATTTGAATGCTTAACACTACTGAATGAATGAAATTGCCCTTGCAGGTTTGTGGAAAGTCGCTTCCGTCGTGTCTGACTCTTTGCTACCCTATGGACTATAGTCTGCCAGGCTCCTCTCTTCATGGGGCTTTCCAGGCAAAAATACGGTAGTGGGTTTGCCATTTCCTTCTCCAGTGGATCTTCCCAACCCAGACCTATTCTAAAAGAAAACACACATGAATCCCTTACTGATGAATTTTTTAGCCCACTTAGTCTTAATGATCTCAAGTATAATTAGGGCTCAGACATTGTGTATCCAGTCAAGTTCTGTGTTTATAAATTGTAAGCTTATTCCTTACCCAAGAGGGCACATTTATAAAAATTACCTCCCAAGCATAATAACTTAAAAATTGATCAGCATTTCTAATGGATCTCATATTTATTAAATCTATGCTATCTTTACTGTGTCAAACATTATTTTTATGTATTAAGTATAGCCCATTTTAATTAAAGTAGTTCAGTTTTGTAGATCTATTATCACCGGTATATTCTAAATAATAGCAGTGTATTTACTTGATAAAATCAAATTACTGAGACATTGGTAATGCTACATAATATTAGTATAATTTTACACCTGTGATTTCTTGTTTTAAATGAACTACCGATCTTGGAATTGCTTTAGATTTATGGAACAATTTTACAGGTAGTACAGAGTTCCCATGTAAACCATACTCAGTTTACTATATTAATGACACTTTACATTGTTATGGTATACTTGTTGCATTAATGAAACCATAATGATACATTATTATTATTAAAGAATGCTATTACTATACTTAGATTTCCCTAGCTTTTCCCCACTGTCTTTTTTCTCATCCAAGATCTTTCCCACATTACCAGTATTACATTTAACCATCATATCTCCTTAAGCATCTTCAAGCCATGGCAGTTCTTCAGACTTTCTTTGTTTTTGATGACTTTGATGATTTGAAGAAGTACTGGTCAGGCATTTTGTAAAATGTCCCTGACTTGAGAGTTTCTGATGTTTTTCTCATGATTTAGATCAAAGTTTTGGGGAGGAAGACTATACAAGTAAAGTACCATGATCATCATATATCAAGTGAGCATGTTATCAACATGTTATCACTGTTGATGTGAGGAATGATTTGTCTTAAATTGCTCTTTAAAGTGCTTGTGTATGGATTCCATGGTGCCTTCAGAAAGCTTTAAAAATAATTGGTACTCCGGCTAAAATCTTACCTATGGGAAAATATCACCATTTGTTCCTGGACAGGTGGCAGTTTCAAAGCAGTTTTTCACTTGACAACAGTATGTATCAATACAACGTTCTATTTTACTTCCCTTTACATTTGTCCACTGTCTCAAATAGTTTAGATTTGACTGAAGCTGATTCAGATTTTGACAGATCTTCAAAATGGTTTATTGAACCTATTTTACTTTTATATAAATTTAAGTTAGCCATAGGTAAGAACTCAGTGAGGAAATATAAAACAGAATCTGAGATTATGAAAGAATTTTGAGCATATAATTATTCTCCTGCTCCTTGAAATGAGTAAGTATATCTTTAATTGTCTAATCTCAATGAAAGAAACAGGAAGTTCAAATGGTGGTTTCTTTCTACAAGAAATATTGAAAGTTGTCAAATGAAACTAACTGCTAAAGGATTTCCGTAGGAAATATTTTAAGAGAATAATTGTATTTTTAAATCTATATTACATGTGTAATACAAAATATGCTGATATCATTACAAAAGCCTGACTCTCATTACAAAATTATATGGACAAAAATATATACATATGCTACCTGAACCACAATAGACTAGATACTGTCATTAATAAACCAGGTGGGTTTATTAGAGTCAGTATTAGGCACCTACCGTGGCACTAAGGAAACAGGCCACTGATACCTTTGTCAGCATAAGATAATGGGCACAGACATTTTCCCCTTTCAGTCATTTAAGTAAGAACTGGTTTGAGGGTTTCCTTCAGTGATTTCTGTGAGAGTCCCAATTTGGATTGTAAATATCTATGGGACCCCATGCCCTTCTTAATCTCAGAGGTTATTTCTATGGCAAGGGCTTCATAGGACTCTGAAGATTAAAGGAATCCCCCCAAACAGCTTCCTGATGGCTGCAGCTAATATATGATGACAGTTTTTGAAACAGTATGTTCAGAGCCATAGAAAGTACCTATAGTCCCTAAAACTCTCTAGAGACTGTCATATTTCTTTGCTTGAAGGAAGGGATCATTCTTGTTCTCTGTTCAGAGACTCTATTAATGATACTTAAATGCTTCTTAGAAGGTGAACCAAGTGGGAGAATTCCTTTCCTTTCAAGTCTGTTCACAAATACAAATTTAAGTTTAAAAAAAAAAAGAAAAAATCTTAATAATAGTTCTTGAACCACCTAACTTTGTCTAAATAAAAAATATCTTGCAAATCTTCATATAAAGTTCAGCAAAATGATGGGGATTTACTTAAATGAAACTCAGTAGCAGTCTAAATCTCTGAGTAATCAAAATGCCTCCTAGGGATATTTGTACTGTTTAACATTATGTTTTATGAAGTAACTGGTTCTTTTATAAATGCTTTGCCATCTTGGGGCTCAGAGAGGTTGCATAACTTTGATATATAAGATCACATACCTAGTTACTGGAAAACCTAGGATTCAAACTCTAGGACTTTTAGCTCCTGAACTTGCACTTGAATCACTTCTCTAAATCAAATCTCTGCTTATGTTATACACATATATGAGCTATGTTTCATGCTTAAAAGGCTAATCATTTCAGTTCAGTCATGTCTGACTCTTTGCGACCCCATAGACTGCAGCACACCAGGCTTCCCTGTCCATCACCAACTCCTGGAGCTTACTCAAACTCGTGTCCATCGTGTTGGTGATGCCATCCAACCATCTCATCCTCTGTCGTCCCCTTCTCCTCCCACCTTCAATCTTTCCCAGCATCAGGGTCTTTTCCAATGAGTCAGTTCTTCGCATCAGGTGGCCAAAGTATTACAGGCTAATATATTTCTATATACTGAAATATCCTCAAGTTGATGATAATTAATAGATCTTAATTACACATGTATGATGAAGTTGACCCCAGCAAGAAATTTAAATGAAAGAATGAGACGTTAATAATATTAATGGCACCATTTATGTTTACTATATGAAAAACTCTCTCGTATGCTCTTTATATACACTTAATCATCCCAATCCTAACCACTCTTTGAGGCAGTGATTATTAACCCCATTTTCAAACTAGGAACCTGAGGCTCAGAGAAGTTGAGTCATATGTACGGAGTTAATAGCTGTAAAACATAGAATGTGGATTGTGATAGGAAAGGTCAAGAAGATGAAATGATCTGTGAGCTACTGAAACCAGTTCAGATTTTCCTGTATTGAGTGCAAGTACACCTCATGAAAACTTTTGTCCATTTTATATTTTACATTTTGGAAATTGAGCCATACTTTTAATGTCTTATAGAAACTCAAATTTGAAAAGAAACTGGAGAAACTTATATAAAGTGAAAAATTATTTTTTCAAAAGTGTGCACATTCCTAAATAGCATTCGTAAATTACCACATACCTTTAGTTTTAAGGGCTTCTGTGGTGGCTCAGATGGTAGACAATCTGCCTGCAGTGCAGGAGACCTGGGTTTGATCCCTGGGTCGGGAAAATCCCCTGGAAAAGGGAGTGACTACCCACTTCAGTATTCCTGCTTGGAGAATTCCATGGACAGAGGAGCCTGGCAGACTAAAGTTCCATGGAGTCACAAAGAGTCAGACATGACCGAGCAACTAGCACTTTAGTTCTTAAGCTGATAAACATGCGTCTTTTAATATCTTTTTTTTTTTTGCAGTGTTGTCATTTATTCCTGAAAGTTGAAGATCAGCTTTTTTTAAACTGAAGAATAATTGGCATATAACATTGTAATTAGTTTCAGATATACAGCATAATAATTTGATATTTGTATACATTCTGAAATGATCACCACAGTAAGTCTAGATACCATCTGTCATACATAATTAATTTTTTTTTCTTGTGATGAAGATTTTTAAAGTTTGTTTTCTCAGTAACTTTCAAACCTGTAATACAGTATTATTAACTATAGTCCCCATGGAAGAACAGCTTTTTAAAAGACATACTTGGAAAGGCTAAAGGTAACTCTTGTTTTTTTTTTTTTTTTTTTTTTTTTTAAGCAGTATTAGCTATTCCTCTCCATGATTATTGCTTAGGAAACATTATCTGAGCTCACCTGAGAGACCACAGATTTGAAGGATGAGTGAGTGTGGGAAAGGAGATTTTTCTTTTCAAATTTGAGTTTCTGTAAGCCTAACCCTAACCCTAACCCTAAACCCTAACCCTAACCCTAACCCTAACTCCCAGGAGGAGCATTGCTTACCTCAAATGAAAATGGAGAGAATAAAGGATACAAAACTGAAATTTCCAGGCTTAATAGTGATGAAGCGATATGAATGATACAACATGTGGTTTAATTGCCAAGTCGTGTCTGACTCTTTGTGATCCCTTGGGCTGAAACCTGCCAGGCTTCTCTGGCCATGGGATTTCCCAGGCAAGAATACTAGAGTGGGTTGCCATTTCCTTCTCCAGGGGCTCTTCCTGATCCAGGGATTGAACCCACGTCTCCTGCATTACTGGTGAATTCTTTACCAACTGAGCTACAGGGAATACAGCATGAGTGATGCTTAAAATGTTGAGAATTAAAAATAAAAATTAATATGGCAAAGAACTTGCTTTGCTTTTTTATTATCTTGGACTTTGTAGCTAGAAGGGAGCTAAGGGATTTAGCGTATTTTTGTTAGTCTTTCCCCTTCTTCCCCTATTACACTCTCCTTTCGTATTTGGTTTGTTTATTATCTTCCTTCTCTTGCTCAACCTCTTTCATTTCCTCCTTTCCCCACCTCATCCCAAAATCTTCTTTCTTTAACTGAGCATGATAGAGTTTCAGAGTTCAAAAATGTGTTGTTTTTATTGAATGGAATTTATGTTTATCCTTTCAGTTTTAACATGGAGACTTTAAATTTTCATATTTTACTTCCTACTACCTACTGTTCAAATAAAGCAGAACCAAAAAAATTTTGTGTGGTTTTAATTGCATTTGTTTTCTCTATTAAATAATGAAACCTGGTCATTAATTTACGCTGTTCAGCTGAATTTTTATAACAGTTTATGTGATTTTGGCTGTGCTGGATATCTGTTGCTGTGTGGGTTTTCTCTAGTTGTGATGAGCAGGGCCTACTCTCCAGTTGCGGTGTGCAGGCTTCTCACTGCGGTGGCTTCTTGTTGCAGAGCACAGGCTCCAGGGTGCACGGGCTTCGCTAGTTGCCGCAGTGGGGCTCAGTAGCTGTGGCTCCTGGGCGCTGGAGCACAGGCCCAGTAGTTGCAGCACACAGGCTTAGTTGCTCTGCAACATGTGGGATCTTCCTGGACCAGGGACTGAACCAGTGTTTCCTGTGTTGGCAGATGGATTCTTTACCACTGAGCCACCGGGGAAGCCCCAGTCTGATGTTTTGATTTAGTGCATTTGTTGCTTAAAAAAAAAATGGTTCTTAAAAGAAGTCACATCAATATTTTATGATTTTTTTAAAAGTAGATAAGCTTAAACCCTCCCTGAAAAATTTTATTTCAGCATTACTTGGATAAACCCTGACAGTTGTATTTTTTTAAGTTATACACATGATTCCTTTATATACCTACGTTGAAAATGGAGTATACCTTCATTCTGACATAAATATTTTTTGGTAGTTATAGGGAAAGTACTTACTACTTTGAAATAGTAGTATTTAAGGAAATGGTAGGGAATAAGACTCATTCTTGATATTGTTCGCTATCCTCTCAAATTTCTCTGGGAATGCTAATTTTAAACCCTTAATATTCCCCTATGTTTGCTTTTTCCTTTCTTCTGGAGTTAAGAGTTTGATCTGTACATCTTAGTCCTTCAGTTTCATGTTTGGTAGTTTTGATTACCAGTTTATCCTTAGTTATCTATTAGTAGTTATAAATAAAAGGTTATGATGTTGTTGGTCAGGGTTTCTTCTGCCTTTATGTAGGCCTGTTTTCCAAATAAGTACTCCCTTGAAAGGGCAGATGAGTGCAAGCTCTCTATATGTATCTGATGAGTTGATAGACTGGCTTCATTTTAGGATAGATGAGCAAGAAGAAGAATCCATCTTTCCCCAGACTCCACTCTGCTTTCACCCAAAATGAATATGGACATCCTAGAGGCCTTATCTCAGTTAATTCCGAGATTAACTCTTTGGTTTTAGCCTCAGGATGAATTCTGCTGCCTTATATAGAAGTATAGAGGGAATTGTGGGATAGCGACCTGCAAGTTGTTAAACTGATAATCCTTTGTTAGTCAACTTGGTTTCTGACATACTTGCTTATGTGCCAACTCTATGACTTCTGTGCTAGAAAGAAGTATTTCTTTCTTGAACATTCTCAGATGAGTGTTTTAGGCCTTGCCTTCTCCTCTTATCTCCTCTCTAGGGTAATCCCATCTGCTATCTCTTTGAAAGTGAAAGTGAAGTCCCTCAGTGTCTGAGTCTTTGAGACCCCATGGACTGTAGCCAGCCAGGCTCCTCTGTCCATGGGATTTTCCAGGCAAGAATACTGAAGTGGGTAGCCATTTCCTTCTCCAGGAGATCTTCCCAACCCAGGGATTGAACCTGGTTCTCCCGCATTGTAGGTAGATGCTTTACTATCTGAGCTACCAGGGAAGTCTGTCTGTATCTCTATTGCTGCTGCTGCTGCTGCTAAGTCACTTCAGTCGTGTCCGACTCTGTGCGACCCCATGGATGGCAGCCCACCAGGCTCCCCTGTCCCTGGGATTCTCCAGGCAAGAACACTGGAGTGGGTTGCCATTTCCTTTTCCAATACATGAAAGTGAAAAGTCAAAGTGAAGTCGCTCAGTCATGTCCGACTCTTAGTGACCTCATGGACTGCAGCCTACCAGGCTCCTCCATCCATGGGGTTTTCCAGGCAAGAGTACTGGAGTGGGGTGCCATTGCCTTCTCCGATCTCTATCACTGCTGCTGCTGCTGCTGCTAAGTCGCTTCAGTCGTGTCCGACTCTGTGCGACCCCATAGACGGCAGCCCACCAGGCTTCCCTGTCCCTGGGATTCTCCAGGCAAGAACACTGGAGTGGGTTGCCATTTCCTTCTCCAATGCAGGAAAGTCAAAAGTGCAAGTGAAGTCGCTCAGTCGTGTCCGACTCTAGTGACCCCATGGACAGCAGCCCACCAGGCTCCTCCGTCCATGGGATTTTCCAGGCAAAAGTACTGGAGTGGGTTGCCATTCTCTCTCACTATCTATCTCTATCTCTTTAGTTTTGTGAAAACTCTTTAGTGTCTTTTTTTTGGTTATCAGTGATGTCATAAACCCTTGGTTCCCTACTGTGCATCTTTGTTTTCAATGCAGTGGGGATTTAGAAGCCAAAGAGTGATAAACACATGGAATAAGACCATTGTCATGAACTGGAAATGGTCTTTGAACTGGATAAACACATGGAATAAGACCATTGTCATGAACTGGACATTGCTTTGACTGGAAAGATATATAAGATAAAAATAGGTAGATGGTAGATGCATACATACATAGGTAATAGCTAGAAAATAAGAGAGTTCAGAATAAATACTTTCATAGATATTAATACATGGAAATATGGCATTTTCAAATTATAAACTAAAAAGGAAAGAATAAATATTGGCTAATTTTACTAACTGTCTTGTTGCTGTTTAGTCACTAAGTCATGTTCGACTCTTTTGCGACCCTATGGACTCTGTCCTTGGGATTTCCCAGGCAAGAGTGCTAAACTTGGGTTGCCATATCCTTCTCCAGAGGATCTTCCTGACCCAAGGATTGAACCTATGTCTCTTGCATTGGCAGATGGAATCTGTACCACTGAGCCACCAGAGGTCAAATAAATTTCAGTGCTTCTTTTTTTTTAAGTACATTTTTTTGATAAAAAAGTATGACATTTTTAATGTAAAATTTGAAAAAATATAAATAAATTAGTAAATAACTCCTAATCCTTCAGCTAGGAAGAGCATTCATTAAATATACAGTACATTTCATTTCATACTTTCAATACATTTTTAAAAATTGAGATGAAAATAAGTATATGTTTTTGTTTGTGTACCCTATATTCTATTATTTTTATAAGATTTGTAAAATATATTAAATAATCTTTGAAAGCACTCTTTAGATGCCACTTAGTTTCCTATTATATGTTCATTTTTCATTTAATGAAACCCTGACAATTAGACTTTTGGATTGATTACACTTTTTCAATATTATAAAAATATTGCAGTAAATATCTTCATAAATGCTTAAAGACATCTGAGATTATTGCTTTTGGTTACTTTCTTAGAAGGGAAGTTATTTGGCAATAAAAATGAATCAACATATTTAAGGCTTTTGATAGATATTGCAAAATTACCCTCAAAAATTTGCACACATTGTTTTTTCCTATCATCCAGTAGGAGGCTGTGATTTCCCCCTCTACCCACCAAACTAGAGGATGATTATGGAATCTGACCCAAAGCTCTTTAACTTACTTTTTTCAAGACCCTCATGTTAAGCAAGGGCTTAGCTTCTTCCTTCAATTTAGCTTGAGGAAAGTTTCTAAAATTGTGGTACCACTGACTTGAATCACCTACCACCTTCACCATTGGCATATACTTCAGTGAGTTGTAAAGTGTATATTGAGAATGTGCATGAATAGAGAGTGAGGACAAGAAAAAACAGGGAAAAAGAAAATAACAACATTGGAAGAGTATTGGATATCTGAGGTCATGACATCTACTTACCGGAGTTTCTGTCAAATAATTCTTGAAAGATGGGACACCTCCATTTGAATGTAAGATGTACAGAAATACCGGCTCTTCAGCCATCTCTTCCCCCAGGAGACCAAGTATGTGTACACGTAAAGTCAATCAGGACAAGTAACCTCTCCTTACCTCTATGATTTCTAGAAGCATTGAGGAATCTCCTAAGCCCAAACGGCAACTACACTCACCACCTTGTTTCTCAGAGAGAGGTAGTACCATTTCCAAAAGGCTACTAACTTCTGGAATCAAGTGATTTGTGACCACAGTTTTATAAATTGTACCAGGCTTGGCCTGCAAGTGCTAAAACTAAATCATAGCTTCTCCTAAATTAATCTTACACCAAAAGATATTCTGTGTTTATACTGAGACCATAGAGACTTATGCAGAGATTGGTGTTGAATGTGTGCATTTGTTTCCATTTTCTAAACCTCTTTTCTTGACGTAGGACAGTTTTCATGGATTTCATGATTCTGTTTTCTTAGAAATGTTTATAATAGTTTTATGGAGGTGTAGCTTACATATCATAAAAATCATCCTTTAAAGTGTAAATTCAGTGATTTATAGCATAGTTACAGAGTCACACAATCATTGCGTTATCTAATTTTAGAACTTTTTCTCATCTCTCTGAGAAACTTCATTCCTATTAACAATTAACCCCATCACCATTAATGGTCATTTCTCACTATCCCCCGCTGCTGGCCTCTGGCAACAGTAATGTTCTTTTTGTCTCTGAGGATGTAACTATTCTGGACATTTCACAAGGATGGAACCATCCAGCCTTTTGCCATTTGGATCTGGCTACATTCATGGGGTTTTCAGGGTTCATCTGTGTTGTAACATGTTTCCATATTTTGCTAATTTTTATTTTCATGTTATATTCCATTATGTGGATACACTGCATTTTGTCAGTTGACAGACATTTGGATTGTTTCCACTATTTGGCTATTAAGAATAATGCTGCTATGCACATTCATGTACAAGTTTTATGGGGACATGTTTTAAATTCTTTTGAGTACTTACCTAGTAGTGAAATGATGAGTCATGGTTCATTCTCTCATGAGTCACCCTGGCCTGCTTTTTTTTTTTTTTTTTAACTTTACAATATTGTATTGGTTTTGCCAATATATATCAACATGAATCCGCCACAGGTATACACATGTTCCCCACCCTGAACCCTCCTCCCTCCTCCCTCCCCATACCCTCCCTCTGGGTCGTCCCAGTACACCAGCCCCAAGCATCCAGTATTGTGCATCGAACCTGGACTGGCAACTCATTTCATACATGATATTTTACATGTTTCAATGCCATTCTCCCAAATCTTCCCACCCTCTCCCTCTCCCACAGAGTCCATAAGACTGTTCTATACATCAGTGTCTCTTTTGCTGTCTCGTACACAGGGTTATTGTTACCATCTTTCTAAATTCCATATATATGCGTTAGTATACTGTATTGGTGTTTTTCTTTCTGGCTTACTTCACTCTGTATAATCGGCTCCAGTTTCATCCACCTCATTAGAACTGATTCAAATGTATTCTTTTTAATGGCTGAGTAATACTCCATTGTGTATATGTACCACAGCTTTCTTATCCATTCATCTGCTGATGGACATCTAGGTTGCTTCCATGTCCTGGCTATTATAAACAGTGCTGCGATGAACATTGGGGTACACGTGTCTCTTTCCCTTCTGGTTTCCTCAGTGTGTATGCCCAGCAGTGGGATTGCTGGATCATAAGGCAGTTCTATTTCCAGTTTTTTAAGGAATCTCCACACTGTTCTCCATAGTGGCTGTACTAGTTTGCATTCCCACCAACAGTGTAAGAGGGTTCCCTTTTCTCCACACCCTCTCCAGCATATATTACTTGTAGACTTTTGGATCGCAGCCATTCTGACTGGTGTGAAATGGTACCTCATAGTGGTTTTGATTTGCATTTCTCTGATAATGAGTGATGTTGAGCATCTTTTCATGTGTTTGTTAGCCATCTGTATGCTTTTGAATGTGCACATTGAGATATTCCTTATCTTTCACTACTTTCTTTAAAAAAAAAAGTCATCTCAGCTTTAGTTTCCATCGAAATAAATGTTTCTTCTTACTGGTTTGAATTTATAGAAACAATGGAGTAAATGAATGCGTGCATGCTAAGTCACTTCAGTCATGTCCAACTGTTTGCAATCCTTTGGACTGTAGCCCACCAGGCTCCTCTGTCCATGGGATTCTCCAGGCAACTGGAGTGGGTTGCCATGCCCTCCTCCAGGGGATATTCCCAACCCAGGGACTGAATCCACATCTCTTACAACTCCTGCATTGGCAGGTGGGTTCTTTACCACCAGCACCCCTGAGAAGTCCAGTGAAGTAAATAATCTTAGTCAAATACTTTAAAACCCAGGAAAGCCAGCAAACATGTAGTCATTAACTGTTCAAATTTTGTTCAAAAGCAATATTATTAGCTGCTTGTGGCCAGCAGAATAGACTGACTTTTTTATTTTCCATAATTATAAAATTCTATAATTCTGAATCCAGGTAGAGATATGTTCTTATTTCTAATTATTCCATTGCATGGCTTTCAACATGTTCTTTCCCGTGAATGATTGCTATATATCTACTATTTATAAGAGGTTTTAGTTCTGCATATTTGGAGAGGATACTAAAAGAGTCCTGGAATTTGTCAGAAATGTTTGAAATTTTGTTCTTAAATCAGAGAATTCACTACTTCCGCTTACAAATGGTACCCTCTCTCCTGATACATGCCTAATTTCTCTATCTTTGTTTCTACATTCAAGATATAAAAAGAGAATGTGATTTAAACTAATTGTATTCTCCTTTACTATGGTCAAACCAGGTCTGTCTGTATGATTCGGTTCAATTGGTATTCCTTTTTAGAAGTTTTATAAACACAGAAGCTGTGTTTTCTCCTTACTCTCACAGCTCTATATATCTGATATAGAAACATGCCCAGATTAACTATTTGGTAAAATTATTTTACGGAGAAGGCAATGACACCCCACTTCAGTACTCTTGCCTGGAAAATCCCATGGACGGAGAAGCCTGGTGGGCCGCAGTCCATGGGATCGCTAAGAGTCAGACACGACTGAGCGACTTCACTTTCACTTTTCACTTTCATTCATTAGAGAAGGAAATAGCAACCCACTCCAATGTTCTTGCCTGGAGAATCCCAGGGATGGGGGAGCCTGGTAGGCTGCCATCTATGGGATCACACAGTCAGACACGACTGAAGTGACTTAGCAGCAGCAGCAGCAAAATTATTTTAAATGAATATGAGTTAGCAGAGTTAAAAAGAAATGTGATAAGACATTGCCATGGCAAAACCCAGATTCAAGTGTGTGGTGGTTTAGTCACTAAGTTGTGTCCAGCTCTTGTGACCTAATGGACTGTAGCCTGCCAAGGAATCTTCCTGACCCAGGGATCGAGCCTGGGTCTCCTGCATTGCAGGCATATTCCTTACTGACTGAGCTGTGTGATAAAACATAAAAAGGTTATTTTTCAGAAAAGCTAAATTTGCTTTATAAGTTTTTACATAAATTTGCATTGCAAAATGATTGGTTTTATGTTGTTTTTAAACTGGTTTTCCACCTTTAAAAAATGCATAGATTTCTAATAAGGGCTTCCTTGGTGGCTCAGAGAATAAAGAATCTGCCTGCAATGCAGGAGACCCAGGCTCTATCCCTGGGTCAGGAAGATCCCTGTAGAAGGGAATGGCAATCCACTCCAGTATTCTTGCCTGGAGAATTCCATGGACAGTGGACACAGGTGGGCTACAGTCTGGTGTTGCAAACAATTGGACACGACTGAGCAACTAACACTACTACTTACTGATAAGGGTTGTTATTCTTATACTGTGCTCAAGTAGCTAAGGGGAAGAGTCATCCATTTTGCTCTAAACATAACTAGAGTTGATTTTAACATGGGAAACGGAGAAATCTGTAAAAGAAAGAATAACTGGTTTCAGCTTCCTTTCACTTTTTCTGAATCTATATAACCTTTATTGTCACTATTGTGATTTGCTTAATTTTTACATTTCACAATGGAAAGTAAAAGAGCAAACCATGGCTTCTCTTATCTCATCCTCCCTTTGTGTATCAAGATATCACTTAATGCACAATCTTTCAAGCTGTTCACAGCAGGTTGACATACTAGAAGTTGGTGTATCCCAACACTCAGGCAATCCTAATGCAGAAGGATTCATTTTTATTTCCCAGTGGAGGAGTTATGAAGTTACCTTGACTCAATGAAATAATGCGCCTATCATTTTTAAAATAAGAACTGTTAATTTTATACTCTTTTATTTAGAACATTCCAAAATAATAATATATAATTTTTAAATTTTTATTTCCTGCACTTTTTGTGTTGTTTTGTATATACATGTAAGTCAATTAGATCAGATCAGATCAGATCAGTCGCTCAGTCGCGTCCGACTCTTTGCGACCCCATGAATCGCAGCACTCCAGGCCTCCCTGTCCATCACCAACTCCCGGAGTTCACTCAGACTCATGTCCATCGAGTCAGTGATGCCATCCAGCCATCTCATCCTCTGTCGTCCCCTTCTCCTCGTGCCCCCAATCCCTCCTAGCATCAGAGTCTTTTCCAATGAGTCAACTCTTCGCATGAGGTGGCCAAAGTACTGGAGTTTCAGCTTTAACATCATTCCCTCCAAAGAAATCCCAGGGCTGATCTCCTTCAGAATGGACTGGTTGGATCTCCTTGCAGTCCAAGGGGCTCTCAAGAGTCTTCTCCAACACCACAGTTCAAAACCATCAATTCTTTGGCGCTCAGCCTTCTTCACAGTCCAACTCTCACATCCATACATGACCACTGGAAAAACCATAGCCTTGACTAGACGGACCTTTGTTGGCAAAGTAATGTCTCTGCTTTTGAATATGATATCTAGGTTGGTCATAACTTTCCTTCCAAGGGGTAAGCGTCTTTTAATTTCATGGCTGCAGTCACCATCTCCAAAGTGATTTTGGAGCCCAGAAAAATAAAGTCTGACACTGTTTCCACTGTTTCCCCATCTATTTCCCATGAAGTGATGGGACCAGATGCCATGATCTTTGTTTTCTGAATGTTGAGCTTTAAGCCAACTTTTTCACTCTCCACTTTCACTTTCATCCAGAGGCTTTTTAGTTCCTCTTCACTTTCTGCTATAAGGGTGGTGTCATCTGCATATCTGAGGTTATTGATATTTCTCCCGGCAATCTTGATTCCAGCTTGTGTTTCTTCCAGTCCAGCATTTCTCATGATGTACTCTGCATATAAGTTAAATAAGCAGGGTGACAATATACAACCTTGATGTACTCCTTTTCCTATTTGGAACCAGTCTGTTGTCCCATGTCCAGTTCTAACTGTTGCTTTCTGACCTGCATACAAATTTCTCAAGAGGTGGGTCAGGTGGTCTGGTATTCCCATCCCTTTCAGAATTTTCCACAGTTTATTGTGATCCACACAGTCAAAGGCTTTGGCATAGTCAATAAAGCAGAAATACATGTTTTTCTGGAACTCTCTTGCCTTTTCCATGATCCAGCAGATGTTGGCAATTTGATCTCTGGTTCCTCTGCCTTTTCTAAAACCAGCTTGAACATCAGGAAGTTCACGGTTCACATTGAGTGCCTATCATAGTTTTTTTTTTTTAACTTTGAAAATTGAATCTTTCCCCAAACATTTCCAAAATTCCTTTTATCTTCTTTGTTCTTCTAAAACATTTCCCTAAGTCATTTTTAATTCAAAATGTAAAAATGTTTTCTGATTTGTAAAATGGCATGTATTTATTGTGTGTGTGTGTCTGTGTGTGTGTCTGTGTGTGTGTGTTAGTCGCTGAGTCGTGTCTGACTCTTTGGAACTCCATGGACTGTAGCCCGCTGGGCTCCTCTGTCCATGAAATTCTTCAGGCAAGAATAGTGGAGTGTTTTGCCATTCCCTTCTCCAGGGAATCTTCCTGACCTAGGGAACAGACCCAGTCTCCTACATTGTAGGCAGATTCTTTACCATCTGAGCTACCAGGGAAGCCCATGTATTTATTGTAAGAAAATCTAGATGTGTAAAATAGAGTAAAACAATCTTCTACTGCTTCATTTTATAGAAATGAGTTTCTTTAAGAGAGAGAAGCAGAGACTGTGAGTATGTCAAACAGAATAGGATCAGGTGATGCAGAAAGAGAACTGGAAAATGGTGCTGTCAGAAGTCCTATCACAGAGATTTTTAAACAAGGGAAGTTGAATTGCACTAAGAGTAAGCACAGATGAAAAGAAAAGGGAATTAAGCATTTTTAATTAAGTTGTCACTAAGATCTGCGAAGTAGTAAGTTCAAGTTCTTAAGTAAAGTTCCTTAGAGGGCATGGGAAATAAGTCATGTACATGGTAGTCACTTAGTAAGTGCCCATTCAATATGATGGTAATTATGTAAACACATTACTTCTTGCAATTGAAGCCAGAATCTGTTTTTTATTATTACTATAATTATTATTATTATTTGTTAAGTGTCATTCTTGACTGGCAAACAGTTAAAGCTTTCTTTATTTCTCCTTAGGCCTCTTATGTAAGGAGTTGAAGGGGAAATAAAACATACAGGATGAAAAGATGGCAATGTTGCCTCCCCCGGGACCTCAGAGCTTTGTCTTCTTCACAAAACAGTCTCTTGCCCTCATTGAACAACGTATTGCTGAAGGAAAAGCAAAGGAACCCAAAGAAGAAAAGAAAGACGATGACGATGAAGGGCCAAAGCCAAGCAGTGACTTGGAAGCCGGCAAGCAGCTGCCCTTCATCTATGGGGACATTCCTCCGGGCATGGTGTCAGAGCCCCTGGAGGACTTGGACCCTTACTATGCAGACAAAAAAGTGAGTTTATTGTACCTGCAATGGTGCAGTTTCTCTTTACATCTTTTTTTTTTTTTTAAACTTTATGTAATTGTATTAGTTTTGCCATCTTTTGTACAAACAGATACTGAGATTAAGAGGAATTTAGTGAAAAACTACATCATGAAAACATGTTTAGTTAAAAATGCATATGTAGGATATTTCAGAATATGTACTTTTTCTAATTTTTCATCAAAACTGATTCTGTCACTGGCATACTATTTTGATTTTTTTTTGAAAATAGTGTTCAATATCATGTTCTGCCCTTTAGACATGACATAAGTGCATCCTCATAGAAACAAAATAACTTTCAATGTGAGAAGTAAGACCTGGGTATACGTCCAGAATGCATTTGCATGGAGGTATCAGTTGAATCCGTGGGAATATATCAAATCACTTAACTAATTATAGGGTTTTGAGAGCCACTCATTTAGGGGGTTGGAGAGAATGGAGAATCTGAGATGGTCAGAGAGGTAAGACATAAATAAGAAAATTTTCCACTATTCAAGAAAAAAAGGAAAGAGCATATCTCATAAAATTACTCAGGAAGCTGAGGCTAGATAAAGACCATTGGAATGAACAAGGAGGATGAGTTGGTAACTTTTTTGCAAGCAGTTTATGTTGATGGAAATCAAAGCAAGAGAGTGGTAACTCTGCTCAAAACTCTGTAATGGCCTATATGGGAAAAGAATCTTAAAAAAAAAGAGAGAGAGGATATATGTATAACTGATTCACTTTGCTGTATGCCTGAAACTAATACAACATTGTAATTAACTATACTCTGTTCATTTTTTTTAAAAAGCAAGATAGTGTTGGACAGCAAGTGAAAAGAGGAAGTTTGAGAAATTTCCATCAGAAAGATGGTCACTTAAGGCAACAGAAAAATTGAAAACATTTTTTTAAAAATAATGAAACGTTGCAGTTACAGTTTTTTTAGTATTTATTTTTGGCTGTGCTAGGCCTTCCTTGGTGTGCGCAGGCTTTCTCTCGTTGTGGCGAGCAAGGGCTAGTCTGTAGCTGTAGTGTGTGGGCTTCTCATTGCAGTGGCTTCTCTTGCTGTAGAGCATGGGCTTCAGTAGTTGCAGCACACAGGCTTAGTTGTCCCATGGCATGTGGAATCTTCCAGACCAGGTATCAGACGCATGTCGCCTTGCATTGGTAGGCATATTCTCAACCACTGGACCACCAGGGAAGTCCCTTGAAAACCTTTTTTACATAGGGTATAAATAGCATGTTTAAAAGTGGAGAAAAATTATTCCCAGAGAGGAAAATACAGAAGGTTGAGTAAAGTAGTTAGTTGCTGATGTTAACAGACAAGGGATAAACCACAAGTCAGCTTGAATTTGCATTAGAAAACTGCAGAAAAGTGGAGAGAAGCCTTACTGTGTGAGCCTTGTAGGGCAAATACAATGATTTAAGATATGTTGAAGTAAATGTCGGGATATCTGAGGAAATGCGCGTTAAATACTGTCAATATTTTCCATGCTGCAGGAGTGGAAGTTGTCCTTTGAGAGTCAGTCTTGGGAACAAGGAAATGGAAGAGTTTGAAACAACTGCTGTAAAGATAATTCTACCAAGAAAATGAGAAGGAGGTTACCGTCATTTTTGAGACAGTAGCAGATACAACCAGATCGAACTTGACAAAGATGAGTCAGTACAGGATAAAATCAGCAGGTTCCCTAACTTTCTCCCAATAACGCTTTGCTACACAGCACCTGCAGACTTACCGTCAAGAGGTCAAGAAAGGCAGGATAAAGTCCGTTTAAAAGTTATTTTGATTTAAGATATAAATAAAAGGGCACATTTCTTGATAAGATAGCTAGCAGACAAAATAAGGAACAGTGAAATGTCTTGTGAAATAGAAAATGTGATTAACTTAATTTTGATGGTATAAACACATCTACTATGAATAACAATGCATAATTTTTTGCCTCATATTAAAATCAGCATGTCAACAAACTGACAGCATGTCGAATAAGCAGAATACCTGAGAAGCCTTTGAGATAATACCCAGCATTCTTATTCACCCATCAGTACTCCAACACAGAAGAAAAGAAAGCTAACATGTTTTTAGGGTCTCTGTGATAGACACTGGATTTTTCATACAAATTAGCAACATATTCACCACAACCGGGAGAGATAGGAATTAATAAAGGATTCGAGGAAATTAATTAACTCACAAAATGTTACATAAACACTCGTAAATTCCATCCTAGATTTTTTAGTTCAAGTTGATTTGACTCCCTACTGAGATGCTGTCCAGCATCTCTTAGTTTAGTTTTGCTTCTGTTGTATAGCAACTACTGTGCTCACAACTTTACAAAAATGAATGAAACAATGAGTGGATAATAAATGAAATAGGCAAAATTAAAAATGCTTTCTCATTTTACTTATTGATATTACTTCATCCTGAAAAATGTCTGGCTCCTGCATTTCCCATTTCCAGAGGGGGCCTGGATGTAATTTAACCAGCCTCCTTAAGGAGGAAACAATCTTTCTGGAGTAAATCCCAGTTCAGAGACATAAACTAATATTGGCTTAAAGTGACTTGGGAGGTAAGAAGAAAATGTTTGCATTTGGAGGATGAAAAATGGAATCATTTAGCTCTGGGATAGACTAATGTAATAGAGAATATTTGGGGTGGGACTCCAATCCCTCGCTTTGGCACCAGCTCCTTTCAGATGTGACACCAACTATGTTAAAAGCACAACACACATCTGCATCAGAATATAATACTTAGGTAGAGCTAAGTCAGACTAAGTAATCTATTTTTCATGGCCCTTTCTTAACAGATAAATAAATACCCAAAGGGATTACTGAGTCTTCTTATTTTTATTTTTTGGTTTGGAGCTTTAAATGATGAACTTTCGGTGCTGTGTCCTAGCTCCTCAATCATTCTTGGTTAAAACAGTTTGGACTTCCCCTTGCAACTTCAGGGTTGACTTTCATGTGGATTGAGTCTTTAATGTTTCAGGTTATTCACACTAATAGACGAGAACTTTATTTCTGCTACACTATAACATTGCTTGGATTAAAAATCTTAATGACTCCTGATTTGACTTAGGTTCAGATTTTAACTTATGCTTGAGTGTAATGATCAATGCTTTGTTAAAAAAAAAAAAGAAAGAGCATTTAATAAATTAATGTAGAGGTATGTAGAGGTTAGGGCTTCATTTTCATATATGATGAATATATTAAGTGAATTCCCAGGTGGCCCTAGTGGTAAAGAACTCACCTGCCAATACAGGAGACATAAGAGATGTGGGTTTGATTCCTGGAGTGGGAAGATTCGCTGGAGGAGGGCATGGCAACCCACTCCCGTATTCTTGCCTGGAGAATCCCATGGACAGAGGAGCCTGGTGAGCTGCAGTCTATAGGGTCACACAGAGTCAGACACGACTAAAGTGACTTAGCATGCATACATGTTCTCAACATTTACCAAGAATTTACAATGTACCAGAACTTAAAAGCTTCACAGACACTGAGTGCTAGCTCTCAAGTTGTGAAATGATAGATCAAGTATTTAGAATACTATCTGTCCAACTCCAAAGCTTAAACTCATACGTTCATAATTCTCCAATTTTATGTTCAATAAATTATTACCTAAGTGAGCCATATTAAAATAATTTATTCAGACATTGACATCTGTGCATTTGCTAGCAGGAATGTAGAGTTTTCTAGAGATACTCATTCTGCTACTCAAAATTTCATATCTGTTTTCCCATCTGTAATTAACTAGTGGCTATGTATAAATCCAAACAATCCTAAAGAAGTTTTTAATGTAAATGAAAATTGGGAATTTGAATTTAAAAATAGTAAGCCAAGTCTTTTTTTTTTTTTTTTAATTTCAAGTACAAGTTAACTTGATCTTGCCAAGTTGAGGCAGTAATATTTTCATGTTAGCTCAGATGACTTCTGTTTCATGAAGCCTCCCTGATTATTCCAATAGACATAAGACCCTGCTCCCTCTTTACTCTCATGCTCTGCCATTTGAATTTCTCTGTATGATACCTGTCAAGTCATGCCTTGTATTAGAGTTGTGCTGTCTGCTTAGTCACTCAGTCGTGCCTGACTCTTTATGACCCCATGGACTGTAGCCTGCCAGGCCTCTCTGTCCATGGGGATTCTCTAGGCAAGAATACTGGAGGGGCTGCCATGCCCTCCTCCAGGGGATCTTCCCAACCTAGGGATCGAACCCAGGTCTCCCGTGTTGCAAGTGGATTCTTTACTTTCTGAGCCACCAAGGAAGCCCTGTATTAGTTACTGTGCTCTTAATCACTTTTCTCTGAAACCTCTTGAATGCAAAATTCATGCCTCACTTATGTTCAAATTCATTTCATTATCTCTTAGGCCATAGTTGCTCCCAGGTGGCACTAGTGGTTTAAAAAAAAAAAAAAAAGCTTGTCTATCAATGCAGAAGAGTCTTAAGAGACACTGGTTTGATCCCTGGGTCAGGAATATCTCCCGGAGGAGGGCATGGCAACCCACTTGAGTATTCTTGCTTGGAAAATCCCATGGACAGAGAAACCTGGCAGGCTACAATCTAAAGGGCCGCAAAGAGTTGACAAAAGTGAAGCGACTTAGCACACACTCATGTTTACGAGACAATTGTAGAAAATATTAGATGAATGAATTTTAAAAAGCACAGTACATTGAGATTTAAGAAAGCAATAATTGTACTCAAACATGAGGTATTAATTGTAAAACTAATTTTCAATATAACAGTGAACTTTATGTTCAATTATGTTTTAATGTACCTGGTATAGTAAAAGAGACAAGGAGTATAAAAAGTTAACCTAAGATAGTTCTCGTTTATTTTCTCAGGAACACTGCCACATACAAAAGCAAGATTACCCAAAGTTATATCTCTAAAATTGGGTGGAAAATATTTATTACCTATGTTTACCACTCATAAACATATATAAAATTCAGAATCAACATCAAAAAGACCAAAAATCAGTGTCTTCTGTTAATAGATAGCACAAGGAATTTGCTTGCCAGCCACAGATAAGTAAGAGCAGGCTTTGAACTTAAGTCTTTCTGGTTTCCAAGCCAATTAATTCCTTAGGTTGTTTTAATGTTTTGTTGTTATTGCTGTTTATTTGTTTGACTTTAAAATTTTTCAACTAAATACCAAAGCCATGGAGAATGTAACTCATTATTCAGTGGTTACATATTTTTTCAATGGTTCTATTCACACACATTTCAAAAAATTACCATGAATAGTAGCAAGCAAGTTCTTTAATTTGTGTTCTTTTATTTTAGCTGTTATTAGTATTATATGTAAAATAGGAAAATCAAATTGGGTAATAGGATTCTTTCAACTCTAATGTTCCTTAAATTCATGAAAATATTTTGAAAACTTATATTTTAGAACATTTGCTACTAACCCTGACAATAGCCAGGAAGTATTACAATTCTCAAAGCAACATGATAAAAATCAGGGATAGCTGGTTGCTATTTGGTTTGCATAAAATGCAATGTAATGATACAAGGAAGTTGTATTTAAAATAATTCCAGTGGCCACAAGTTATTGTTACTGATTTGAATGTTAAGGGATATAAAAAAGAGAACACTGCATTTTGAAAGCTGTAAATAATACATACCCATAAATGGCTCACTTCTTACTTTATTGAAGAAATCGACAATGGACTTGGAGTTCATTGGCTAACATGACATGAATATCTCCATCAATGGCTTTGGAACCACACTGCTTGAGTCTGATGGCAGTATTTCTTTAATATGACTCTACCACATGCAGAGGTAAACTGCAGCTATTAATGTACTAGATTGAAATTTTGGAATTTCAATTCATACTGTTTTCTTTTTGCTCCTGCAGACTTTCATAGTGTTGAACAAAGGGAAAGCAATCTTCCGTTTCAATGCCACACCTGCTTTGTACATGCTCTCTCCTTTCAGTCCTCTCAGAAGAATATCTATTAAGATTTTAGTACATGCATATCCTTTTTAAAATGCTTACTTACAGTGGTTCTATAGAATGTAGTTTTTGGCTATTTTATTTAAATATAGAGTTTTCTTTTCTATCTGAAAAGACTCAGGCTTATCAATCTCAATATAATTTGGTGTAGATCTCTGAATAGATTGGGAGTTTGGCAATTTTGGGCTTCCCAGGTGGTGCTAGTGGTAAAGAACTCACCAGCTAATGCAAGAGACATAAGAGATACAGGTTTGATCCCTGGGTCAGGAAGAGCCCCTGGAGGAGGGCATGGCAATCCACTCCAATATTCTTGCCTGGAGAACCCCATGGACAGAGGAGCCTGGTGAGCTACAGTTCATAGGTTTGCAAAGAGTTGGACATGACGGAAGTGACTTAGCATGCATGCATGCGTTCATTATATCATCATCATCATGGCAACTTTAGTATTTTAGGATAAACTGCTTTTATCCATTACTCTTTTGTTCAGAGAGGTTTTTTTTTTTTTTTTTTTTTTTAAGTCTAGAGGCTTTTTTAGAATTATTTTCTAAGGAAAATTGTCAGCATTTCAACAAATGTCGTTATCAGATATTCAAAGTTATCATGTGTTCTTTGATCATATTCCTTGACTCTAAGCTACCGCATTCAGCATGCTTATCATGTGCACTATTCTGACGAACTGCATATTTATGACCATGAGTAATCCTCCAGACTGGACCAAGAATGTAGAGTAAGTGGGTATAAGTACATTTTAATATAGTCTTACTATGGTTGTTATCCTTCCTTTTTCATACCAGGAAGTTATTGCATGTATAAAAATTGTGGTGATTATCTTCCCATGTTCTATAGTTACTTTATTTTCAATTAGTTTTTCTCCTTTATTAACCTGCTAACATTAGAAAAGAATAATACATGTTACAGTCTTTTCTAGAAAAAAAGATCTTACCAGATACCCTGCCTGTTCTTAGACTTGTCATGTATCTCTTGTCCTTGGATGTATTTCAAATAGGAATAATACAGGAATTTTCTAGGCAGATCTCATACCTGTGTTCTTAGTAAATACCTTTACTTTAAAATACCTCTACTTTCTGGGAGTGTTTCTGACGTATACATTTCAAGATTTTCTGGAAAGATCTTAATTGTAATTTATTCTAATAGTTAGAATGGGCCCCTTAATCAGCAGCCATACTCTAATCAGTGTCTTCCTTTGGTTGATCTGAGAAAAATAATTATAAAGGCTTACCTGGTACCATGTTCTTTTCACAATGGATTAATATCACAATGGACTCTTTTACCTAGGTACACTTTTACTGGAATATATACATTTGAGTCACTTGTGAAAATCCTTGCAAGAGGATTCTGTGTAGGAGAATTCACTTTTCTTCGTGACCCATGGAACTGGCTTGATTTCATAGTCATTGTCTTTGCGTAAGTATTTATTTTTTAAAATTCCAAACTCATGAAAATCTCAGACAGCACAGTATCCCAGTGAGAAAGAACTTTGGGATCAGACTTTTTCTGCATATAATAGTTTGATTTAAAAGATACTGCATGGAAACTAATCATCAAAAAATGGTAATAATTTTTCAGAAAGAGCATTTCCCACTCAAACATGTATGTATGATATCATTATAATAGAGGATCTTCCTCTGTGCTCAGCATGTGGAAGGATAGCATATGTGGTGGCAGTTAGAGTCACACTTTTCCCAAGTTCCTATTTAATACCTGGTAAAACCGATAAGAGAAACAGAGAAAACTCAGGCATTTATTATTAGCATGGTGCTCTTTCTATTAATGTATATTATTCAAGAACTAATAAAATATAGAAGCAAATCTTTTCATAAGGACTGTCACTGCATACTGAACCTAACATTAATGCATTGTGTATATATTACATAGGCATCTACAGTTTATTTTCATGGGAAAAATATCACATTAAGATATAATTTTAGCTTATTTATATTGCTGCTCTTTTCCTAACTATATTTGTCAGAACATTTTTTTTTTTTAGAACATTTCTTTAGTTTTAAAATCTCAAACCTAAATGCAATATTTTCCCTCTGTCATTTTGAATTGTAAAGGTAATACGTGTTCATTGGAGGGATTTAGACAATAGAAAGGGTCTTGAGATTTCTAGTCTCCAATTCTGTACACCTGCCCCACCTCTTTGTCCTTCATCCATGACTACTGTAGGTCCACCCACCACCTGCTAAGATAACACTGTGTCAAAGAAGGCTGCATCTTCTCAGGGGTCTCCTTTTTTATTGAGTATAAATTACATGCCATAAACTTTATCTTTTTTTTAAAGTATAAAATTCGGTGTTTTATATTATGTTCATAAAGTTATGCAACAATCACCACCCTCTAACTCCAGAAAATTTTCATTATCCCAGAGAGCAGTCACTTTCCTTCCCTTCTTCCCCCAAGTCCCTGGAAAACACTCATCTATCTTCTGTCTTTGGATTTGCCTAATGTAGACATTTCACATGAGTGGAATCTTAAAATATGTGGCCTTTTGTGGCTGGTTTCTTTTAATTAGCATACAGTTGTTAAGATTTGCTGATGGTGATTTGTAGAACATTATCGATATTACCATAATATTGGTCTAGTCATTGAAGCATTTCATCGTTTATTTAGGCATTTAAGTGTATGAAGCCATTTTAATATTTGCATTTTGCTCACATCAAATGACTCAAATCAAATTAAATTAGTAATGATAGAAGCAAAAGATTTGCAGAACTATAAATTTAAATAAGAAGTTCCAAGCATAGGAAACACCTTGACTAAAGGCACAGGTAAGTATCATAGACTCTATCTAAATTCTGAATAACTCTGATTTAATTCTGCAGGTATTTAACAGAATTTGTAAACCTAGGCAATGTTTCAGCTCTTCGAACTTTCAGAGTGTTGAGAGCTTTGAAAACTATTTCTGTAATCCCAGGTAAGAAGAAACTGGTGCGAAGCATTAGGTCACTCATAACTCCAACTATTTGGGAGTTGTTCTTTGTGTGTGTGTGTGTGTGTGTGTGGGTGTGTGTTGTCACCGTGTTTGTGTATAAACTCCCCTATTTCAGATATGTGACAGAGTTTGTGGACCTGGGCAATGTCTCAGCGTTGAGAACATTCAGAGTTCTCCGAGCTTTGAAAACAATTTCAGTCATTCCAGGTGAGAGTGGGGTTAAACACCAGGGCTGACTTTGATCTTTTGAAGGAAAAAACAATAAAAACTTAATCTTAACATAATTTTAATTAAATTGATCTCATGTCTTTCGTAATTGTTATGAAAAGTCAGCCTTTGAGTTTAATCAATTGCATGAGTCTTAGAGGATGAAGATGGCCATTTGGTTAACATCTCAACTTGAAATTTTTCCTCCTGTTTAACAGTTTATTTTCCATTTTGCTTATCCAGGAATAAAAATTTCAATTTGTTTTACTGCTTTTCTTAGAGTGAAGAAAAGAGATATAAAAATATTAGCATGGGGAGGATTGCATGACACAATGCTTTTTTCTTTCCTCAACAAACCATTTCTTTACTGAAAGCTGTTGCCACTGTATCCTGTAATTCAGCCTCTGTTTTGGTCATTATAAAGAGATGGTTTGTCTGACAGACATTTACTGAACTGACACAAGTTATTTTTTCAAGTGAGTGTGGCTATGATTCGAGCAACCACATTATTCATTTTGACTGGTTATTCTCTGGAAATACTTTAAAGTTTTTAGTCACTTGCTGCAATATACAGAAACAAAATATATAAAACAGCAGATCCCCCTTTTGAGCTGGTAGACGTTTTTTGAACTAGGTTATTTAAGATCATTGATTTGATAAAGTGCATGCACTTCTAGGAAAGCTTGTATTTTGCTTTTGTTTTTCATTTAGAAACTTTATTTCATTTTGAACACCTTTTCTTCACTGTATTCAGGCCTGAAGACCATCGTGGGGGCCCTGATCCAGTCTGTGAAAAAGCTCTCAGATGTCATGATCCTGACTGTGTTCTGTCTGAGCGTGTTTGCCCTGATTGGGCTGCAGCTCTTTATGGGCAACCTGAAGCATAAATGTGTGCAGAGTTCACTTGCAAATAATGAAACAATAGAAAACATATTGAATACTCTAGATGAAGAAGAATATGCAAGTAAGAATACCTCTGTAGTTGCTAATAGGTTGAAATAAGGCTAAGAGCATTTTCTCTTTTGGCAATGAAATGTTGCTTTCATTTTAATTATTTCAAAACCACTCAAATATACAGAGAGTTGCAACAGTGTGAATTTTTATTATGTTGTATTTTCATAAATTTCCCTGGATCTAAGCTTTCTAGCAGCTCTAATATTGAAAACTTGGGATAGTTCCATAATTCTCAATTTCTATAAAATAAAAAGAATAAATTTGGCTGTAGAGAAATTTAGCTATAAATTAATGATATTGACCATTAGATTTCATCATGAACTATATGTTTATATACTGTAGTTTTATTGTATAGTTTATGCTTACATTTTTTATAGTATGATTTATTATATAATAACACAATTACATTTTTATACTTGTATTATTTTTATAACATTATTAATCATGGTATAATGTCAATTATCACATATTAAAATATTTGTCTCAATATACTTCTAAAGATTTGTATAAGCAGAGAAATTTATTCAGCTTTATCCTATTATATTAAGTTCTATCCTCCTATTATAACCAATGATGTGTTTCACAGAGCTTTCTAATGGCTCCCCTCAATCTAGCTAATAGACCATTGAAGTTTAACTCCTCAGAACTTGTTCTGTAGGTATCATTTCAGATGATATGTATACACAGTCCCAGAAGTCTACTTAATTCACAAATATATTTTTGAGTGTATTACAGAAAGCATAAATTGCATGTTTCCTAACAGTTATCTCCTACCACAGTTTCTTGCACCAAAGCTGATTAGTTTGAGTGAGAATGAGGTCTGACAAGATTGTACTTTCTGTCTCACACCTGCAGTGTGTCTGTATGATGTTACCCACAGAACCCATGAAAGTTAATAGATAATTGAATCCAGAGGTAAATGGATATTTAAGTGCCTTAGATAGAAGGGGATCAGGGAGTAAAGGTCAGGAGTTAATTCTCCTTAAATAATAAAGAGTCATATGCATCTTTTTTTTTTTTTAACTCAGTGTGTTTTTCCTACTCACTGAGAAATATAAAGGCAAATAAAATCTAGCTAATATAGGAAAAAACTGTAAATAAAGAAAACTAAAAAAAAAGGAACCTAAAACAAGAAAACTGAAGATTTTCAAAGTAAAATTTTAATGTATTTTTTTTTACTAACAGTATTTGATAAGGAATTTAGCAAATTTTCCTTTCCTTTTTTAATTTTTTTAGCTTCTGATTTTATTAATATGATCCTAAATTGTATATATTTCCCAAAGACTTTATTTCTAATTTATATGCCATAAAAATTTATATATCTTACAGGTAATTGCTGACATTTATATTCTGTTTTATGAATTGGTTTACAGCACTTACTTAAACTTGACTTTATGTACTAGGATCACTATGTCCTTTTTTCAGAATCTTGGTCTCATTCCTGAGTTCATGGTTTGAGTGATTTTTAAAACATTTTTGAATTGCTATAAGCAATTTTTTTTTGAAAGAAGTAGTAAAAGCTCTTAGATTTTGCAGTGTGTCCTCTTGTTGCGTTTACATGTGAGTGAATGACAGCTAAGAGTGAAATTTTATACCATCATCTCCCTCAATTCTGTATATTATTCTTGATTTTAGTCTGAAATATACTTTCACAGCAGAGATTACTGTGTTAAATCTGAGTTTGATGTCCCACCTGTTTGTTGTGTCATAGAAGCCTGGTCTCACTGTAATATTTATTCAAGCATTCGTTTATCATGTCTTTTTATTGAATGCTTCCTCGAGCTAAGCATTGTGCAAGTTTCTGGAGCTGCAGCAATGAGTATGGTAGCCTCAGACCCAGCATCCACAGAGCTTATCCTCTTGGGGGAATAAAAGAATAAAAGGAGGGGAACAGACAAATAACAATATTATAAGTTATAATAAATGCTATGCAAAGAAAGTAAATCTCAGGGGCTGAGATACGAACTAAATGAGAAGCCTTCTCTGAGGAGGTGGCATTTAAGCAGAGATATGAAGGATAAGAAGAAGCCATAACACAGTGTAAGTGTATATGGAGGCTGTTCCTTGAGTTAGAAGGAAGAGCTTGTGGGAAAGCCCTAAGACTGGAAAGAGTATGTATTTACGAATGGGAAAGAAAAAAGAATGGGAAAGCAGCAGTATGGTTAGACTTTAGCAAAAGAGAGGCAGAATGGCAACAGAGAAAGTAAAGGAAAAAGGCAGGGGTCGTTTCATGAAGGATATTTTAGCCAAGGAAAGGAGTTTTGATTTTATTTTAAATGCAGTGGTTTTAATCACTTTTGCCATATGGAGAGCTCACTGCTCAAGAATGGACGGTAGACTGAAATATTGAAGACCGTAGGATGTTGTTTCTGTCATCCAAACAGGAAAACATTGTGACTTCATCTTGAGAGAAGTCAGAAAATGAAAAAGGTATGTTCAAGATGACCTATATAACTCATGGATGGATTAAAGAGGAGAGGAGGGCTTGGGGATCTCATCTAGGTTTCTGGCCACAGTATCTGGATAGGTGGCAATGGGAAATGAGGGAAGAGTGGGCAGGTTTATAGGAGAAAGTCACTATTACCCAATTAAAATTGAGAAGTCACTGGGATATCCAAATGGAGAAAGACAGTAGACAATTGGAAATTTAAGAATAGAGACCAGAGGAACTGCCTAGTTTGGAGATAAATACTTTGAAGTATTCATCAAAAGGAAAAGCTATGTACACACCTACCCACATTCTTCTGAAAAACCCTGATGTTTATAAGTAGGTAGAGAATGGGCAATCTGGTTTTTAAAACAAATTTGGTGGCTAGAAGCTGCTAATCTCCACAACCCTAATGTCTGAAGGCAGGTAGAGAGGAGTACCTCAAAGAAGACATAGAGAAAGAGTGGCCAGTAAAGCAAGAAGCAAAGATATAAGTAAGGATGCCAAGAGAAGAAAGTAGATTGAGAAAAAGGGAAAGCTTGTGTTGAATGATGCTGCAAGATCAAGGATTAAGGTTAAGGTCAAGGATGGTGAGGATGGAGAAATGTACATTAGCTTAAACAACATGGGAATCATTAGTCACTTTCATGCAGAAATTTTAGTGAAGTGGTAGGAGTACAGGGGTGGCCTAAGGTGGTGACAGGGGTGAATAAGATAGCAGAAAGAAGAGAAGACAGTATGTGTAGACAGTTCTTCCAAGACATTTGTCTATAAGGGAATCAGAATAACAGGGACAGTGGCTGGCGTTTTTTTTTTTAAGGTGGATTTTGATAGAGATATTTTTCTAGCGCTAAAGAGGAATGAGTAGTAAAATATGGATTAATAATTCAGTAGCGTAGGGAGAGGCAAGTCCTTGAGAAAGTGGAAGAGTGAAGGGGAGAGACATCTCCACCATTGAAGCAGGAGGAAAGATGGAGGAGCAGGCTGCAGTGTTCATCAGAAAAGGATTAAGTCAAGCCCAGGAGTTTTTATTTCCACAGAAAAGTGTGAGATGTATCATTGGCTAGGAGTAACAGAAGAGGAATTCTTCTCTTCGTCTTACATTCTCCCATTACATGTTAACCTTAAATTCTCTCGAGGCTAATTATCTTAATACTTTACTGTTTACTTGTTTAGGAATTATTTTCAAGTGTTCCACCAGACCAGCGTGAGCTTTCCCATTGCTTTACCTTTCATCATTCATGCGCTGAATTGAATAGTTAGCCCTGCGGCATGCCTATACAGGCAGCTGTAGAGCCCACTTTTATAAAGCAACTCCTCAGTGATTGGCCAATATGAATCAATTTTACCTTAAAGGATGACTCTAAAGTAATCTTTCCATAATAAAAAAAATCTCAGAGATTTATGGATAAAAAGTTAAATGATAACCTCCTCCATCCTCATTCTGCCATGCCCACCCTCCCTGAGGCACAGGATTTTTGTTTTGTTTTGTTTTAAAGCACAGTGTGAGAATTTTCTCCCAAAACTAAGAGGCTTTATTGCTTTGTGTCTTCTAAGATTTGTGGCTTCTGCATAATGCCAAACGGTGACGTGTAAGTCGGTCAGTCTTACCTGAAGTTATTTAATAAGAGCTGCTGCTCTTTGGGTATTTATATAGAAAGTGTGGGGCACTGTGTTAAGTGTTTTACATGCAATATCATATTAGTACTATTCAACAGCTCTTTGAAGTAGGTGTTCCTATCCACATTTTACAAATGCAGTAGCCAAATCATAAAGTGGTAAAACAATTCACTAACATACAAAAGGGTGGAAGCGGTATTCAAATTTAAGTATATCTGACTTCAGAGTCTTTGTTCTACTGTTGCTCCAGAGGCTGCTACAAATGATATCTTTAATTTTTTTTTTTGACTTGAGTCAAATAGGAAGTTGAGCCCCTATTAAAATGTTTTTTTTATCCTTTATACCTTTACTATGTACTTTTGGATCAGCCCTCTGTATTAAGAATAAGTTGTTACAGTGAATAAAGGAAGAGTTATGAGTTCCTTTACACCTGAAAATGGGCACCAAGGGTACCATAAGAAGGGAAAATGTGCATTTATTTCAGTTCCATGTCCTCAACATTCCAGAACTTAGTAAGTCGTAAGTAGATATTGATTAGTGAGTAAACAATGAGAGAATTTCAGAAAATACATTTCCTTTGCTTGTGGTTTTGCCTTGCCGGTTCTTCCTCTTCTGGAATCCTTGGAGCTCTTTCCCTTCTCTTCTCCTGCCCTCCACTCCCCTCCCTTACTCCACTTCCTCTCTGAGTTCACTCATCAGATCCCCTTGGCCTGACTGTAGTCGATACTTTCACTGACCTTAAGACGTATCCATCCACTTACTCACTTGACAAATATAATTAAATACCTAGTAATCATTTCAAACAAAGAACAGCTAAAACAGAGATCCTGGTTTTCCTTCAGGCCATTTCTTTGCCTCAATCTTCCTTATCCCAGGTAACTGGCACCGCTCTGACCAGTTGACACATCCCCGTGTCCCCTCTCTTCCTCACATCCCACACACATTCCTAAAGGTAGAATAGATACCTTTATTCTACCCCCTTCTCTCCATATCCATGGCTACTCTCTGGAGCCCTGTCACCTCTCACTGTAGTTTCTTAGCTTGTATCTCTGCCTCCACACTTGCCCTCCTATTGTCCAGAGCCCACAAAGCAGCCACAGCAACATTGTCTTGTATCTCTACTTCCTACTTCTATTGCTTCCTATCATACTTAAAATCCAAACTCCTTTCCATGTCATGCAAAGCCTTGCCACATGGCCCCTGCCTATCTCTGCCACCACAATACCCCCAACTCACTACACTGTAGCTGGGCTGACCATTTTGCTGTTTTGTCCCATATACCAATTTCATTTCCACCTTAGGGTTTTATTCTGCTCTTTACCCTGTCAAGATGTCTCTTCATCAGGATCTTTGAGTAGCTGGCTTCTCTGTAGCATTTAGGTCCCAGTTTAAATGTCATCTCTTTAGAAAAGACTTCCCGGGCCACATTTTGTCACACTTTCTTAATATATTTTTATAGGGCATCTTCCCCTATGTGAAAATCCCTTGTATATTTATTTATATACTTGTTAAGCGTTCTTTGCCATCCCTAGCCTCCACCCTTACCTGAGCATAAAGCTTCATAAAACTGATGATCTTATTTATCTTGTTTGTCATTATATTCACTGTCTGGCCCATAATAGGTTATCAAAATTTTTTGAGTGAGAATTTATAAGAATGCAATAAATAAATGAATGCCTATCGCCGGGCCTGAATGTATTTGTAAATATATCTGTTTTAGTTAACTTACCTGCTCAGCCACTCTGAAAGCTTACACTTCATAATGTGATGTTGTCCAATTTCTTCCTAAACAGAATATTTTTATTACTTGGAGGGATCCAAAGATGCTCTCCTTTGTGGTTTCAGCAGTGATTCAGGGTATGTAATATTTGTTTCAATTTTAGTCTAAAGACTGAAAAAAAAGAAAAAGCAAGTTCAATCAGTTTGCTAAGAAGGACCTTTGATTCTATGTTATTTTCTTATATTTCATGACATTACTTGACACATTCTGTCCCACGGTGAGTCCAGACTTTAAAACGATCATGGTTAATGCATACTTTTGAAAGCAAGATGTAGGTATGCTTGGATTAAAACAAGATACCAGTCATATATATCTTAAGGAAGTAGAAAAAAAGTTACTTCCAAAAAACCCAACCAAGAGTTGTTTGGATAGTTTCTAGCCTTTCTTGTTTCCAGAAAGAAGAGTGATAAAATCAACTTTTCTTTCCATCCCTAAATTCTACTCATTCTCCCATCGAGTACAGTTCATGGGTGACAGAATGCAGTGACAGTTTGGCCACTCTAAACAAAAGGGCCCCATGGACTTGGGTAAAGCTATTTTAAGGTGTCATATTTATGTAAGTACCTGCTGTTTCTCCCATACACCAACTTTATTTCTGCTGTAGGGCCTTTGTTCTTGCACTCTCCCTGCCCAGAGATCCCTTGACCAGACTCTGTGTACACAGGGAACATAAAAATAAACAAGATAAAGTTGCTGCTCCCAAAGACACATCAAAACACCTTTTATCTGTCATTGTGGATACCAATCTACCAACTTTAAAAAGACAAATAGTCTAATTATAAATCTCTATGAACTTATACAATTGCTATCTGTTGACTGTTGTTGATTCTAGTTCACCTCAAGAATAATTTGGGGAAACAGTTTTATTAGAGACCTGTATATTAATATCAATCTTTGTGAATATAAGAATTTTTATATGATATCTAGTGAAAGTTTTCAAGTTTTGATGATTGTTGATGATACTAATAGCAGCTACCATTTATCAAATGTTTTTTATGTACAGGAAGTAGGTTAGGTCATTTGCATACATTATCTTTTTTAAACTTAAAAACAATTTTAACCTTTGGAAGTATGTATTATTATCCTGTCTCATGGAAAGAAGAAACTGGGGCCTTGCAGAATTTAAGTAATTTGACAAAGTCAGCAACTAGTACAAAGTAGGGATGGGGTTGAAACCCACTTCTTCCTGACTTCAAAAAGTGTGTTCTTAAAAATTATTCAATATTGTCCCCCTGAAAAGGAAATCTTGAGTTTTTGACTTCTCTGTAAGACTCTTCAGCTTGCATCCTGAAGGTCCTCTGACTTGTGATATTCTTTCTCACATGTAGTCAGTGTCCAGAAGGGTACACCTGTAAGAAGATTGGCAGAAATCCTGACTATGGCTACACGAGCTTCGATACTTTCAGCTGGGCCTTCTTAGCCTTGTTTCGGCTAATGACCCAGGATTACTGGGAAAACCTTTACCAACAGGTGAGTGCCAAGAGAAGCATTCATTGTATTCACTGCACAAAAAAACTGATGTATGTGCTAACCAGCTTTATGTATGAGATATTTTATTCAAATTAGAATGGAGAAAACTCTATTGTATTAGTCCTGTGTGTTCTATTTCTAGTATTATTTGAATGGATCATTCTTATATCATAAATTATTTTCTTATCTTTTCCGGGCTTTTTGATCTCCAGATCTCTTTCCCTCTTTGTGAATGTAGCATCCCATGGGGTCCTAGGTAAATAGCAAGAAATATCCTATAACATTTTCTCATAGCACTGCTATACACTCTATGCTTTACACACATGCCTCCCTGCTTACAGTGCTCTAAATACCAGGCTCTCCTGTGCTCACCATGCTTTGTCTTTTAACTACCTTGGACACTTGTTCTGGACTCAGTAGTATCTCCCCCAAATTCATATGTTGAAGTCCTAACTCCCAGTACCTTAGAATGGCTATGTTTAGAGTTATGGCCCTTAAAGAGGTAACTAAGTTAAAATGAAGGGCTTTCCAGGTAGCTCATTGGTAAAGAATCCACCTGCCAATGTAGGAGATGTGGGTTCAATCCCTGTGTCAGGAAGAACCCCTGGAGCAGGAAATGGTAACTCACTCTAGTATGCTTGTCTGGAGAATCCCATGGATAGAGGAGCCTGGCAGGCTGCAGTCCATGGGGATGCAAAGAGTCAGACATGACTAAGCAACTGAGCACAATTTAAAATGAGGCCATTTGGGTAGGTTCTAAACTAATCTCATGTTCTTATAAGAAGGAAACATTAGGACATGAGTGAGAGACACCACACACACACACACACACACATACAGAAAATGCCAAGTGAGGACTTGGAAGGTGCCCTCAGGAAAAACCAAACCTGCCAACACTTTGATCTTGAATTTTCATCATCTAGGACTATGAGAAAATACACTTCTGTTGTGTAAGCTACCCAATTTATAGGATTTTGTTATGGCAGCCTGAGCAAACTAGAATAGGAATGGAAGACTCAATTCATGACTCTAAGTTTTCCTCTCCTAACTCAACTGCAGGTTTCATCATCCATCTCTTGTAGTGGAATTCTTCATTCATGTGGCCATCTCCTCCAACTTACATGTCGTTTCTGGGGACTGTGGGCTCTATCTTTTCACCTATATGTTATCAGTACCCAACCTCAAGAGAAAGGAGACCAAAAATGATTATTTTGTATTATAAAAAATAGGTTCGTGACATTGTACAGGAGACAGGGATCAAGACCATCCCCATGGAAAAGAAATGCAAAAAAGCAAAATGGCTGTCTGGGGAGGCCTTACAAATAGCTGTGAAAAGAAGAGAAGTGAAAAGCAAAGGAGAAAACGAAAGATATAAACATCTGAATGCAGAGTTCCAAAGAATAGCAAGAAGAGATAAGAAAGCCTTCTTCAGCGATCAATGCAAAGAAATAGAGGAAAACAACAGAATGGGAAAGACTAGAGATCTCTTCAAGAAAATCAGAGATACCAAAGGAACATTTCATGCAAAGATGGTCTCGATAAAGGACAGAAATGGTATAGACCTAAAAGAAGCAGAAGATATTAAGGAGAGATGGCAAGAATACACAGAAGAACTGTGCAAAAAAGATCTTCACGACCCAGATAATCACGATGGTGTGATCACTGGCCTAGAGCCAGACATCCTGGAATGTGAAGTCAAGTGGGCCTTAGAAAGCATCACTACGAATAAAGCTAGTGGAGGTGATGGAATTCCAGATGAGCTGTTCCGAATCCTGAAAGATGATGCTGTGAAAGTGCTGCACTCAATATGCCAGCACATTTGGAAAACTCAGCAGTGGCCACAGGACTGGAAAAGGTCAATTTTCATTCCAATCCCAAAGAAAGGCAATGCCAAAGAATGCTCAAACTACCGCACAATTGCACTCATCTCACATGCTAGTAAAGTAATGCTCAAAATTCTCCAAGCCAGGCTTCAGCAATATGTGAACTGTGAACGTCCTGATGTTCAAGCTGGTTTTAGAAAAGGCAGAGGAACCAGAGATCAAATTGTCAATATCCGCTGGATCATCGAAAAAGCAAGATATTCCAGAAAAGCATCTATTTCTGCTTTTTTGACTGTGCCAAAGCCTTTGACTGTGTGGATCACAAGAAACTGTGGTAAAATTCTGAAAGAGATGGGAATACCAGACCACCTGATCTGCCTCTTGAGAAATTTGTATGCAGGTCAGGAAACAGTTAGAACTGGACATGGAACAACAGACTGGTTCCAAATAGGAAAAGGAGTTCATCAAGGCTGTATATTGTCACCCTGTTTATTTAACTTATATGCAGAGTACATCATGAGAAAAACTGGACTGGAAGAAACACAAGCTTGAATCAAGATTGCTGGGAGAAATATCAATAACCTCAGATATGCAGATGACACCACCCTTATGGCAGAAAGTGAAGAGGAACTAAAGAGCCTCTTGATGAAAGTGAAAGTGGAGAGTGAGAAAGTAGGCTTAAAGCTCAACATTCAGAAAACGAAGATCATGGCATCCGGTCCCATCGCTTCATGGGAAATAGATGGGGAAACAGTGGAAACAGTGTCAGACTTTATTTTTCTGGGCTCCAAAATCACTACAGATGGTGACTGCAGCCATGAAATTAAAAGACGCTTACTCCTTGGAAGGAAAGTTATGACCAACCTAGATAGCATATTGAAAAGCAGAGACATTACTTTGCCAACAAATGTTCGTCTAGTCAAGGCTATGGTTTTTCCTGTGGTCATGTATGGATGTGAGAGTTGGACTGTAAAGAAGGCTGAGCACCGAAGAATTGATGCTTTTCAACTGTGGTGTTGGAAAAGACTCTTGAGATTCCCTTGGACTGCAAGGGGATCCAATCAGTCCATTCTGAAGGAGATCAGCCCTGGGATTTCTTTGGAAGGAATGATGCTAAAGCTGAAACTCAAGTACTTTGGCTACCTCATGCAAAGAGTTGACTCATTGGAAAAGCTTCTGATGCTGGGAGGGATTGGGGACAAGAGGAGAAGGGGATGACAGAGGATTAGGTGGCTGGATGGCATCACTGGCTTGATGGACGTGAGTCTGAGTGAACTCCGGGAGTTGGTGATGGACAGGGAGGCCTGGAGTGCTGCAATTCATGGGGTCGCAAAGAGTCGGACACGACTGAGTGACTGATCTGATCTGATCTTTCTCAGATTGCCACAGGTTCTTCTTTTAGCCTGTTTTGTCTGTTTCATTTATGAGAATATTATAAATGAATATAGAAATTATATGGAAATCTAACTTTACAGGAAAAAATATGAAATATACAAATGACTGTTTAAGGATGCAAAAAGATACTCACCTTTACTGCAAATTAAGACTAGAGTGACATATAACTTTTCATCTCTTGGAATGACAAAGATCAAAAAGTTGATCAAAAGGAAGATACTGTCTGATTAAGCTATGGGGAGGCAGATTTTCTCACACATTTCTGTGAACCACTGGAGAGGCTAACATGGGAGTTTCTATGAAAATTAAAATGAATATGCCTGTTGACTTAAGAATTCCACTACTAAGAATTTATCCAAAAGAAGAATTCAGTAACAACTGATACTGATAGAAAAAGGAACTGAGTTTTTAGAGAAAGGATAAAGAGACTTATTTTTCAGTTAATATCTGTTGGTACAATTTAATTTTTTAACATGTATTACATTTAAAAATGTTTAGTGTTAATTAAAAATATGTAAAAGTTGAATACATAAGTTCATTTAATAAGGCTATTTACCTTGTGGTAACATAAACATTAATATTTAATATATCAGAATGTGATACTATAGAAATTATCTAGTCCTATAATTTGAAAATGAGTAAAAACAGCTAGTTTTTGAGTAATTTTCAGACTAGGGGAGAAAAAAATTCAGAGTTATTATTAAGCTTATCATAGTCTAGAACCATATTTAATTTTGATACAGGCTTAATACATTGCTATAACTTTTGTCTTGGAAAAGTGTGTGTTTTAATACTGATTGTTTTCCATTAAGATACAATTTTATTCCTTTATTTTTTGATAGCATGAGACTATACAGAACTGCTCGATTTACCATGCCTTAATATGCCATTCAAATTGAAATGATTTACCAAAAAAAAACCCTTTGTGTTATTAAAATAATGATTTCCTTTTTTGCCTAGACCCTGCGTGCTGCTGGGAAAACCTACATGATCTTCTTTGTTGTGGTGATTTTCCTGGGATCCTTTTATCTAATAAACTTGATCTTGGCTGTTGTTGCCATGGCCTATGAAGAACAGAACCAGGCAAACATTGAAGAAGCGAGGCAGAAAGAGTTAGAATTTCAGCAGATGCTGGATCGACTTAAAAAAGAGCAAGAGGAAGCGGAGGTATTTTTATTTGGTTTAAAATTCTTCCTAGAAGTGAACACGCAAAGGGGAACAACAGAACCCCTGTAATCTCTGTCCGACCTTTCCCAGGGAGATTTTCTCTCCTGGATTCTTTCATATAAACTGAATTTTCATTCTGGTGTGGTCAAAGGAAGCAATTCTGTATTGAGTTAGAGTTGACATCTGCTTCATTCTACCTTCCCCCTTAATCAGCTCACTTCAGCATGGAGAATGTTCTAAGCTCTTTTTCCTAAGCCTGTTCCCCATGATTCCTCAGTGTGTATGGTATTAAGCAAAGTCCCGAAACATTTATGATGTTATTTCCCCACACTAACAGTTGTACACATGTCCTTAGGGAAAATTATGTTGATATTAGAGTTAACAAATACACTGTGGAATAGAAAGCAAATGGGCATCAGTTTTGGTTAAAGTTGCAAAAATTTTAAGGTAATGTGAGATGTTGAAAAAATCATACTTATGATTGTGGCCACTTTAGGTTAAGTCACAAATTTTTGTGGATTTTTCCTTACTCCTCCCTCCAAAGGGGTACGTCAGTGGAAAAGTTTGAGGAAGTTTGTACTAAGAGAACCAAAATTTCAAGTATTTTACATAAGTTGATGGTGTGACCTAGTAAAATCTCTTCAAGAAATCTAACCTATTGGGAGGAAGGTAGTAATCTGTAATGCAGAGAAGCTTTTAGGCAGAAAGATGTTCAGTGTAATATTTTAATATTAAAAATCAGAAAGCATTTAAATTTCCAAAAATTAGAAAGTGGCTAAGAGGATTATAATATTTTTGTGTCTTGAAATATTACTCAGCCATAAGATGATGTGTTTTAAGAATATTATGACAGGAAAAGGTGTTAATATAATAATATATTAAGTCATAGAATACAAAATTGAATGTAAGATATACATTAAAAATATATGAAGACTGAAAGACGTGTTAACGCCAGTTATTCCTGGGATGTAGGATTGTGAGTAATTCTTGCTTTTTATTCACAATATCTTTAATTTCAAATTTTGTAAGGGTTGGAAGGTTTTACAAGGGTTTTTAATAATAAAACCTTAATTTTTATAAAAGGGTTAACACTAGGCTATTGCAGGAATTTCCTGGGTAATCCCTAAAAGTGTCTTTTATTTTCTTGATATATTATTCTGTAATAATTAATATTATTTTAAAATAATTCTTTCTTCATTTAACTATAGAAGTGTGTGAATCTATTGATAATATTGAATTATACTGTATACCTGAACAACTTATACAAATGAATTATCTTATCACATGGTTGATATGAGTTTTATGTCCCAGAATTATCTACAGTTAAAACTTCTACATATACTATTTAAAATTGCTTTATTATAAGTATAGTAATAGTATATAATTGTTTAATTATGAAACACAGTATGGCTTTATTAACAATGCAGGAGAAGTGATAAACATATATTTTATAAGCTCTCTAGTCATGATGCAAAGGAAACATTACTTCCCGTATGAGGGACGTGATTATGTGCACAGTATAATTAAATTTGTGGTAAAGAGGTACATTTTGCAGTTCTTGGAATTGACTCACTGTGTGTGTATTCTCTGGTTCAACAGGCAATAGCATTAGCGGCAGCTGAATACACCAGCATTGGGAGAAGCAGAATAATGGGTCTCTCTGAGAGTTCTTCTGAAACATCCAAACTGAGCTCTAAAAGTGCTAAAGAAAGAAGAAACAGGAGAAAGAAAAAGAACCAAAAGAAACTCTCCAGCGGGGAAGAAAAGGGAGACAATGAGAAACTGTCCAAATCGGAATCCGATGAGAGCATCAGGAGAAAAAGTTTCCACCTTGGTGTTGAAGGTCATAGGCGAGCACGTGAAAAAAGATTGTCTACCCCTAACCAGGTACCACTGACACCCTCACATGTGTATTGCCAGAGGTGGGATCACAGAGTTCTATCTGAGGGAAGCGCACTCAGGAGAAGAGTGAGTGACTTCATTAGTATGTTTTTAGGTAAAAACCTATTGATGACTGGGCATTTATGGAAAGAACATAGAGATATATAGTCTTCCATTTAAGTCTGACCATTTTGAAGGAGCTTATAGTTTTAGAATTGTCATA
The DNA here is from genome assembly GCF_019923935.1 of Bubalus bubalis. Lineage (NCBI taxonomy): Eukaryota > Metazoa > Chordata > Mammalia > Artiodactyla > Bovidae > Bubalus > Bubalus bubalis. The sequence continues at coordinate 82,150,835 of NC_059158.1, forward strand.
TCTTCTCCAATATAAATATCCAAAACACATGTTCATGAGAACCAGTGTAGAAATGAAGAAATAATTTACAGCATCAGTTACCTTTTCTTGTTTTTATTTAGTCTTCATTTTACAGTGCCTCATTGGTTAAAAACTAACCTTAGATTAGTTTTTTCTTTTTTCACCAGTGTAGGTACACCAGACTACTGTAGGTACACCAGACTACGGTAGGTAGTCACCACATGACTGCAAGTAGTCACCACTTTAGGGACCACCGGAATAGCAGTCACCCAAACCTTACTGCCTCTACCCCAGAAGGTTCCAGTCTCTAACATCTAGTCCCTCCCATAGTCTCATTTCTCCTTGTGTGGAATTTCTCTTTCCTTTTTTTTTTTCCACTGACACCTCTGTATTTCAGATCTTCCTGCCTTCAAACCTCCAGGAGCAAGAATTCCTATTCTTCTTTACACTTCCCTGGTTTCCACTGCACAGTCCCTTCAAATAATTTTTCTAAAACAAAGTAGTTTTTCTGCTCAACTTAAAACATAAAAAGCAGACAAAAATTATGTTGAATAGCCACTGACTACAGAACAAGCCCCACATCTTGTCAATGCCCTGGCTTTGATCTAGTCCCACTCTTGTCAGCCTGCATGGAGCCTCGGTCCGCCACCACTGTGACTCGCCCCTCCATGCCCTATGTTCTCATGGCATTTGACTTGGTGCACATGGTTTCCTCTTCCTTGTTTTCCTCCTGGCATGGGGCCACCCATTCGTTGCCCCTTAGCTCAGGGGCCACCCATCCACAGAGTCCTCTGTTCGCTCTGCTCCTCCCAATCTGCTCTTCAGTTACCCACTTAGAATTACTCTCCTTTTCATCTATGTCATTAAAATTTCTAGCTTCTGCTGCTTAACTCTGTAGGACCCTACCAGATATACACAAAAGTGAAAGAATCCCTTCCTTCAAAGATTTCATAATCTAGTTGGGGAGATAGAACTTGAAAGTAATATTGGTTAAAAAAAAAAAAAAAGCAAAACAAAACTATAAGTAGAGCAGTTCAAGCTTGTTTTAAGGTAAAGATGTTACTATATGCATTTCCCATTATTCTCAATGCCTATCACATTGTCCTTAACATAGTAAGCACTAATGTTTATTGAATTAGATACACCCAAGGAATATGCAGTTTGATTTATACACATAGTTTATCTTGGACACAAGTCATATAAATGTGACCTGATTTCACCTCTTTAGTATTGGACAGCTTCTTTTCCATGTTCTAATATTATTATGGGGTCTTCCCTGGTGGTTCAGTGGTAAAGAATCCACCTGCCAATGCAGGAGACACAGGTTCAATCTCTGGGTGGGGAAGACCCCTTGGAGAAGGAAATGACAACCCACTCCACTGTTCTTGCCTGGGAAATCTCACAGACAGGGTAGCCTGACGGGCTACAGTCCACGGTTTCGCAAAAGAGTCAAACATGACTGAGTGACTAAACAACAACAACAACAGAAATTTTTAAGATTTTGTAAATCCATTGGTATTAGAAAGTCTTTCTTAACAGACCTTAACTGAGCCCTCAGTGTGCAGGGTAGAGTTGCAAGCAATGGAATGCAAAGATGCATAGTGTGGTCTTAGCCTCAAGAAAGTTAAGGAATGTAGGGGTTGATGTATGAACAGCTCGGTAACAGCTATTAGTATCAAATTCTTTTTTAAGTAATTATTTATAGCAACATGAATGGTACAGAATGAGTGGAGATAACTTGAGGCCAGAAGTATAAAGAGTGATACAGTAGCAGATAACGCACTTGGTCCTGAAAAGATGAACTTTTCCAGTCTCCTCATTCCTCATTTAAAAGAATTTGTCATTTTGCTGAATTTCTTTGTTTTTAAATATGTTTCTTTTAAACCCAGTACAGAGCCCTCTGCCCTCAGGTCAGTGGTCTTCATAGGAGTTCTAGGAAATGCACGTCTGCTTCAGCAGATACACATCACCTTTTATTTTTCCTGCAGTCACCACTCAGCATTCGTGGCTCCTTGTTTTCTGCAAGGCGGAGCAGCAGAACAAGTCTTTTCAGCTTCAAAGGTCGAGGAAGAGATATTGGATCTGAGACTGAATTTGCTGACGATGAGCACAGCATCTTTGGTGACAACGAGAGCAGAAGGGGCTCCCTGTTTGTGCCCCACAGACCTCGGGAGCGGCGCAGCAGTAACATCAGCCAAGCCAGTAGGTCTCCCCCAGTGCTGCCAGTGAATGGGAAGATGCACAGCGCTGTCGACTGCAATGGCGTGGTCTCCTTGGTGGATGGACCCTCTGCCCTCATGCTACCCAATGGACAGCTCCTGCCAGAGGTGATAATAGATAAGGCAACTTCTGATGACAGCGTAAGGACGTTTTAAATAGCTCAGGCATGGTTCGGCCCTTATTCTTGCATCCATCACTCTCCCTGCTGGAGGGGCCTTCTCTCTGGTCCTCTGAATGGCTCTGAATCTTGCAATACTTTTTATGCTAGAAACACACCTTTAACTGATTAATGTAATCCTTATACTATTGTTGTAGGTATCCAATTCCAAGATATTTAAACTCCCATTTTTGAAAAATGGTACCTATCTACTGATATTATACTTGATTATCAATCATCCCCTTAGAAAACAATTTATGTATCAGCATAAAATGCATTGATAATGCTAACATTATTAGTTGATAATAGGTTACATGTCTGTAAGGAGATTTTGGTTATTTGCCACCTACTGCTATTTTTTCAAGTCACTACTTTATATATACCTTGCTCCAAGGGATCTTATTTGAGTTCTTAATAATTAATAATAGTAATAATAATAGCAGACACATTAGTATTTATAGCAGCCCTAGGAGGTGATATATTACTATCCCTTTTATACACCTGGGGAAACTGAGTCACGGGGAAATGAAACAATTTGTGCAAAGTCACTCAGCCAATAAATTGTAGCCCTGAAATTCAAAAAGAGGCCTTCTGTTTCAGAGCTTATGCTTTTAACCACCACACTTTCTCTCCAGGATGTGGTAAACTTCTTAGGAATAGTTTAGAGTAACTATGATTTTCCCCCACACATAAATGAAACACACTTTTATCATTAAAAGAAATACCAAAACTCTTCCATCTGAAATCTGTGAATAAAAACATAATATCCAAAATACATACATAAATGCAAACATATACATATAAGACAAAAATAAAACACCTTTCCAAAACAACAGTTTCAAGAGATTGGGAGTCATTGAGTGGTATGAGAAAAGGGTGTGATGAAGCCTGAAAGTGAGATCTTTCTGGTTTTGGAGTTTCTTGGTTACGTGTTAAGGTCACTCACCATGTTCCATTGTGTTGCTTGATATCGGAAAGGCTTTGACTAACCTAACAAGCTCTGAACTCGTGCCACCTATTTATAAATCATATTTGCAGACAATGAAGTATTTTAAGTGAGAATGAAGTTCCATCAAAGCCATGGCCACGCATGTATTTTCGTTTGAAATGCATGCATGTGCTTTTAGGTCATATGTGACCTCTGCTTGCATGATACAGCTTCAGCCCTCTGTCAAGGTGTTTTTCTTATCAAACAAGCATGTTAAATTTCCATAGAATCACATCTTTGTTGTGTTTTGCTTTTCAATAATGTGTATTACCTATAAAAGATTATATAACGTTTATCAGATTTAGAGATTATTTCCTATTTTTAAATGAAATGTTTCACTTAATACTTAGTTTTACCACAGAAAAATCATTATCACTCTTAATTCTAAGACTAAAACTAAAGAGCTGGAGTAATTAGTGGATACTTTATAATTCAATAGAAATAAATGCAAAACATAATAGCATGAAATAATGTACAGTTTAGATGAAAAAATTGCATGAGAAATAATATAACCTTGACACCTGAGACATGTCTACATGGAGAAAAAAATGCTTTAATCAACACAGCTATTTGTTTGACTTGGCAGAAAAAGAAATCTCTGCTTCCAGAAAGTCAGTAAATTAGAGAGTATATCAGCTAAAACATGGTTGTAGAGAGATCTCTGTAAGAAGCCACCTGCAGATGTATGTGTATGTGTCCTGTGCATGTATGGACATGCATACATATATACACACATACATGTATTTATGCCTGTTTGTCTACATTTTAATATACAAGCATATATAACTGTATCTAAACAACTATACTTTACAACTCTAAATCTGTATATCTATATATATGTTTGTAGAATGGTGTGTGTGTGTATACACATATATATATATACATACCACATATTGCGACCCCATGAACTGTAGCCTACCAGGCTCCTCCATCCATGAGATTTTCCAGGCAAGAATACTGGAGTGGGTTGCCATTTCCTTCTCCATAAAGTTGTCTGGTTGTCTGTATGTATATATGTGTATGTGTGTGTGTATTGTTGGCCTGCACTGAACTGGCACAGTGTTTTAACTCTGAATTAGCTGCCAAGATTTAGAAATAAGACATCTTTACATAAATATGGGTATACCTGGTAAAATTGAGCTCATATTCCTGCATGGCAGCAATCCTTTGAAGCCTCTTTTAGATGGAGCTTACATTCTCCATTTTGATACAGTGTCCATCAGTCTTAATCATTGTTTTTCTACTGAGTTATTCATCTTGATAGACTCAGAGCAGTTCATGAGATCTGCTTTGGCAAGAGAAACAGTCATGACCATTGCCCTGTTATTGCCCCAACAAAGAATAATTACAGAAGCTTATCAGAGAACATTGAAGTTCTTCCTTTACACACACACACACACAATTGCAAAACTTATTTAGCTGTTTTCATGTTAGGACTCTTACATAGTAAAGCTATCTGAATAAATTGGAGACCCAGAAAGATAGATAATGATAGTGATTATAACAATGAAAGCAGCTCATTTTAGTTTTTATTTCCTTAGTGTTAAGCCATTTAATCCTCATAACAAGATTGTGAGGCAAGTACTATGATTATTTCCATTTCACCAGTGATGAAATGGAGACAGGTTAAGTAACTCTCCTATGATACACAGCCAGTAAATGGCAGAGCCATGACTCAAATCAACAGTCTAGGCTCTAATTACTCACTACAACTTTGTGGGCAAGATTTTATTTTCTACCTACAATTTATTGAAATTCCATTCTTAAACTGTAATTATTCATCTTTTTTTTTTCAGGGTACAACCAATCAAATACACAAGAAAAGACGTCACAGTTCTTACCTCCTTTCTGAGGATATGTTGAATGACCCCAATCTCAGACAAAGGGCAATGAGTAGGGCAAGCATATTAACAAACACTGTAGAAGGTATGGAATAACATTCTCTTAACCATACAGATTTTTAAACAAAATTCAGGTAAGTCCGGTCAGCCTCGAATAGATACAGCAACTACTTAGGAAGAATTCAAAGAATATAAAATGGTTATAAGCAATGGTAAGACTAACCAATAGGTACTAATGGAATTGTCTTTAGTGCTTAAAAAGTGGATTAAGTTCTTTGTGATTAAAGACAGGCTTTGGGTGATAAGGGCTTCCCTGTAAAGCATCTGCCTGCAACGCTAGGCGGACACCCGGGTTTGATTCCTGGGTTGGGAAGATCCCTGGAGAAGGAAATGGCAATCCACTCCAGCACTCTTGCCTGGAAAATCCCATGGACGGAGGAGCCTGATAGGCTACAGTCCATGGGGTCACAAAGAGTCGGACACTGACTGACTGAGCGACTTCACTTTCTTTCTTTCTTTCTTTGGACGATAATGACCTTTCAAAGATAAATAGCTTTATGGTACTAAATGAAGACAGTGAGGGTGGCCCAGGGCTATGTGACTCTCTTACTGTATATACTCTTAGAAATCTTACCTAGTCTCTCGAAATTAATCATTTTTCTAACAGACAAGAAAACAATACCAACTTCCAGGTTCTGTAAGTTTCTGCTTCTGAGAACATTCTATAAAATTGTAAAATGGTAATATGTGACACAACATCTGTCAAGATAGTGATGCAGAAGCGCTAGAGAAAGCAGTTTAGAGAATATGATGTGAACAGTAGTGATCAGCCAAAGGGCGGCAATTTCAACAATGTATTGGCGCCCACCCTCTCTCCCCACAACAAGCCTCTGGTTCCACCTTGTCTATGGGCTACCACCTCATCCCCCAACACACCCATGATGGGCCCAGACAAAGTTCTCACCCACCTCCTAAATTTATGATGAGAACTAAATGGGCTAATGGTGTGTGCTACCTATTGTATGAATAGCTCTATAAATTATTTCTAGTCTCTTGGTCCTGGGATTATTTTCACCTGTGAGCTGGCAAAAGCTTTTCCTGGAGGGAATAGAAATGTGTTATTATTGTAATGGATTCAGGGCATAGGGGAATGTATATATTGGGGTGTGTGTGTGTGTTTGTATGTATATATATTGGTTTATATACATTTATCTTAAATATATACATTATCTGAATTAAGAAAACATCAGTTCTTTTAACATCATATGTTAAGTGCTTGTTTCTCTCAGAGATACCCATAAATGCTCTCATTCATTAATTTCACTGCCTTCTTCTTATGATTGACCTAATAAATGAATGCATGATATAAGATTTTTATGTTATATGCTATGCTTTCATAGAAAGGATATTGTTAAACTTACAAAGTATAAAGCAGAAGACTTGTTTCAATGTTAAAGTGTACTGCTGATGTGTATCTGGTTAACAATAAAATATATAATATGTTAATGATTAACTTGGTGATCTCTGTGGTTTTTTCTTCCAGAACTTGAGGAGTCCAGACAGAAATGTCCACCTTGGTGGTATAGATTTGCACACACATTCTTGATCTGGAATTGCTCTCCATGTTGGATAAAATTCAAAAAATTTATCTATTTTATTGTAATGGATCCTTTTGTAGATCTTGCTATTACCATTTGCATAGTTTTAAACACATTGTTCATGGCTATGGAACATCACCCAATGACTGAGGAATTCAAAAATGTGCTCGTTGTGGGAAATTTGGTAAGCCTGTTAATGTGTATTATGTACCCTGAATGTCTCTCTTTGGTTGTCATGATTATCATTCCTGTTTTGTTTTTTTTTAAGTCAGATGGACATTTAGCTAGGTAGTTATGCATGTTCAGGATTCACAATGTGAGTCATTGTTCAGAGACAAGTTTCTGGTGATAAACACTATGTTAAAGTAATTCTGCAGGCATATTGAGGTCTATGAGTAACAGCATTATCTCCATAATGGGTCACCATCTTGGGAGCAAATGTGTGTTTGTTTTCTGACAGGCATGTCTGTTAGCAGCAACACTTTGAAAACTGGATACTTTCTTAGCCATTTTATAATTATTTTGCAGCTTACTTGTGAGCACATACCCTACAAGTTTTCAGAAAAACTATGGATACTTTGTTTTGACATATAGGTAAAGGATTCAGGCCTTTGGAATCCCAAAGTCCTTAGTTTGAGTCCTGGTTTTGCCTCCTACTGGTTATATAACCTTGGGAAAAAATTTTAATATCTATACTCTTTCATTTTCTCATTTATGTAATAATAATGTTTTCTTTATAAAATAATATTTTATTTTTAATATAACAATAATGCTTTATTTATATTACATATATAAATAAAATTAATGCTTATTTATTAATATTTATTGAGAAGAATGAAGACTTTCTACTTATTAGCCAGGCATATAGTAAGTACTTATACCTGCTTTCATCAGTCATCACCATCATCATCGTAATCATCATGCTTGCTTTTTTTTTAAATTTTTGTTGGAGTATAGTTGATTTACAATGTTGTGTTAGTTTCTGCTTTACAGCAAAGTGAATCGGTTATACACATAATGTATATCTACTCTTCGTTAGATTCTTCTCCCATATGGGTTGTAATAGAGTATTGGGCAGAACTCCCTGTGCTACACAGTAGCTCCTTATTAATTATCTGTTTTTTATAATCATCATGCTTTCAATGAATCAGCAGAAACAAGCCTTAAGAACAAGAATATTTAGAAGTCAAAATGATTAAACTGGACACAGAAGAAATAACGGCAGCCTAGAAAGGATCTGTAAGCTTCAGGAAGATATAGGATTCTGTTAGGAAAGTTGATGCCAGAGTGACCTCTTAAATGGGCAGTGGTGATCACACTTAATTAATGCCTTATGGCAAACAGAAAGTGCTAGTTTCCAGCAATCTGCATAACCAGGCAGAAGTTCTATTTCACAGCCAAAAGGTCCCAGTGTGTAACTCTTAATCAATCGTGAATAACTCTGGATGTCTTTGCAAAATGTCTGTATAAGATAATTTTGCTTTTGCCATGGTCCCAAATCAATTGCTATTTGAAGTCAAAGAGTGTTTCTGAGTTGGTCTTCTATCCAAAATTTCTTACACATATTCCAAGGCAGGATGTTTAAACTCAGGTGCCCTGAGTTAGCATTCTTCTTTCTATTCCTAATTGCAAAAGGGCAGGACCATCTAGTTTCTAATTGTTGGTAGAGGTCAGATCATGAAAACCAGTACCTTCTCACTGAGTTGTCTGTATCACTGTGAATCCAAAAATGATTCATCATGTTTCTTGTCTATACAGTCCCAAATCTGGGTGCTCCCTGCCAGTCTTCTTGATGATATATTATTTTACAAATGACTCACAGTTACAGAGCTAACTATTTCCCTTTGAACCTTCTTTGCTGTTTCTTTGAATCAAATTGTACCCAAGTGATTTATAAGACTTCTGCTGTTGCCTTTTTAAATGAGTCCTTTTGATGCCATGTAGTAAATTAATGATGTTTTGTGATGTACTTTTGTGTCAAAGCTTTGGAAATCTTTGGGGCTTCACTGCTGGCTCAGAGGAGAAAGAATTTGCCTGCAATGCAGGAGCCCTGAGTTCAACCCCTGGGTTGGGAAGATCCCCTGGAAAAGGGAATGGCTACCCACCCCAGTATTCTTGCCTGGAGAATTCCATGGACAGAAGAGCCTGGCAGGCTACAGTCCATCAGGTCATAAAGAATCAGACATCACTAAGTAGAAAATCTTACTTTAGCTGCCACTGTATCGATTAAATACTTTTTCCTCTTCTACTGATACATCTTTGGAGTGAGTCAACTTATTCCTTATTACTCTAAAAGCAGTCAGACCAAAAAAAAGACTGGCTCAAAATTTCAGTATCAATATATTTCCTTTCTACTATCTTCCAGAATAACTTGTTGACATAAGTTATTTAGTAAGTGTTTTACAAAGAGTGCCTATCTTAATTTTCAAAACTTTTATGTATCAGAGATTTTAGTGTGCTCTTCTAAAATGCTCTCTAAAGGTGATGAAAACTGATAGAGTCAGAGCTTCTTAACTCTTCAATGCTTATAGCTATAGGAATAGCAATAGTTGGTTTAAAGGATTAAATGAAATAATAATATATGTTTATAAACTATCTTATAAAGCACATTGTCTGAAACACAGTAAATGCTACACAAATAGTCATTATCATCATTAGGTTGCTTTCATACCTTTTAATACTAGAAATATATTTTATTTCTCGTGTAGGTCTTTACTGGCATCTTTGCAGCTGAAATGGTTTTAAAACTAATTGCCATGGATCCATATGAGTATTTCCAAATAGGATGGAATATTTTTGATAGTCTTATTGTGACCTTAAGCTTAGTGGAACTTTTTCTATCAGATGTGGAAGGATTGTCAGTTCTACGATCATTCAGACTGGTAAATATAGACCCAACCTTGCCTTTATAGTCTATGTATAAAGGGGTGATTCTTTGGGTTTACATTACTATTTTTTTTAACTTTTGGAGATGTGATTCAAAATATAAGATTAGATCTCAGTAGCTAGTAAAATGAAATTCCTTCAGTAGCAAATGCACTTAAAGAGCTCAACAATATTTGAATGTTTTAATTTTGGGATCTTGAAGACGTATTCAGTTGTATATGCTAGTATAATGATACGGCAGTAATTTATATCACAATAATAAGCTTATGGTTTATAGAATTTCAATCATTATAATATGTTCATAAGTTTGTGGATTTCATAAAGTTAATCCCCTCAAAATTGCTGTCTGATGTCAAAAATTTTAAAAAAAAATGACTTTTTAATCCTTTTCCCTCTAATATATTGAACTTTCTCCTTATGTCAGCATGAAAAAAAATTGTGAAAGTATCAGAAAATAGAATTAAGGATAAATGATCAATTCTAAAGGATATAATATCTGATACTGTGATAAGAGATTTCTGTAACTATCCTGAACTAAAATTATAGTTTCTTCAAAATATGTGTAGTAATTGTATAGTGGCAAATATAACAAAATAATAGGAATATTGACAGTAGATTAAAAATTAATAATAAAAATAATTGATTTTAACTAGATAATGATAATATTTTAGAATTAAATTTTGAAACAAAGTTCAAGACTGGAAACATTGAGAACTTTTTCATAAAAACTGATAATAAGTTTTGTGTTTACTCTTAGCTCCGAGTTTTCAAGTTAGCAAAATCTTGGCCAACACTGAACATGCTGATCAAGATCATTGGCAATTCAGTGGGGGCTCTGGGAAACCTAACCTTGGTGTTGGCCATCATCGTCTTCATTTTTGCTGTGGTTGGCATGCAGCTCTTTGGTAAGAGCTACAAAGAATGTGTTTGCAAGATCAGTGAAGACTGCAAACTCCCACGCTGGCACATGAATGACTTCTTCCACTCCTTCCTGATTGTGTTCCGGGTGCTGTGTGGAGAGTGGATAGAGACCATGTGGGACTGCATGGAGGTCGCTGGTCAAGCCATGTGCCTTATTGTTTACATGATGGTCATGGTCATTGGAAACCTGGTGGTATGTAATCGCCTGTTCATACATTTAAAATTCTCCATAGAAAATTATTATATGATGATATGATCATTTATTTTTATAATTATAGGGTTAATTAGGTCTAAAGCCATTAATTGTAATAGAATATTGACTATTTTAATCCAGTGAAGAACAGAAAAGATAATGAATTATTGTCTTAATTTCTCTGCCAGATAATGCTTATTTATAGCTTTCACAATATTTATTTTATTGGAAAGTTTTCATTTTTCTACTTCTTTCATTTTGATAGTAATGGCATATGAATTAATCCATGGTTTTCATATCTTTTAAATGTTGATTCAAACATGAAGCTATGCTAGTAAACAGAATATGATTAAATTAATAATAACAAAATGAATTTATAATGGAACAAGGCAAATGGAGGGCCTAGTCCTGCTGTGTTATAGTCATATATAAGACTAGCATCTGTAACAAGTATCAGCAAACTATATGGCCCAAGGGCCAAATCCTTCACACTGCCCGTTTTTGTATGATTCCTGCAAAGCTAAAATGTTTTCTACATTTTAAAGTAGTTTAAAAATATAAAGAAAAATATTTTTTTTGGCACAGGGAAATTAAATGAAATTCAAATTATAGTTTCTATAAGCAAAATTTATTGAAAGCAGATATGCTTATTCATTTTCATGTTGTCTGTGGCTGTTTTACTCTACATAAACAGAGATCCTCTGTCCTACAAAGCCTAAATAATTTACCACCTGGCCCTTTTACAGAAAAAGTTTGCCCACCACTACTCTATAGCATCTCTTTTACAAGTAATCTACTTCTCCATTAGTGTTTTCTTAGCTTGTATGCCTTCTGTTTCCTTCTATCTTATACCTACCTGTTGGTGGGAATTTTCAAGCTTAGAGGCAGGAGAAAATTGGGATAAAATGCTTTTCAGTGACTCACTTCAGTTTTCAAAGCCATCATGTTCGTTTGATGTAGTTGGTCAGCCTGTCGTCAGACTGCTCATCAAGTATGGTTGTATATGGTAACAGCCATATGCTTAGTACCTTCACTTCCCATTGACTTGAAAACAAGTTGCTAGATTTTTTTTTTTTATCCTTGTAGCCCCCATGCCAACTTGATAGTTGGTAAGAGAATAGACATAAATGTTCTCATTACAAAAAAATAATGATAATTATGAGACATGATGGAGGTGTTCCTTGACACGACAGTGGTAATCATTTTGCCATCTATATGCTCATCAAACCATGTTGTAGACTTTAAACTTATACAATGTAATATGATAATTATATCTCAATAAAGCTGGAAAAGCTAAATCTAATTACAAATTTGAAGAAAAAAAATCTATTAACATTTGCATTGATTAAGAAAACTAAAGGGAAAATGAGCCCTTGGTTTGTCATCACCATTCCTATTAGAACACACACACATCAATGAACATATATTTTATAGCGAAATATACTTTTTTATTGACAATGAAGACCAACAGGAAATAGTCTCAAAATTTCTTAATGATTCATCAAATTGATTCCTGTGATTTTCTCTTTCCCCTCCATCTCAGATTCTTCTCTTAAGCCTGATATATTAACACAGACACTTTTTTACTTGTGCTTTTCTAGTTACATTTCTGAGAAATTGTTCTAGGTGTGACCAAAATTAGTGGTGAGTCCTTTTTCCTCAGTTTGGTATAATTTTGATTGTTTAAATGTGAAGTAGATGTTTCTAGCCATGAAGAGACTTACACGAAAGGCTTTTTCAATTATCTTTTTTTTATATAAAATATAATTTACATAATTTGAGCCCTCTGTGAGAATTTTTTTTTAAATAATATTCAGTTTACTTGTACCCTTACCTCTAGGAGGAAAACAGAAATGGTTTTGCACACAAAATTTTGCTTCAAGGACAGGAGTTATCCTGATCTGTTTTATAATCTTTTCCAGGGCCAAAATGATTGACAGTAAAGCCACCCAATCATAATGCCATTATCGCATTTGAATTGGGTTCAATGGGCAGATCTTTTTCTTTGCTTTAAAAGTCTCATTAAGTTGCAAGTTGGCACAATTTTTGGACAGAATATTTTATTACAGGAACTCTGAAAGCATTATATGTTCCACTTATTGCAATAAGTGAAGTTTATCTTCTGGGAAAAATAAATGCAGATCTTGGCTTAAGTTACCTTCAGCACAACAGACACTAGTCACAATTTTCTTGTTCTACTTGTTTCTCACAGGTAACAAATATTAACTAAAGGCAAATGTCAAGAGGGCATTTTAGGCGCATAAAAGGGAATTTGGACACAGGTTTTCTGCTGTAGAAATGAGTTTAGGAATGACATCACGGTAATGGTGTGGGAGCATTCTCTTTGCTCCTCATGCTGGCCCTTTAAGGGTCGGGCTGACCTCTGCTCCAGCGTTCACAGAGGCTCACACACGGGGAGATTGATGAGAACTCTAGCTTCTCCTCTGCTGCCCCATCCCGTGTTTTTATCTATGGATGAAGATGTATAATGCTCTTCATTGCTGGTTTGGATTTTGGCCTATATTTCAGAAAACTGTATTTATGTTCTTTTTTATTTCCCATCTCCCTGTTTCCCCAACCCTATTCTCCTCCTGACATAGGTCCTCAACCTATTTCTTGCTTTATTACTGAGCTCATTTAGTTCAGACAATCTTACAGCCATTGAAGAAGACACTGATGCAAACAACCTCCAGATTGCAGTGGCCAGAATTAAGAAGGGAATAAATTACGTGAAACAAACCTTACGTGAGTTTGTTCTAAAAGCATTTTCCAAAAAGCCAAAGATTTCCAAAGAGATTAGACAAACAGAAGATCTGAATTGTAAAAAGGAAAACTACATCTCTAACCGCACAGTTGCTGAAATGAGCAAGGATCACAAATTCCACAAAGAAAAAGATAAAACCAGCGGTTTTGGAAACAGCATGGACAAATACTTAATGGAAGAAAGTGATGGTCAGTCATTTATTCATAATCCCAGCCTCACAGTGACAGTGCCAATTGCACCGGGGGAATCTGATTTGGAAATTATGAACACTGAGGAGCTTAGCAGTGACTCAGATAGCGAATACAGCAAAGGGGTAAGATTGTTTTTTTACATATATCGTTTAATGTTATTTATTATGAGTTAAAATTTCAGATTTTTGCTGTCGTGAATTCTTTTCTAATATGCATACTAATAGGTACTTTGTGTGTATGTGAATTTGTACAGTAACTTCCTGAAGGTTCACGTGGTAAGGTTTTACCTACTGGTTCTTAATAACTGATACAATCTTATTTAGCCAGATTTGAAAGTTTGGGAATATTTAAGTCTTCCTTTCCTTTATTCCATTTGTCATCAACTGTAAAGTCATATGCAGTCTCCTTTAATAGTGTCTGTTGAATCCACAGCTCTTCTCCATCACCTTTGCCTTTGTCCTCTGCTTGGCTAAGCCATTTCCACATGGTGTCCCCACTGATGTCTCTGCCTTCATTTTCCATCTACTCTAATCCATTTGTTTGATTAATTTTACTCAAGTCCAATCCTAATGACATCACTCCTTTGAAGTATCCTTGATCCCCAAGATAGATTTGAATTGTGCACTGTAGGTAAAAGCCTTCATATCATGCCCTCACAACCAACTGACTGGCTGTGTCACCTAGTCCTCACCCTGGGGCTCCTACACCTGAACCAAGCCAGTTTTCTTCTGGGCCACATACAACTCACAACCTGCGTGATTTTGCTTGGGGTCTCCTTCTTCAGTCGAAATCCTGAGTATGCCCTTGAAGACACAGCCCTCAGTTTCCTTGTATATAAAATTATTAGCCCTTACTAAGAGCTAGGTGACAGTTAAATGAATTGCACATGTAAAATGCTTAGAACAGTATTCACAATGCTCAGAAGTTGTACTTATTATTTAGCATTATATTTTATATTCTTAAAAAATTATTATATGCATCAAATGGTACTGTAAACTCATTGAGAACAGGAAGCTTCATTACAACTTTTTTGTATCCTCCTTCCCCACCTCCAGGGGCATATATTCAAAGTATTATTGAGCTGCATTTTTATTAATATAGAATATAATCATAAGTGAGTTTTATGACAGGATTTTTATGGCATCTCTCTAAAGTTTTAAGATACCATTTTACAATATTTTTCCTCTCTTTAGGTCACATTTGAAAATATTTGACATGTATTTCCCAAACATCTTCTATCTGCTTGACCCTATATTAAGATCTGGGTTTCCCAGGTAGCACAGCGGGAAAGGAAAGAATCCACCTACCAGTGCAGGAGACCCAAGAGGTGTGGGTTCAATCCCTGCATTGGGAAGAACCGCTGGAGTAGGAAATGACAACCCACTCCAGTATTCTTGCCTGGAGTATTCCATGGACAGAGGAACCTGGCAGGCTACAGTCCTTGGGGTCACAAAGAGTCAGACATGACTGAGTGAAAGAGCACACACACACACACACACACACACACGCATATTAAGACCTATCCTTCTTAAATTTAGAGTGGATTTTGGAAAAAGATACACAGCTCTGTGTGTATGTGTACACACGTGCATTGGCCATGTAACCAATACTCAGTGCATAGTAAATGCTCAATACTTATTCATTAAATAAATATATGATTAATAAATTATGAATGTATATTTTAAGTAGCCAAAGAAATTATCTCCAAGATCACAAAGTAAGGAATAAAATATTTTATTTTTTATTTTAAAAATCTTTGCATGGAAGAGGTTAATAACTCCAAAAATTCAGAAGGTGTAGTTGTTTTGGTTTGAAAGTAGAAAATTAGATTCCTCATACCCTGTGCAGAAGCAGTAATCTGAGTCTAGACTCATGTGAAAAGAAAAATGAATTCAATTACCCATTTTTCTGCCTACAAAGTTTAGAGTTGTAAAACCCTAACTGCCTAGCAGACTTTCTGAATAAGCTTGAGATTCTGGGTGTTAAAGCACTTTGGTAGCTTGGGCTTCCCTTGTGGCCCAGCTGGTAAAGAATCTGCCTGCAGTGCGGGAGACCTGGGTTCGATCCCTGGGTTGGGAAGATCCCCTGGAGAAGGGAAAGGCTACCCACTCCAGTATTCTGGCCTAGAGAATTCCATGGACTATACAGTCCTTGGGGTCGCAAAGAGTCAGACACAACTGAGCAACTTTCACATTTGAGAGGAATAATTTCTTACCTGTTCATTTTTTCTTTCCTCAAAGCCTGTGGCTATCCTTACATGGATCTCCTTAAGTCACTGGCAAATATCATATTCTTAGTATGTTGAATTATAACATTTTAAAGGGAATCTAATAGACCTGTCCCGTATAGCACCTCATTTTCTAATTCAGAAAGCCAGTAAGAGAAAGCAACTTTAGATTATCTACAGTTATGAAACTCGTTCAAGGGAAAGCAAAATCAAGTCCCAGTCTTGATGTGCATAAGTCTGCCTTTATTCTCCTGTTTTTGTCCCTTTCAGGGATAAAACTCACATTCCTAAAGGGGTTCATACCCAGTTTGTCTCCTCTGGGATACTGAGCCATGCTTCTGAAGAATTTACATATCCTGTGGTATCCAGAGGAGGTTTGTGATGACATAGTATCCAACTTCTATAATTAATTATTTCATCTATAGGTTATTTGGTACTGAAATAGACTATTTTAACCATTCATAAAGTTGCTCTGCCACCTGTCCCATAAACCTTTCCTAAACCTAAAAAGCATGAAATTTAGTGCACTTAAACTGTGTTATCCAAAGACCATTTGATGGTAACTTAATATTCTTAATTATCATTGAGTTTTTTATGACATTATAGTCGTAACTACTTGAGAAAAAATACCTTTTCTCTATTTCATAGTAATGGAAATATGTGGCATCATATTCAGGAGCTTGAGGCTACCTTGCAGGTCATAATTAAAAATACATAAACTAGTTTCTTTAAGTCATTTGCAAACTATTTGAGTTGGTAAGCCCTAAACAAATTGGAGAAGGAAATGGCAACCCACTCCAGTATTCTTGCCTGGAGAATCCCAGGGACAGAGGAGCCTGGTGGGCTTCCATCTATGGGGTCGCACAGAGTCGGACATGACTGATGCGACTTAGCAGCAGCAGCAGCAAACAAATGTTAGGTATCGTGTTTATTATTGTATTCATCATCATTATTAGCCTCTAAAAATTCAGATTTTAAATTATGTAATGTATGTATGTATGTAATTTTGTCCTTCATAAGACATTTTCCATGACATATCTCAAAAGTGTGTCACCCTGAGTGTATTCAAACCCGCTTGACTATATACTGGACTTGAAAAGTAGTGAAATTTCAAGATCTACAAGAAATTTGTTATGTAGTATTAAGCAGTTGCCAAGTGTAACAACCCGCATCTAGAGTCTTCCTCTCCAGTGCCTTGTGATTTAAATGTTTCTAGTTATGACTTGTTGGTTTTATTTTTCAATTCAGAACACTAAAAGAAATTCACATTTCCTTATTTACCTGAAGTGTTTCTACATCATTTCAGGCTAAGCTCTCTGCTCTAATTCCCCTAATCTTCAGCTCCCATTGAGTTCCCAGTTTTTTAACTGCTTATTCTCTCCTTTGTATCTTTCCTATATTTTCATCTTTGAAATAATTCTTGATGAACTTTTCCCAAAAAGGCAAATCATGATTATCCAATAGAAAATATTGCCCAACTGAATATATTTCGGTTATTTAAGTCTTAAGCACTACCTGGAGTATGGTGAAGAAGGCAGCCTCTGGAGAGAGAATTCTTGCCTTAGATCTTAGCCTTAATATTTACTGTCTCCATGGTTTGAGCAATTTACAAAATCCTCTGGTTATTTTTTTCTAGTTTACTTATATGCAAAATATAATTATAATCAAGATTACATTATTTGGGTAAACAAACAAGTGCTTGCTGAAAAATAAGTGCCCAATTAACAATTACCATGGGTATGAAATTGAGTACACGCTGTAAGCAGCTATTTGCTACAGGTTAAATTTTTATGTGTAAAGACAAATGTAGGAGCTTGTTACAAATGCCTGTTCTGGGCTGCATCCTGCAGATGCTCTCTGCCTAAGTCTGGATGCACTCTCAGAATCCTTGCCGCACTGTTCCCAGTGACCACTGTGATGGATTGGTGGGCATAAATGAACCTAAATTCATCTCTGGCTTGTCTTGATCCAGGTTTCTGAAAATTTGTTTTCTTTATTCAAGGGCTGGGGATATATTCTACATTTGTCTGTTTAAGAATCTGCATTTTGAACAGGGGGAAATAAAATCTCTGACCTTTCCTACTTTCCCCTTCCCCATCTGGAAAATAAATCCACCCCGTCTGTTATGACCTAACATCCTTTTTTCCTTTTTTCTGCCCTCTTCTAGCATTAGCTCTCAGGCAAGTTTTCTTCTTCTGATAGACAGTTAGATATATACACTCCAGAATGAAGACAAAATATTTTGTCATCAAATACCTTATCAGAAAATGACCAGAGATGAGTTCAAGTAAGGTGTTGAGTAAAATATCTTAAGAGTTTTGAGGCAATAATTGGCATTAGAACACCAGCATTTCTCTGAGGATGAGACTGTCTCAGAATCAAGAAAGACATGCTGTCATCTCTAGGGACCCATGAGAATAAGGCTCCTGTCACTGCTTCTCGGAATACACGCTGAACTGATGGCCACCCTCAGAATCAATCTCCTCCTGGGGTGCAGTGCAGCCCTTGGCAAACATTAACACACTGCAGATTTTCACCATTAGCATTGAAGTGCTTCATTATTATGAGCCTCAAATGAAGCATGAAATGCATCCATTCATTCAATAAATATTTATTGAGATCTACTATGCTCCAGGCATTGTGCTAATAGTTGCTTAGAGAAAAAAAAATTTTTTTTTTTTCAGCCAGGTGCAATAATTCAATGTGATTGGCATCTGGCTTAATTTTTTTTTCTGTTTTAAATCGTGCCAAATCTCAAAATTGAAAGTTGTAAAAAACTAAATTAGTAAGTTTTTTTTTAATGGAGAGCTCTTTCTTAGAGGGTTAAAGAGACATCCTTTTGTTTTCAGTTATTACAGATTACTTCCTTTTTTGCTTTCAAGATGAAAGAAAAATAACCAGTTTATAGACTTGTGATGTTAATTATAGACTTGTGATGTTAATTTTGAATATGTGTGTAAATTTCAGGGGAAAATATTAAATTTATCCATTTTATTTCTCCAAATATTTTAAAACATAACAGTCATGTGGTTTTTGGAATAAATTCTGACAGGTTTCAGAGACGCTGGTAGCTATGAATCTAAAACCCTAAATCTTCTTTAATGCTCTTTTGACAAATGTATTATCAATGCTTGCTTAAGTGAATTTGTTCATCTTGTGTACTCAGCAGAGAGGAAAACATCCTCATGGAAAGATCTCCCCATTCATTCTTCCTCTCTCCAAATGCAAATACTTAGCTTTCCTCAGCGGTTCTTCAGTGTTTTGAAACATTGTCTCCAAGTTGTGATGGAGCTAGCAGAGGTCCTTAGAGAAAGGAGAGAGAGCAATGAAACTTTCAAATTTATCTAATCAAACTTCTCACCTTCAAGGAAGTGTCATTTAAAACATTGCAAAAACAGTTATGCAAAATTTATGTTCTTAAAGGAAGTGAAAGCCACCTAAAGCCCTCATTCACTTTGATTATTGTGGGAGAAAAAATTGCAAAGGAATCCATGAGTATATATTCCGTTAACTGTGGCTATTCATTTTTTCGACTTCCATTTCCTAAGCACCTGCTTGTTGCCGTATGCCTGCTGGATTCTAGAAAGATGTCAGCAATGTACTCATTTCCTCAGGAGATGTGGTTCAGAGTCTTCTTGGTGTTGTTGTAAAGTGTTGTAAGTGGTTAAAAAAATCAGGAATTATAAATATATATATAAAAATAATTAAAACAGGTTTTTTAGAAAAAATATTGAGGCAGGATAAGGCTAGGGTGACTAACCTTGAAAATAAATTGGAATACTTCACAATGGGGATGCCAGTTGAAGTATGTTTTATAATAAAAAGAATTCATCAGGTGAGAGAAAGAGTAGGGAGAGAAGGGGAGGAATGGAGGGAGACAGAGACAAAGAAGAACAGAGAAACACCTTTGTGGTAGATGTAAAGGGCCCAGCCTGTGTGGAAGCATCCAGATACAAAAACACCCATTAAATACATGAGAGGATGGCCACGCAGGAAGCAGTAGGTGACAGAGGTTGATTGGAGCCAGATAGTGAGTGACGACTTACTGTGATTTGGAGGTTGAAGTAGGTTTCTTTTTATTTCACAGAAAGGGAAAACTTTGTCTTGTTTTGTTATTCTTTGTTGTTAGCAGACTTATACTTTTAAAGGAAGCTTGTTTGGGGGTGTAATAAAGGTGAGGAACCAGAGAGGATGGAAAGTTGTTGCAACCATCCTAAGGACACTTGATGAAGGCTCCAGGTCAGGGAGTGATGGTGACACGTGGGATAAGTGAAAGACACTTGTAAGCTAAAATACAAGGGCTCAGGATCTGGATATGTGAATTGTGAGCTGTTTCAAAGGGCATATTCATTTTCTGTGGCTGCCATAACAGTGTATCACAGACCCGGGGCTTTGTACAACAAGAACTGTATCTCTAGTAGTTCTAGAGGCTGTAAGTCTGAAACTGATCTGTCAGCACGGCCATGCTCTCTCTGTGGGCTCTAAAAAGAAATTTCCCTTGCTTTTTCCTAGCTTCTGGTGGTGGTCTTTCATCCTTAGCCTTCATGATTAGCAGCTGCATCACTCTGATCTCTGCTTCTTTTGTCACATGGGATTCTTCCTGTCTTATCTTTTTATAAGGACACTAATTATATTGGATTAGGGCCCACCTCAGTGACCTTATCTTAACTTGGCTACATCTGCAGAGACCCTCTTTCCACATAAGTTCATATTCGAAGGTAACAGGCATTAGAACTTCAACATATATTTTGGGAGATACAAAGTAATTCATAATAAAGAGTTTTGGCTTAGACGACTAGATGGATATTGATGCTATTAAAAATATGCAGGAGGGAAATACTAAGGGGGTAGGGGAGAGAGAGTTTAATTTGGGGACATCTTAATTGTATACTACTCACAGGATAGCTAAGTGATAGTGAACAGTAGATATTTGGAGGTTTTAAGAAGATAACTCAGAGTTGTAGACAGCTTGGAATTTTGCATGTAAATTTTAGGTCAGGTTCCCTGGGAAACCAACTGTGAGTAGTGTTTCAGGTTAAACACCTAACACCTGTACGAAATGATGGAAGCAAGTTGATTGGGCCGAGGGAAGAGTTGACATGCTCTGCAGTTGTAGCAGAGGGTTCAGCTGGTTCTACAGACATCGCTGGTATGTATGAGCCTTTGGAGTAATCCCAGATCAAAGCAAGGGCTCAGAACCTGTGTGCCCTGAACCCATCAGTCATTGGATACAGGTTCTCCCTCCACTCTTCCAGGGAAGGGAGTATGACCTTGGGTAAGGCAGCTCCCTTCTGTATTTCATTTCCCAGAGAGGGACTCAGCTGTGAGCCTTCAGCTGCCAATACTCCTAGAAGGTGGAGGAATGAGTAGCTTGTTTGAAAGGCAGATCTGGGCAGTGCAACCACAGTGTCCACTGCAATACAGGGACCACAGGAGGAAGAGGACAAGTGAATAACTTGACAAGTGGACATGAAAGCAAGCACCAAAGAGACCAAGGAGAGAATGTATATATTAGCCACTTTGATATACGCTATATAACTTTCCTCCTTACAGCAACCTGGGAAAGAGGGTGATATTAATCTATATCTACAGATAACTAAAATGCTAAAGGATTAAGAAATAGTGCAGGTTAGTTGCTGATGTTTCTGAGAGTCATTTTAAATTTGAACTCCAGGCTTTAACCACCTCTAATATATATCATGGAAAGGCAAAAGCATGAGTAGGAATGTATTCTCTGTTATATCCCTGTAATGCTGCAATTCACGGTCAGATTTTCTGTTATAATGGTATTGTGCATTTGCTGATTCATGTTCAGTTTCTAATCCTCCTTAGTGCTAATTTATTAGCTTATAGTCTACCTTCAAAATATAACACAAAGCAGAAGAAAGCACATTCCATGAGAGAATGAGAAGCCAGTCCAATGAGGATGCGTTGAGTAACAGATTATATTAGGTTGAAGGCACGTGAAAGGAAGTGGCACCTAAGCTAGACATTAAAGAATGGAGATCATATTTTTGTGTGAATGTGGTAGGGATGGAAACCCCAGGCAGAGCAACAAACAGTTGTGCTATTCATCTGATTCACTTATTCACTTATCCATCCACCCATTCATCTATTCAGTATTCAGTTTCTGCAAGCCATCATGTTTTGAGAAAATTTGTGTGCTTACTTGTTATTGCTTCCTTTTATTGATTTGATACAAATTTTAAATATTTGCAGTCATCAAGGTTGAATATTTTATGTTTTTTACTATATGGTGGTTTATGTTGAATATTTTATGTGTTTTTACTATGTGGTGGTTTTAGTACACTGTTGTCAGGTCTGTCTCTTCTAAGATTTTTGTAGTTTTTTTCCGCTAAGAGGCAGTTGCAGGAAGTTTAGATTTCTTCTCATTATTCCATTTTAGAAAATATATTAATTTTTCCAGAAATGCATTTGATTTGGCAATATTCAATTATACTTCTGGGGGGAGCTGACATTTGATCCTATCTTTTATGCATAGATTCTTACAAAGACAAAACAGAATACCCCTATAGGATTTCACTTAGATCATTTTTTTGCAGATTTGGTTCTAAACTGTTTAAAATTTTTTCCTCTTTATTGAATTTGTTCATGTGTCTAAAAACAATGAAATTTTGGTCTGATGTTTAAATCAATGTTTCTTAATTGTTATATTTTGATAAATTTGAAAACATTCCTTTCATGTGATATCATTTGAAATGTCAAAATTAAATCATCAATGCTAATTTTAGAGGATGCTTCAAAAACCACATACTGTCACTCTTACCCCACTCCAAAATTGAGGATCACTTCCTTTAAAATGTCTATTATGAAGAGCAAACAGAATGCAAAAGGTTGCCTTCAGAAATTACAGTATTTAATTCATCTCGTAAAAAACAGAATGATATACCTGTTTAGTTCATTGTTTACAGTCTATGTTGAATGATACATAATTTTATTACTGTGTTGCAAATATATTTCTTTGTGTTTAGCATAGGGTGCATTGTCAAATGTAACTAATTTCTACTTACAGGTATGTGACTTTAAACATTTAAATCAGTTGATTAAGCTGTTCCATCATGCTCCACTTCCATACCTCAGTACCTAACTTTCTTACTTCTCACAGGGGTAAAAACAAACTGGATCCATCAAGGATGCAGCTCTGTGCTTTTAACCAGGCAGAGACATATGTGACCACTTTTACACAGGTTACCTAAAAAAAAATTCATACATATGTATATGATATTTTTTTTCAGTGTCATGCATGCTGTTCAGCTACAAAATCTCTCTGCCTGACCCATTGCAAGAAAGTAGAAACATACAATTGTGCCATAGATAAATTGACATCACAGCATGTCACGGGCAGTTCTATCTATTTTTGTTATTCTCTCGATGACTCCCTTGATATATCTCTCATGTCCTTAGGTGATTTCAAGTGCATGAGCTATAGATTTTTATTGGATAGATTATTAAAATAAGGTATAGCATGTAACAGAAACCACTGAAGCAGCATTTAATTTAAAAACCTCTATCAACTTCCCCTAATTTAAGCTACACGGTCGACCCTTGAACAACAGGGGTTTGAACTGCATGGTTCGACTTATAAAGTGATTTTTTTCAATAGCAAATAATACGGTACTACATGATCCATGGTTGGTTGAATCCATAGTTGCAGAACAGAGGATCTGAGGAACCATGAGTGTGGAGGGCTGACTGTAAGTTTTAATCAGATGTTAGACTGCATGGAGGATCGTGCCCTGACCCCCATGATGTTCAAGGGTCAACTGTATATGTATAGATATATATCATATTAACTTGTCAGGCTTACTGAGATAAGAGTAGAGTTTTAATATTCTCACCATAACAACAACAACAAAAACAGTGATTATGTGAGGGGAAGGATGTGTTAACTAACCTTATTGTGGTAAACATTTCACAGTATATACATGTGATATAATCACCTGGTTTACCTTAAATTTACACAGTGCTATATGTCAATTACATCTCGGTAAAGCTGGGGGAAAAATTAAAATTGTCACATTAAAGTCAGTAAATTAAAATTTTATTAAGAAACATTTTGTGGGAGTATTATTTCAGGTATAAACATAAAAATCTTGTAAGAAGAAAGGACCATTCTAGTGCTGGTCGTTTATTCACAGGTTAAGGAAATTGAGGCTTGTGCAGTTTCTGAGTATGCGTGTAGAAACCCGAAGACAGAGACAGAGTACCCAGCTTCTAGTTCAAACTTTGCATATATTTTGAAATAGTTTTAAGCAAAATGATAACTAGGGCTTTATTCCCTTATTGATTCAGTAATTAACATTTGATTTTTATTTGATCATATGTAAAATGTATCATTAATAATTTATTGGGCCTATGAATGAATGAGTTATAAATGCCTGAAATGATTAATTTGATTCCAGAATCAATTTTATACACGATTGAGAATAAGTTTCTAATTATGTACATTTGGCCCTCTGTACCTATGGGTTCTGCATGTGCAGATTCAATCAACTAGGGATCAAAAATATTCCAGGAAAGTCCAAATAACAAAACATGAATTACCTGCATGCCAGCAAGTATTTACATGCATTTGCATTGTGTTTACAGCTCTTTACATAGCATTCACATTGTATTAGCTATCATAAGTAATTTAGATATGATTTAAACTATAAGGGATATATAAAGTATAAAGGATGTACATAGGCTATATGTCAGTACTATACCTTTTTATATAAGGGACTTGAACTTATGCAGATTTTGATATCTTCTGTGTATATCTGTGATTATCTCATAAGGAGATAGATACACAGAATAGCCTCAAGAAGATAAAAAGTTTAAGTGGAACATATTATGAAGTGGACACTAAATCTTTCAATAAGACATAAAACACTTTCTTAAAATTAGAAACAGATTAATATGAATTGCTATAACTAATGTCTAACACATATAAAAAATATGCTATTCAGATATAATATCTTGTTTTAATTTTAGTATAGTTTCTTGAATAACTGAACTGGAAGGAAAAACCTGCTAATAGGAATCATGCTTTTTTTTATACTTAATAGAGTTCATATTTTTAATTTATTTGTCATTGCTAGAATGTTTCTATTATTGTTTTCTGTTTCCAGTGATGAAAGCAAAACTTTATCCTGAAGTTGATACACTCTAGGAATAGTGATGCTCAGTTTCAAAGTTAAAAAGAAGCATATAGTTTGTTCTAGTTTACTTGCAGTTGATTTTAAAGGAATTCCGGAGTAAAAGACATATTTTTCTATTTCAGATTGATGATGATTTAGAGGCAATATTGTCTTAGAAAACTATTTTGCTCCAAAGTGAAGTCAGTCCTTCTCCTAGAACCTAAGTAAAGATACACACATATGCAATAGCATCTATATATGTATAGATAAAACACTATTTTTGAGAAAATTATTTTTAGAAATACATATATATACACACATATATATGTGTGTATGTGTGTATGTGTGCTTAATTACTAAATTATTATTACTTTTTTTCTTGTTATCAAACTACATTAGAAAACATGAGGTGCATATTAAGGAATGGTCATTCTCCAGATAAACAAAGGCTCAGTTGCAAAGAATGACTTGAAATATTTTCTTTGGCAGAAAAAAATATATTTTTATCTGTGCCAAATTCTATTTTTACATTGTGTTTGCAATATTAGAAGCCTGGATATTTTAAAAAATGGTAATTGTTGTATTATTGAAATTTGTCATTCCTTGTCCTTCCTCCTTACAAGTGGATAGTTTTAGGAAATAGTATTCATCATTCAGAGGTACAGGCAGTTTGTTCTTCGTCATTTCTTTTTTTATTATTGATAATATGTAGTGATCTTAAGTCACAGAATACGTGCTTTTACCTCACATTTTGCTGTCATGTTTGCCTATGTTCCGATCCTTATTTACCAACTTGCAGTATTCTAGCAGGCCTCAAAAGTAGAACTGTTTAAATATTTGTTCCCAAAATTTTTAAGGTATTCTTTCTGATTTGACCCACTGCATTCCAACTATTTACATACTATTCTCTGCAAATAGCACAAAGCCCCTGAATACCAATTGTTGCTTTCAAGACCTTGAATGCCAGGGTGAATGCCATTTTCCATTAGAAAGAAGTGAATGAAACTGTAGGATCTGGCTGGGAAGTCTAAAACCAGTCCAATCTTCTTATATGACCAAACTTTCTTGCATTTTTGTTTGCTTTTATATGCAAGATCGTATCTTTCAGTCGCATAAATTGTCATGTATTTGACAGAAATTACCCTAGGCACAAGACTTTAAGAAAACAAAGAACTTTTAGTAAAGTGTTTGCTTTATTTTGAGTTTCCTGGTGATGACTGATATTTTACTTCATTATTTCTCCATTATCTAAAACTATAAACCATTTGATCATGAGATGGAACTGTTAAGTGGGTTTCCTGCTGAATGAACAACAGCTGTTCCCCCAAAGCCTATGCAGCTTCTCTAATATCAATAAACAAAACACTAGGAAATGAAAAACTTTGTTTTCTTGTCCTTTATTTTAGAAAGTGCTGGTGTTTTAGTTGCCCTTAATGTGGAGCCCTATGCAAGGTCACAGGTATGGAGCCCTGTACCAGGGTCACAGGATAAAAATCTCTGGAACTACCAAGCCCCATAGCAACTGTTTCCATGAGCCTCTGGATCTAAACTGGCCAATTCCCTGACCCCATATTAAGTAAAATACCCACCCCATTATCCACCCCATAGTATCCTAACCAATCACCCAGTGCCACCATTCCAGTAGGAATTTTTTCTGTCTTGAGACTATAAAAAGTGGTTGCTAGCCTGCAAAAGGGTTCGGCTCTCCCTTGAGCCAGCCCGCTGTTCTAATGGTGTCTCCCACTCTAATAAACTTTATTCTCTGCTCATTCTGCCTCATGTCTGGAAATTCTTTTCCAACCCGCACACAGACCACAACATTTTTGGTGGCCCGTACTTGGACTTGGGGTCTCTTCCCCTACCTCCTCACTTATCTCCTTTCTCATAAGGACCCTCTGCAAACAGGCAAGTGGCTGTGGAAGCAGCTGAGGAATTCTGGCCAGGGTTACTCTCCAGTGTAACTCTCCACAGTGAGCGCCACTGCTCACTGTGCCCCAGTAGCTTCCGCCCATATGGGTGATAGTCTCTCTGACTCCTTTCCAACTGAGGAATAGGCCGACCAATATTGCTATGGGGCTTGGTCAGTTCCAGAGATTTTTATCCTGTGGCCTTGGTACAGGGCTCCACACCTGTGAACTTGATATAGGGCTCCACACTTAACTATGTGAGGAAAGAATTTAACTAGTAAATAAACTATTTTCTACTAACCTAAATGGAAGCAAAATGAAAATTTAGACCACAGAGAGGAAAAAATATTTAATATTCCACTGATGAATGATATTTGGTATCATTGATGAATGATGTCTGGTTGCAAAGACACAACTGAGCTAGGAAACTGAACTTAACTGATCTGCTATATTTTTTAACTTGGAGCATTATGTTTTAAATATAATCTTGAGAGAAAGCAGAATTCCAGAGAGACCAGAAGAGGATTTGAGGGACTTTATGGGGCCCAGAAGCTAAATCATGTAAAGAAAATAAATACCATTACTCTCAAGATAAAAACAAACAAACATACAAATGGTAATATCATAGGTAATCTTTAGTTTTAAAAGTGCTGAAGAGAGTAGTGTTTGCATTTCTATAGAAGGTCGGGGGGGGGGGGGGGAAGGGGGGCCTTTCAATTGCAAGAGAGAGGAGAGCATATTTTGGCTTTAAATTCAAGTTATCCGGTAATAGAATGGTAAACTTGGGAAACTGGACTTCTAGTCACACAAAGCATAGTGTAGAATTCTATCTATAGAATTCTTCTCTAAAGGTGCTTTGATCCTTTGTTATAAACTTTACCATTTTACTCCTCACTGTAGATTCAGAAACTTCATTATATGTATAAATTGTAAAACGAGGCTGTAAAGTTAAAAGATGGGTGATACTGGATCTAATCAAGTCTTTGAATCTAATAAAGTCTTTCTTGCTTATTGACGTACAGTGGAGCTTTTTTTATCACTAATGCTTCCCATAGTTTTTTGTCCTTTCATGGCCAGCCCTTCCTTTTGATTTGCTTCTTTCTATGTATATTTTTTTTTAAACTTTACATAATTGTATTAGTTTTGCCAAATATCAAAATGAATCCGCCACAGGTATACATGTGTTCCCCATCCTGAACCCTCCTCCCTCCTCCCTCCCCATTCCATCCCTCTGGGTCGTCCCAGTGCACCAGCCCCAAGCATCCAGTATCGTGCATCGAACCTGGACTGGCAACTCGTTTCATACATGATATTTTACATGTTTCAATGCCATTCTCCCTAATCTTCCTCTTTCAACCTTCTTCCTGTCCCTTGTGTTTCTCTGATTTGATGCTCAGGTGAGATAACTATTCTAGACTGTGCTCTTCAAAGAATATCTTTCTTTTGTTGTGTGAAGCAAACAGCCTTATAATATGTACTTTAAATGTGACATCTTTGGGATGATTTCAACACCAGCCGTCCTCTTTGAATAAGGCTTTTGTTGACCTCTTTGTTTCCTCAGTGCTCTATGTTGATAGTGTTTTTTGATTTTGAGTGCCAGACTATCAAGTTATTAGACAATCCTACTTAAAAATTCTCAAGATAAAATATGACCAACATTAATGAGCATCCATACTAGCATGAAATAGGCTTACAAAGTGAATGTCTATTTCAGGAAATGTCAGTAAGAAATTTGTAAATGACCAGCCTAGGGCAGTTTTTTCGTATGACACCTGTATTTAACAGAATCTCTTCTTAATTGCAGTTTTGTAAAAAGCACACCTTCAAGGCAATCAAAAGGAAATGCATGAAGAATAGTTGAGCTTTACTTTGATCATATTTTCAATAGTGAAATAGCTACAGAAGTTTGTAGTCAAGATTAGAATGTTACAAAACTACTTTAGTATTTTATGGATACACACTGAATATAGAAAACTGTGTCAAAAACACATGTATAGTATAATAATTACCTAAAGGAGACAGAATCAGGGAGAGAGTGAAGGAGACTTGTATTTTTCATCATATACTACTGTACATTTGAAATTTTTGAGGCAAGTATGTAGACTTTATTTAGAAAAGAAGGAAAAAATTAGAAAGTACCTACAGTCATACTATACTAGTGATTCTACTAAAAATTATCCTATTTTTACACTTGTTTCCACTTCTGTGTAGAACCCCAAAGATGAAAGATTCTCTGTTGACAAGCAAAGAATAGGCAAAAAGTTTATTTCATATTTTACTAAAAATAAAATCAACATGAAATTATAAAATGACCTATTTATAAAACCAAAGGAGAAATTTTTCATTCTGAAGTATTTATTTTACTGCTCTTAGTATAGTATAGTTATTCTTCCATTTCCAAAATCACAAGAAAGAAAGCTAAATAAATAGCAAATGACTGAGTTTATAGAAATGAAAATAACCATATAATTCTTTAAAATAACACAAATAATTGACTTGATCTTCTCTCTATACTAAATAAGAATAAAAAAACAGTCAGTAGTTAAAATCAAAACACCTACTATGAGATTTGAAAAATTTATCTTCAAGAGAAAAATTTTGTTACAGATGTAAGCCTTTCTATTTACCCTGTTAAAGAAACTTCTGCTTTAGTAAGTATTAAATTTAAAAGCTGAATAGATTAAAACTAAACTATCTATATTGCTAGGACATGCACATAAATATTTGAAATTATATACAGTACTGAAATTACTACTGTGTGAATACTTAGTACATTCCCAGGAAAGCATTGATTTCCTAAAAACATTCCTTTTTTTTTTTTTTCATTTCATACATGATATTTTACATGTTTCAAAGATTGAATTTGAAAGCCACAAGAATTTGACTTGTGATACAAATTATAGTACATATTGAATATTTTGATAATTTATGTTCCAGTGAGGAATAATTTTGAGTAACTGTCATTTATGATGTAAAATCTGAGTCAAACTCTGAATTTCATTGACAAAAAAAATTGCCATAAAACTTATGGGGGGTACATTTCAATGGCAAGATATACTTCATAAAATCATCTTAGTTTTTACTTATAAATTAACTTGGCATTAATCTGCTTTGTTAATGCTCTTTTGAAGAGTGGGATGCTTTCATTAATTTAACCCATGTTACAGCTCTGCAAATTTTAGTCATTTTATTTAGAAGTTATTACCAGGTGAGAGAAAATCATCATAATTATATCCAAGTGGTCAGTGTTTGGCTAAGGACAGTAAGGAGTTTTTTATTCTATCAACTGTTTCACCCACTGCTTTGCCTCAAATCCAAGCCAGTAACTTTTTTTCAGGATGGCAGTATTTGATTTTAGCTCCACAGAATCAAAGTGTCTTATCTTTCATGTCCCTAATGATGGTTCACTTGCAGTTTAAAGGTCAAAATTGAGGGTATCAAATAATTGTAGTCTTTGGATATGGTACTTAAAATTGGTTTTTGTGGTAGTTGGCACAATAGGACATATTAGTAATTACAAATTTCCCCATTGTTTCCAGGAGTAATATATATTTTAAAACCTTAAGTCTTACGGAATATCCAGTCTTATAATTAATTTGTATTTGCTTTAAAGTAATTTTAGATGAATACAATCAGTTTAAATAACCTACTTCTTAAATGAAATTTTATATTGATATTGTTAATTCATAATATTTTTAAAATCTTTGACATTGTGGGAAAAATACTTCTATGCTAATATAGATTAGAAGTATTAATTTTAATAGAGTATTCATAGTTCTTTACTTCAGTTATACAAATAGCTTTCCTTACTTCATTGCTTATGCTCATTACTTTATCAATGCCTTTTTTTACTGATGTTGAATACTGTGTGGTAATAATAGTGCTGAAAATATAATGTGGTACCCATAAAGCACACTTTTAGCTTCCAAGTCATTCACTAAAAGTTAATAGTCTAGGCTGGGCCTGTGATCTTAATGCAATTCAGGAGACTGAAGAATAAGTCTAAATGAAATAAGAATTTTCTCCTTTTTAAAACTTGCATTTTTTTGGAATTATTCTTTAAAAAAAAACAAGTAAAGCTGTAATCTTAATAAGAGACTACATGCTGTAGTAACTAGTAGTTTCCAATAATCACATGTCATTTAGCAAATGAGAATGAAAATTGAACTCTTCCATTGATGTGCTGCTCCATTATAAAATAATTTTAGGAAAGTCTGACAGAGTTTTGCTACAGTTGCTGTATGTATTTTTTCGAAAACTTTCTGTGTATCTGTGTGTACGTAAGCATCCTGTTTGATCACAAAGTCCTGGGTGGGAAAAAGCCTGTTTGTGTTATGATCAGTTTCATGATCATAATGACAATGAGTTCATTCCTCTCATGTGTTGGTCTGCCGTGTTCAATTTCATGGAATCTTTGTTTCAGACTTTGCATGTGGTGCGCGCTTTAGTAGCCACTATCTCTTGACATTATAAATAATAGTTATGATCTCTTCTACTATATCCTGAAATTCCATCACTAAGATAGGTGATGATGAATAATTGCTATAGACGTTGACATTCTGATTCTGATACAGTATTTGACTTTTTTGTTTGTTTTGATGAAAGGCCTTCTATCTATATCATCCTGATACATATTCTTAAATCCAAGCAATGATAGAAAAAATATGTTTGGATTTCATTTTACACTAATTTTATAATTTTTTTAAATTTTAAGTATCAACAAGCTTTTTCTGCCAATTGTCAGATCATACCTTTCCATTATCAGGTGTTGGCAATTTGGCATTTGTATATTATTGCTGTTAAGGTCTTAGTTGTTCTAAAATAGTAATTACTTATATATATAAACTTATATTAAACATAAAACAAAGGTGTGGTCAATACTTTGCAAATGTTATAGTTTACATAAAAATTGTACCTTCAGGCTAATTCTGTCCTAATAATTGTTGACATACTAAAAATAATGAAATGTATTTTGCACAGGATGTGTAGATAGAAAGATCAAGCATAGATGCATTGTAAGGTGACCTGACCTCAGTGTATGTTTATATGTTTTTATGGCCATCGTATTGTTAATCTTTTTTTCATAACACTTTGCATGACTCTGATGATCAAATATGGTTTTTAACAAGAGATTTGCATTGAACCCTAAATGAACTCTCTGGTGGGGTGGTGATTTCTTTTTAGAGGCTGAACCGATCAAGTTCCTCAGAGTGCAGCACAGTTGATAACCCTGTGCCTGGAGAAGGAGAAGAGGCAGAGGCTGAGCCTGTAAATTCAGATGAGCCAGAGGCCTGTTTTACTGATGGTAAGAGAAAAATTGAGACCTCACTTAACATCCATTTGTTAATGTTTGGGCCTCAGTCTTAAAACCTAATGCTTACTTGGGATTGATGAATAAACTGTCAGAAGACTCCATTCCATGCTGATTTAGTCATGGCTTTTTGACTAGGCTTCTGTTTCCACACTTATGCTACTAATAGTAATTTAGAATGGCAGTGTGTTATGCTGTAAAGCACTGCCATTTTTTGAGAGAAGCAAATAAGTGTGATACCCGATTAATGGAAATTTGTGTTTGCTCAAATTAGTACTATAAGCAAAACACATGGAGTTTCCTTTAGAAGTATCCCTATTAAAGGCATTTAAGGGTATCATCCGGAGAAGGCAATGGCACCCCACTCCAGTACTCTTGCCTGGAAAATCCCATGGACCGAGGAGCCTGGTGGGCTGCAGTCCATGGGGTCGCTAAGAGTCGGACATGACTGAGCGACTTCACTTCACTTTTGACTTTCATGCATTGGAGAAGGAAATGGCAACCCACTCCAGTGTTCTTGCCTGGAGAATCCCAGGGACGGCGGAGCCTGGTGGGCTACCGTTTATGGGGTCGCACAGAGTCGGACACGACTGAAGTGACTTAGCAGCAGCAGCAGCAAACCCTCTGTGGAAAGTATTAATGCTAAACTATTTCAGACTGTAGGTGCTATTTTACTGAGATCAAACTTTACAAAGGCTATTTTAATCCTATAAAATACCAGTGAGAATACTTTTATAACTTTGAGATATTCATAACTTTTCAAATTCACAACTCTAATTTGAGTCTAGTATATAAGAGATATTACAGAAACACATTTTCAATGAATTGTAGCCTTCAACACTGAAAATACGCTGTAAACCAAAGTTTCAGTTGTGTAAGATGAATGCATTCTGAAAATATAACAGGCAACAATATGATTATAGTTAGCAATACTTTATGGTGTACTTAAATACACAAAAGGGTAGATCTTATATGTTTTTAATTACCCACCTCCCCAAAAAAGAAGACATTGGTAACTATATGAAGAGATGGCAATTTAATTAGCTTGATTGTGGTGATTATTTCACAGTGTAAACATAACATATTTACAAGCTGTATAACTTAAAGTTTTAATTGTCAATTATCTCAATAAAGCTGAAAAAAATGGACAGAATAAGAGAAGAATGTTTGCATGCAAAGTCGCTTTAATCATGTCTGGCTCTTTGCAACCCTATGGGCCGTAGCCCACCAGGCTCCTCTTTCCCTGGGATTCTCCAGGCAAGAATACTGAAGTGGGATGCCATGCCCTCCTCTAGGGGATCTTTCCGACCCAGGGATCAAACCCATGTCTCTGGTGTTTCCTGCATTGGCAGGCAAGTTGTTTACCACTAGCACCACCTGGGAAGCCCAAAAGAAGAATAGGCAAAATCAGTCTACAGAGGTAGAAGTCAGACTAATACTTACCTTTAGGAGGTACAGATTGGGAAAGGGCATGACGATGATTTCTGGGTGCTTGAAAATGTTATATCATGACCGACATGGCTATTACATGAAAATATTAATCTATATAGTTAAAATATATATACTATACTGTATGTATGTTCTCCTCAATAAGAATTTAAATAAATAGATAAATATATTTTTTAATGACCAGAACACCAAAGAAAATCTATGAGCAAACACACATCTCTTAGTTATATCATTTTGAGCAGCTGTGTTCCACTAGAGACTTTATACTCATTGGACCTGCTAGGGTAAGAGGTTCAGCCTGATGAATTAAACAGGGCAACCAATGAGCAATGGCAACCTTCAGCTTATCTACTTACTTTATCCAGTCACCAAATAATTATTAAGTACTTTCTGCCAGGCCCAGGCCTGAACACTAGACAGAGCAGTTGAAAAAAAGAAAAAAGTTTCTTACCCAAATGAAATATGTAAGTATGTAGTAGATCAGATAAGCAATATGTGCTCTAGAGAAGTAAAATGAAAATGGGAGTACCAAGGTCAAGGGGTAGAAGCCTACTACGATATAAGTAGAGTGATCAGAGAAGGACTTTCTAAAAAGATAACACTTGATCAGAGACCTAAAGGAAATTCAAGCAGATATATGAAGGAAGACTGTTTCAAGCAGAATAAGGAAGACATATGCCCTAAAGTGGGGATATGCACATTTGAAAACAAAATCAAGGGGCCAGTATGAGTCGAACAGATTGAGAGGTGGGAAGATTGGTAAAAGATGAGGTTAGAGATGCAACAGAGACCAGATCATAAGAGTATTGAAAAAACATAAGAATCTTGTTTAGAAGTCTCACAGCATGCCATCTTATAAGCAGATGGGTGGGTAGCAAGGGCCAAAGTTGGAAAACCTCTGAATGTTCCTGCAGTAATCCAGGTGAGAAGTGATGGGAAATTAAAACTGCTGTGGGAGTATGAGTGTCTGAATATATTTTGAAGTTAAAGCTGAAGGGATTTGCTGATGGATTAGATGTTGGGTGTTAAAGCTTTCTTTTCTTTAGAAGAGTCAAAGATGACTCCAAGCTTGGGGCCTCCGAGAAATACATAGTCTCCACATGAAGGGTTAAAAATGAGCGGGCTTGGTCTCCATGGGAAATCCACAGTTTGTTTACTTATAGTAGAAATGACCCTCACCAAGTTGTGATTGGCTGACAAGCGTTGAGCTAGAATCAATGCCAATTTAGAGCAGTATTTGGCCTTCACAGGTTTTTGTTACCTGAATGGCAGCAGAAAAATCAAGGCAAATGTGTGAGTTAAGTCAGAATAATTGTGTTTTGGTGAAGACGAACACTAACAAATCCATTGAGCCTTTTCAGCTTCATGACTACCACTTTATCAGTTTGCACCTTATTCCTCTTCACCTTTTTCTCCTCCCTCTTCTTCTGTGTCTTTCTTTAGTTCTGTGTCATTAGCGTTACAATTCAAGACTTCAGGTTCCTTCCCCAGTTCTAGTACCATTCTTTACTATCCTTAATTCTAAATGTCTTTGCAATCTGTATAATTATGAGCATGACATGACTCTTTGGTTCTGCTTGGTTTTATATTGTACTTCTGTTGGATTAAACAATTAGTAAATCAAAAAATCAGGATTAGGGTGTGAGAAGGATACACTCTTCCTTAAAAGGATGTGTTTTCTATTAATTTGATAGGAGGCACTAACTCAGCTCTGCCCTCAAGTGTTCTGAGTTCAACTTCCTAAAAAATAGCTAATAACTAATCCTAACTTTGATAACACAATAACTAACTCTTCTGTGCCTATTTTGTCTTTTTTTTTTTTTGGAAGGAAAATATGGACAAAACATTTCTTTTAAAGGATTTATAATTTTTTAAGTGTTTAAAAAAAGACATTTTCTAATCAGTTTTTACATTAATTATACTGATCATGCTGTTACATTTTTATTAATGGATATACTGTCTTAGAAGAAGTCTGTGGTTTCTTTTTTATTTGAAAGCGTTAGTTTAACATGATGAAACCAAGTGGAGATTTTATGTAATGGCTCATAAGAGCAAATAAATGAAAGCACCCAAAAGGAATAGCATTTACCCATGGGGACCCATTAAAATGTTTGAGAGGTTCTCTGTTATGTTTACATTTAATTAATAGTCCTTTTAAAAAAGAAAGTGTGATTCCGTTGCTAACCAGCTAGGTTGGAAACATCTTGGGATATACTATGATGGTCAAACAGGCAGTGGTCTTGCACTCCTGTCTCAAAATAAGAGAGAAACTCTGTGAGGTATGATAAATCCTGAGGAAAATATCTATGCACCTTCATCTCAGATAAAAGGTTTATCTACTTTTCTAATTAGAATATATAGTGCCTTTTCCTACCTGAATCATAAGAATAATATTCTCTTCAATCTAAATTCTGACAAAAATAAATCCAAAATGGTAAAATCTTCTTGGGGCTTCCTTGATGGCTCGGTGGTAAAGAATCTGCCTGTCAATGCAGGAGATGCCAGAACTTAAAAGTTCCCAGAAAGGACAAGAACACATAAAATATACATGCCAGGAAAAATGTCAGAGACTTGGGGGAAACATCGCTTGCTACATTTCTATAAAGCTGAAAATTATTTACTAAGACTTACCTCCTATTAAGAATCAGTGAACTAATGTCACTACAGAATCATAAAAGAAGTACAGTTCATTGTCCAAAAAATATATTTCATTAAAATTCTAGCTATGTTGTTTCAGGACATACAGTTTATGATTATATGAAGTTATTACTTGATAGGCTCAATATTTTAATGAAATATATTGCTTGATAGACAAGGAAATTATTTTTAAAGCAGCCATGAAATTAAAAGTCGCTTACTCCTTGGAAGGAAATTTATGACCAACCTAGATAGCATATTAAAAAGCAGAGACATCACTTTGCCAACAAAGGTCCGTCTAGTCAAGGCTATGGTTTTTCCTGTGGTCATGTATGGATGTGAGAGTTGCACTGTGAAGAAAGCTGAGCACCGAAGAATTGATGCTTTTGAACTGTGGTGTTGGAGAAGACTCTCGAGTCCCTTGGACTGCAAGGAGATCCAACCAGTCCATTGTGAAGGAGATCAGCCCTGGGATTTCTTTGGAAGGAATGATGCTGAAGCTGAAACTCCAATACTTTGGCCACCTCATGCGAAGAGTTGACTCATTGGAAAGACCCTGATGCTGGGAGGGATTGGGGGCAGGAGGAGAAGGGGACAACAGAGGACGAGATGGCTGGATGGCATCACCAACTCGATGGACATGACTTTGGGTGAACTCTGGGAGTTGATGATGGACTGGGAGGCCTGGCATGCTGAGGTTCATGGGGTCACAAAGAGTCGGACACAACTGAGCAACTGAACTGAACTGAACTGAAACTTCTGAAACAAGTATCTGAAAGCACTGTTCATTTTTGCTCTCCCAATTCTACTTTCCCTCCAAATGAGGTTTTACGTCTAAGATTTTTAAGAGAAGAATTAACTGTAGTACCTCTTTTTAAATTCATTCTTTTCTTTAAAGTAATTTTGATTGTTTATTCTTTAATCAGTTTTAATTTTAAAAATTTTCAATTGTTATTTCCCTAAGCCTCTCTTGGTCATAGCTCTGTTCACAGTCTTCATGAAACTTCTTACTTTCTAACTTTTCTTTTACTTCAGCCTCTTGTACATTTCCCCCACTGCCAACTCTGTCATTTCCTTCAGGGTTTTCTTTTCTTCCGCCTATCCCAGTGATGTACAGCTAAATGTTTAACAACCAGTTCTCCAAGAAAAAAAAAAAAATGGTATACGTACTGCCATCAGTTTACCATATTCTGTTGATGTAAAGGATATGTGGTACACAATTTACAAATAATAATATAATCAACATCCTTCATTGACTATTCCATATAGCTATTCTCACAGAGTGTGAATTTTGCCAATTTTTTAAATTTATAACAATGATTGCAATTGATAAACAATAATAGTTTTAACCTGAAGGTTGCTTGGTATTTTCATTTACATTAATCAGTAACATGAAACAGACTTCCTGTCAGAACTTGACTCATTCATCAGTGATGTGAACAAATTTTAGCTGAATCAGATAATAGGATTTGAGCAATGAAGGAATATTTCCTCAAGTTTTTCATGCTATTCACGGTGTAATGGCTGCAAACATACATAACTTTTACTGTTTTATTAACATTTTATCCATCACTGTCTTAGTCTACTCTAGAAAATCAGCAAGCCTTGATTTATAGCACTTGATAACTTTTGTAAAGATTCCCACCATGACTCATTTCAAACTACTGGTGTCACTTTGCTGCATGTGGAGTTGAAAAGAGACACACAGTAGCCCAACAGTGTAACATATTTCTACCAACCAGGTAGAATACATAAAGATGCTCAAGAGCATTCAGTTCAGTTCAGTCGCTCAGTCGTGCCCGACTCTTTGCAACCCCATGAATCGCAGCACGCCAGGCCTCCCTGTCCATCACCATCTCCCGGAGTTCACCCAGACTCATGTCCATCGACTCAGTGATACCATCCAGCCATCTCATCCTCTGTCGTCCCCTTCTCCTCCTGCCCCCAATCCCTTCCAGCATCAGAGTCTTTTCCAGTGAGTCAACTCTTCGCATGAGGTGGCCAAAGTACTGGAGTTTCAGCTTCAGCATCATTCCTTCCAAAGAAATCCCAGGGCTGATCTCCTTCACAATGGACTGGTTGGATCTCCTTGCAGTCCAAGGGACTCGAGAGTCTTCCCCAACACCACAGTTCAAAAGCGTCAATTCTTCGGTGCTCAGCTTTCTTCACAGTTCAACTTTCACATCCATACATGACCACTGGAAAAATCATAGCCTTGACTAGATGGACGTTTGTTGGCAAAGTAATGTCTCTGCTTTTCACCGATAGTAAATTGTAGTAAAATTATTAGAGTAGTATGTTTTTAGTATTTATTACCTTTTCTAAAGTTATACTTTTAGGTTTATACATTTTAATTTTTGATAACAGCTGCATTTAACAACAGGCTAGCAAAATTTTCCTGACAATTTAACAATAAGTTGTCAAGACCAATGTGAGTTAGTTCCAGCATACCTTTGAATTCTCTTAATATAGCTGTTCCAGAATGTTCCAGACTTGCCCCTTTTCTCTCTTACCCTAAATACTTTTTTTGTGTGGCCTTAACAACTATCCTGATCTCAGCTGACACATACATGCTAATGATTCCTTCACATTCTTTTCCAGCCCAGACTTTTCCTTTAAACTTCACAGATTCACACCTTCAAATATCTACAGGACCTCTGTGCTTAGAGATTTCACCAGCATCTCAAACTCATTACCACCCCAAACAGCTCCTGCTTCTGTGGTCTTCATTCATTGCTGACATCCTCACAGTTGTCTGGGCTTCTCCCTTCTTCTTACATCCCATATCCAGTCAGTCAGCAAATCCACTGATTATACCAAATATGTCTTGACTCTGTTACTGCTCTAGTTCCTAACAAAAGCTACCCTAATCTATTTTTCTTGTTGGGGATACTGAACCAGCACCCTAAATGGTTTTCTAGTCTGGGTTTTTCTTTGTACCTCCCCATCCCTCTTTTTTCTTCTCTTCCAGCTTATCCTCCACAGTTGTTGGAGATGTCTATTTAAATTATGATCTTCCTATATAATTCTCTACCTACAACCCTTCACTTACCCTTCATTAGAATATAGGAT
Organism: Bubalus bubalis; assembly: GCF_019923935.1. Classification (NCBI taxonomy): domain Eukaryota; kingdom Metazoa; phylum Chordata; class Mammalia; order Artiodactyla; family Bovidae; genus Bubalus; species Bubalus bubalis. Next base: position 82,190,337 of record NC_059158.1, read on the forward strand.
ATAGACCAAACTACTTACGGTGGGGGAAAATACTTTCTATAATCTGACCAATTTCTCTGCCTCATCTCTCATCCGTGCCTCTTGTGTACACTTTGCTTTCATCACAGTTCTGAAATATATCACAGTTCTGAAATACATCACAGTTCTGAAATACATCACAGTTCTGAAATACATCACAGTTCTGAAATAATCCCTGTACACATTTTGCTGCCTCTTGGCTGGAATTCCACCCAAACTCTTCTTGACTAACACTTTGATTTAATACACCTCTTCCAGAAAACCTCCTCTGACCTTACTTTTTCAACAAATTAAGCCAGCTTAGGTGAATGTCTTCCATGCTACCAAAAATAACCCCGGCATATCTGTCCTTTTAGTTGCTTTATCCTATTGTAGCCATTTATTTCTATATCTAGCTGCCTAACTAAAAGCCAAAAGTAGATTCCATAAGAAGAAGAAACTATGTACACAGCTGAGTAAAATGCTTGCTCAATAAATGTTTGATAAGGATGTGAATGAATAAAAACAACTTTAAAAATTCCTCAGTTTTTTTTTTATAGAAGTATGTTTTACATCTGTGATTCCAAAGTCAAATTGGTTTTTAACTTACATTATTTGAAAGTTTTATCTGCATCTTATAATCAAGATCTCTTTCTTTTGAACTGAATGTATAGGTCCTTCCACTAATTTTTAAAATATTACTTAGAATGCTGTTTCTCAAAAGTGCTTTTTTATAGAGGAGTTGAAGCAGCACCAGATTGTAGACTAAATTCACAAGAAGGTCATGAAATGCAGTATTATCTTGAGATTTATATTGATTCACCAATCATTATTTACTGCTCATTGTGTATCAGGATTAGGATTGTATTAGGGCTGCAATAATAAATAACAGTATGTGGTTTAAATACTGTAGAAGAGGTTGATGAGGAACTAGGGAAATATAGAAAACACAAATATATCCAAGTTAGAAATTACTGACAAATATTAAGAAAACACCATGGAGATTTAGGAGATAAGAAAAACCAACACCCAAGTTAAAATTATTTGAAGCTTCAGATGTGCTTGAAATTATTTGGTTGAGGAATTATCATAGGGAGCACTTTGCATTAAATAATATTTCTTAAGTATTTTATTTATTCTGAATATCCAGATCTTACATGCATGTCTTTCTTGCCAGGTTGCGTACAGAGGTTCCCATGCTGTCAAGTTAACATAGAATCAGGGAAAGGAAAAATCTGGTGGAACATCAGGAAAACCTGCTTCAGGATAGTTGAGCACAGTTGGTTTGAAAGCTTCATTGTTCTCATGATCTTGCTCAGCAGTGGTGCTCTGGTAAGTGATCTGACACCTAATGCTTAAATGGATGGTCATTATTTTTAATAAATGTGTTGGAAGTTAAAAATATTGTGGCATTTTTTTTTTTACTTAAAAATTAATCCCTCTGATCAGTAAAGGACAACATGTTAGTTACCTTAGTAAATATTTACTACATGCCATGCATTATTCTTCCTCCTGGAATGCAATGATTTTTAAGACCCACAGACTTTTCTCAAGGAGATCAGAGAGCTTTAGGGAAGTAAGAGGCACGAGTGATACAGAACTGGGATATGTCTGTAAGTGAAGTACATGCACGTTTAAGCTCTGGAGCAAGAAGAGTCGTCTGCTTGGGAATTCAGAAAGGTAGATGATATTTTGCAAAATCCAGAAAGATGAATAGGAATTTTCCAGCCAGGAAGGTGGCTTGAGGGGAATGAAGCATGAAATAGCATGAGACATTTAGGAAATTGAAAGTTGTCAAACTGTAGAAAGTGTTGTGGGAGGAAGAGCAAATCCAGGGAGGTGGGTGGTGACCAGAGATACTGTGAAAAAGATAAACAGTGTCAACTTATGAAGCATCTGGCATAAGAGAAAATACTGTAGTTTTAGGATGAGAATGGGATAGGTCTCATTCTTATACATGTGTTAAGCACTTTATATGAGATTTGAAAAGGATCTGGGAGAGTTAGAGGCTCCCTGAACTTTTTCTTGACTTAGAGAAGGGAAGCAAGAAAGTCCTGAGGGCCTGACTTTAATTCTTGCATTTCAGTTCCATTGTCATTCAGAAACTCTGCCAACTGCTAGAACCTTCTCTCAGCATCTTAGTAGATCTGTCCATTCTCTGTATCCCAACTTCTGTGTTTTCCTCAGTATTAACAATCAGATCAGATCAGATCAGTCGCTCAGTCGTGTCCGACTCTTTGCGACCCCATGAATCGCAGCACGCCAGGCCTCCCTGTCCATCACCATTTGTAAAAAGTGCTAAAGATTATTTTTAAAGTATTTATAGAAAAACTTGGAATAAGAAGAATAAGAATGGCACAAGTCCATAACTGTGGACAAGTAGACCACTGTTAACCACTAAAGATAAAGGTCCTTTTGCTTTAATTTTCTCCAACAAGGTGAATATTGTTTAAACTTAAAAGAGAAAATTCTAATCCTTTAGACCTGTCTAGGTCAGCAGTCATTTTCAATGGCTTCAGTTAACTCAATTCTTTAAGTCCTTTCAAACTATTTCTCAAGAAGTTTGCAGCTGTAACCACAGTATCATCATCTACCACTCACTGAAAGTTCTTGGGAAGGATCAAAAGGTGTCACATTGATGGAATGAATATAACAGATATTAGTAGAGCTGAAGCTTTTAATGAATGATAAAGGGTTGGTGAAAAATTCAAAGAAAGAAACCATCTTCTGTGCTCTATAGCCCTATTAAGCTACAGCACTTGATTTCACAAACCTTTCCTGCTGTGTTCTTGACATAGAGCTAGGTACTGAGAATTCATAAACACATAAGAGTTGAAGGAGAGGCTGTAAATCCTACTGCTGGCTTGAAGAAGAGTGCAGGGTGAGAGATTTATAGGAGGGGCTGACCCTGGAATCATGTCTTAAATTATTAGGACTTACTAGTTTGCAGGAGAGTGTAGGGATGTCAGATAGTGGAAATCACTGAAAGAGTCAGAGATCATGGTTCTTTTATAGGACTATAGTAATTTCATTTTTTTGCACCCTATTTCTCTTGACCTCTGGTGACCAGCCACCTGTACTGATGAGAACTAAATGTTACACTTGCGTGTGCTTGAGTGTTAAGTCGCTTCAGTTGTGCCTGACTCTTTACAACCCTGTGGCCTGTGGCCAGGCTCCTCTGTCCATGAGATTCTCCAGGCAAAAATACTGGAGTGGATGAGAATGGGATAGGTCTCTCAATCCTGCAGGATTCAGGATCTTTCCAACCCAGGGCTCAAACTGGCATCTCTTTACATCTACCTGCATTGGCAGGCAGATTGGTGACTCAGTGGTAAAAAAAAAAAAATCCGCCTGCAATACAGGAGATGCAGGAACCCAGGTTTGATTCCCTGGATTGGAAGATCTCCTGGAGGAGAAAATGGCAACCCACTCCAGTGTTCTTGACTGGAGAACCCCATGGACAGAGGGCTACAGACCGTGGGATTGCAGAGTAGGGAACTTAGCAAGACTTTCTTTCTTTTTTCCCTTTGCCACTAGCGCCACCTGGGAAGCACATGGGTTCCACTGTGACTGTAAACCAGAAGAAAGTCAGCAGCCCATAATAGCATAATATGTCAGTGATCTCTTTGTCAGAATTTCATTTCCTGTTTTGGTCTTGAATCATAAGCTTTAAGTTGTACTGAATTTAAATTCGAATGTTATTTTCACAGGCTTTTGAAGATATATATATTGAAAAGAAAAAGAACATTAAGATTATCCTGGAGTATGCTGACAAGATATTCACGTATATCTTCATTCTGGAAATGCTTCTAAAATGGGTAGCATATGGTTACAAAACCTATTTCACCAATGCCTGGTGTTGGCTGGATTTCTTAATTGTCGATGTAGGTACTTTTGAGTAAATTTTAAAGAGGGTTTATTCTTAATAATAAGAGCTCTGGAAAATCTCACTAATGTTATATATTAATCATATTTAGATAGGTGATATGCAAGAAACAGTTTTTTCCAAGGCATAGCTATACCTTATAATCTCCTGTGTTCTCTCAGACTTCCTCTGAGAAATTTTATTTTTGATACTTATACTAATAATTTCATATTTGATTTTTTTATTCACCTTTTTAATATATATGTTACATAGTTACTGCCTAGAAAAATGAATGGTAAGATGAATGCTTTTGCAGTATAATAGTTTTAAAGAAAGGCTAGCCAAAATAAGAAGTAACAGAAAGAATGTAGATCTTTTCTCTTAACCTGTAATTATGATTGAGTCTTCTAAAAATTATTATAAAATATTTAAAATCTTCACAAACTTCTTAAAATATTATCCCAAACTTTACTCTTTTCATCTTTCAGTTTAAGAAAAAAAGTTTATAAGCAGAGTTGAATTTATTTTTAGTTAATAAAGGGATATGGCTATTTAATAATGGAATTTGTATTTTGAAAATCTGAAGTGTGATTCTCAATATTTTGGAGTATGTAATATGCAGAATTCAGGAAAGTTATATAGCTTCAATTTGGATTTTTTAAATATTTTTCAAAAAGCTAAATAAATTATATATACATATAATATCTATAATATATATGTGTATGTTTATAAAATGTCTTAATAATGCAACAGAGCAAAACTCTACTCAATATTCACAATATTCATACACATCTAGGCATGTGGATTTAGGGGAGGAGTTGAGATTTTTTTTTTATTATCTCAAAAACAGAAATTTATCTATCTAGCACAGTTGCTCTTAAAGTGTAATCCCTGAACTAACATTTTTGGCACATGTGGGTGGGAACTTGTCAAAGATGCAAATTCTCAGGACCCACTTAAGTCCTACTAATAAGAAACAATGGTGTTGGGACCCAGCAAAACCGTGGTAACAAACCCTCCAGATGATTCTGGTGCATATTCAGCTTTTAGAACCACTCATGATTTGATATTCAGAGGATGGGCTTGTTTGATATCTGCAAGTTTCCTGATTATTTGAAACTTGCTTGACTGACCATTATTCATCAGGAGGGGCATATATCATGCTTATATACATGTATACATAAGTAGAAAGATAAATATGTGCATATATGTAGATGTTCTCAATTACAGACTGCATTTAATTTTCTCAATAATGTGCATATATTCAATGTAATAGCACTCACTCAGCAATGGTTTGGAGATCAGGTTAACCATTTCCTTAGGGGTTATTCAGATTATAATAGACATTTTAAAACTTTATTTTTGCTTGATAAAAAAAAAAGAACATTTATTATTCTAACTTAAAAGTACACCTATCTTTTAAACATACTTAAGTGGAAACTAATGGACCTGAAAGATTAGGTGAATTTAAAAGTGATATGAGGATTAGTTAGGAATGAGGATATATAGCATGAGGACCTAAAAAGAAACAGTTATCCTACATTTAGTGAGACATTTAGAAGTATATTAACTATGTGAAAGCAAAACACTTCACCACACATCCTGATTCAAAAATCACTTCACTGTGTTTCTGACAGCAGCAGCAGTGAACTTATAAATGGTCAATTTTTCTACTTCTTTAATAGTTAAACATAAGGAAGTTGACTCTTGAGTAGCTCCTAATCTTCCCTGGAAAATTGAATCTTTCAGTCATTACTTAATTCCAATGAACTGCATTGCAGATATTGTTCTTAGTCATTGCCTCTTATTGCACACAGTGTGAAACAATGGATATTTTAAATGGATCTTATTCAAAGACTGGATGCGTTTACCGTTCCAGATTTCAGGTCATTGAGGAGTTCATTGTTGCTTACCAAAATGTGTATTGATTTTCTCTCTATGTTTTTTCTTCTGAGATAATTTACATAAGAACACAGATTTCTGTCGGACACTGGTTGTGGTAATTGTGGAGGGTCGTCTAACATGACAAAGTTCTTGTATGACTGTACTGATTGTGAAGCCAGTGAGATCACCTACTAGTCAGATGTCTTCAGTACAATTGAGATTTTGTCCCACAAATTATTGCTAGGAAAATCTTTGCTTCTGATTCTGAGAAACTGTAGGGCAGAAAAATCTTGGAGAAAATTTGCCTCATTTCAAAATCATAAGTCTTCAGAATACTTTTGAATAAGGTCTATACTAGGACATAAATTTGGCTGAGTGAATGCCACACTCTTTGGACTTCACTTTAGAATCACACAGTTCTTTATTGTTGTTCAGTCACTAAGTCGTGTCTCTTTGTGACCCCGTAGACTGTAGCGTGTCAAGCTCCTCTGTCCTCCATTATTTCCCAGAGTTTGCTCAAACTCATGTCCCTTGAGTTGGTGATGCTATCTAAGCATCTCATCCTCTGCCACCCCCTTCTCCTTTTGCCTTCGGTCTTTCCCAGCATTAGGGTCTTTTCCAGTGAGTTGGCTCTTCACATTAGGCGACCAAAGGATTGGAGCTTCAGTTTCAGCAACAGTACTTTCAATGAATATTCAGGGTTGATTTTCTTTAGGATTGACTAGTTTGATCTTGCTGTCCAAGTGACCCTCAAAAGTATTCTTAAGCACCACAATTTGAAAGCATTAGTTCTTCTGCACTCAGTCCTGTTTATGGTCCAACTCTCACAACCGTACATAACTACTGGAAAAACCATAGCTTTGACTATACGGACCTTTGTCTGCAAAGTGATGTCTCTGCTTTTTAATATGCTGTCTAGGTTGGTCATAGCTGTTCTTCCAAGGAGCAAGCATCTTTTAATTTCATGGCTGCAGTCATCGTCTGCAGTGATTTTAGAGCCAAAGAAAATACCCTGGACTTTATTCCAATTAAAATTTTGATAGTTACTTTAATTAAATGTTCAGAATTAATAAGCAAGTGAAAAACCTACAAAAGTATGAAAAGCATATGTGATTTTATTATTCAGATATAAGAAATAACTTACTTTCCTTCTACTATTTCTTTTTTTCTGGTTAACTTTCCTTTAAATCTATTTCCTTAAAAAGGCATCTATTTTAACCAATTTTTAGACAATTAGTAGATAACTTTATATATAAATCATGTTGTTCTTGTTGAGTTGCTCTTCAGTTCAGTTCAGTTGCTCAGTCATGTCCGATTCTTTGCGACCCCGTGGACTGCAGCATGCCAGGCCTCCCTGTCCATCACAAACTCCCAGAGTTTACTCAAACTCATGTCCATTGAGTTGGTGATGCCATCCAACCATCTCATCCTCTGTCATCCCCTTCTCCTCCTGCCCTCAATCTTTCCCAGCATCAGGGTCTTTTCCAATGAGTTAGTGCTTCATATCAGGTGGCCAAAGTACTGGAGTTTCAGCTTCAGCATCAGTCCTTCCAATGAACATTCAGGACTGATCTCCTTTAGGATGGACTGGTTGGATCTCCTTGCAGTCCAAGGGACTCTCAAGAGTCTTCTTCAACACCACAGTTCAAAAGCATCAATTCTTTGGCACTCAGCTTTCTTTATAGTCCAGCTCTCACATCCATACATGACCACTGGAAAAACCATAGCCTTGACTAGATGGACCTTTGTTGGTTGCTCTTAGTGATCTTTAAAATTGACTTGTTCTCATCATGCTTTATTATTTAATTGAAATGATTAAATGAAATTTTTGATTAATGAAAATTTTCTTTTTTGTAGGTTTCTTTGGTTACATTAGTTGCAAACACTCTTGGCTACTCAGATCTTGGTCCCATTAAATCCCTTCGGACACTTAGAGCTTTAAGACCTCTGCGAGCTTTATCTAGATTTGAAGGAATGAGGGTAAGAAAATACTAAACTTTCTAATATATTCATATTTCCTAATAGAGTATGAAATATGAAAAATGGGTAATTAGGAATTATGGACTGTTTATACATGTGCATATATATACATATGTATGATCTGTTTATGTAAATGTGTATACATGTGCATATACACACATTTCAGTTTATATTGTTTAACAAAGAGTACATGAAATATAGTAATGCCTCCTTCATATTATATTGTTAAGCAGTGATTCAAATAAGTTACTTTTCCCTTCCTAAATGAAAATCTTTCCTATGGTAGGAAATGCAAATGAAGGGGACACTATTAGTCCTGACAGCATCTCTCAAATACAAGTCATGAAGAACTTGCCTGTATCAGGTGCTTAAATAATATTTTTTAAGGAGTCATTCTGGGTAGGAAGCATAAGAAAAGACAGAGAAGTAGCATCAGGCATCACTTTAAATTTCATTCTTGAAATATATGGTTCAATGAAAATATCTCCAAATTATATTTGAAAAAATGGAAGCTCTGAGTTAATTTAATTTGCACTAGTCTGTATAGTGCCTGACAACTGATTCATTTTTCAGAAACAAACCAGGTGAGATAAATAATGACTACCAGAAACCTAGCTTGAGGGCTGTATTAAACCAGCAACTTCTTCATAAAATACATAGAGGATAAGAGGACAGTGACTTTATTTTCTCTAATGAGTCCATGTCCTCATTTGTTGCTACTCCCATCAAATTTCTTCTTTTCCAGATAGGTTCCTGCTTTCTCATGCCTCCATTCTCTTGGCTGGGAATGCTTCTCCCTCCCCTGTCTCAACTCTAACTCATCAATATAGCAAATTCCTACTTATCCTTTAGACCTAAATTTAAATGTGCCTTATCTGTCCAGGTATAACTGGGCATCCTTCCTATGTGTTCAAACACATAAAATCCTTATTATATTGCATCATACATATTTATCTGACTGCCTCTCTGTAGTCTCTGAACAATTTAACATGCAGATTAATCTAGCTTGCTGCTTCTCTAAATGTAGTCAGCATCATTTGAAAACTTAGTAGAAATGCAAATTCCTGATTGCACCCTACATCTGCTGAATGATAAACTCTGGAGTGGGGCTCAGAAATCTGAAGCCTCTGGGGAATGGTAGAGGTCTTTTAGTCTAGCAGATCTTCATTGTTATTCCTGCTAACCTAATTAAGACTATTACCTCAACTAGTTAGTGTATCCAGTGCATATTGTTCCAATGTATATGAGAGATCATGATTATACAAAAAAATATCATAAGTAAAAGTCAATTCCTGTTTGTCCTGTAAGAACTGAAAAATTTATGTTTCATTTTATACACAAAGGTAATATTGGAATTGACATTAATTTTGCTCTTTGAGCATTAGTATATAGAATGTTGCCATCAGAACTTCTCACTGATCCTTGGACTCAAGGGGGGCACTTGTGACATTTTCATGATCAAGGAATATACTTTGACCAACAAAACTACTTCCCTCAGTGATTAAGTCACTCCATCATTTTACCCTGTTCTTTGTTCTTCATCTGTAATACAGCTGAATAGGATGAAGGAGAATGTTTTAATGCATTTGGAGTGACAAATGTATCTATTTAGTTATGTTTATTAGCCGGGCAAAAAAAAGGGACTTTTCTTCACAATGCAGCGTCATTTTTAAGAATATGATTGGAAACATTTTATAGTTAGCTTCCTTTGAAAAGACTTGAGGTTGTTGAACTTATTGACTTCTCCAAATGGCTTCTCATCAGAACAACATATATCCATCTCCCTCAGAGACCCATCATAATGCGCATTCTTTCAGCAAACATTTTCAACACCAACTATGAGTCAAATTTTGTTCTATAAAAGAAATACAATGGTAAATAGACCCCAGCCCCCCAGGAGTGAGTCAGGACAATGTCCATGGAGAGATAGACAGGGGAATATTAGTTATTCTGTGGCATCTGCTGTAAACAGTAGGCATCCGGTGCTACGGGAGTGAAGATGAAAGTGGCTGCCTGGGGGGACCTGGGAGGGGCTTCATAAGGAGGTGACCTTGGAGCCATGACTGAAAGAATGGGCCTAGCTCACAGGCAGGTGGGCATTCCAGGCAGAGGTGCAACTTGGTAGAGAAGGACAGAGTTGCATAGGCAAGGTGTGTTTGAGCAGAGACTAGAAGGATCAGCATGCCTAGGTGATAAGCATAGTGGGAGGGTAAAGGAAATGAGGGTGAAAATGCAGGTTTGAATCATAGCTGACCACTTTGAACTCTCTAATCCTGTTCTTCCTAACCCTTTTGAGGGTGATGTACACTATAAAACTCTTGTGAAAGTATAAATCATCTCCATAAACAAAGCATGCCCATAATATTTTCATATAATCTCATGCCCCCATGGAACCTCTACAGGTCCAGAAATCTCAGGGTAGTAACTGTAGTTCTGGGTCAAGAGTCAACAACCAAAGCCCACAAGCTGGATGCCTGTTTTATAAAGGAAGTTTCTTTGGATCACATTGCATTCTTCAGTCACTAAGCTGTGTCTGACTCTTTGTATAACCCCATGGACTGTAGCCCACCAGGCTCCTCTGTCCATGGGGTTTTTCCAGGCAACAATATTGGAGTGGGTTGCCATTTCCTTCCCCAAGGGATCTTCTGAACCCAGGGATCAAAACTGTGACTCCTGCATTGGCAGGCAGATTCGTTACCACTGAGCCCCCCAGGAAGCCCCACTGGATCATAGCCACACCCGTTGGTTTACGTATGGTCTGTGCTCCAATGGCAGAATGGAATAGTGGCAACAGAGATCATATAACCTGCAAAGCCTAAAAACATTGAAGACAATATTTGCCAACTCCTGCTCTAGACAATCTCAAAAGTAATCAGGGATCCTTAATGTCTTTCCTTTTGGAAACATCTTGAGAGTCTGCTCAACATATTGCAAAAAAAAGAGGGAACATATGCTTTTTACTTATCAAGTTAGTCTTTAATGCATTTGTCCCCAAATTCAGGGTAGAGTTTAAGAAGATAGTAAGTTTGGAAAGATGAGGTAATTAAGAAAATCTGGAGAGTGATAAATGTTACAGTAGTTGCATGCAGTAGGAAGAGGCATTGGTGAAAGGTAGTAGTAGAAATGGCTGAAAAGCAGAAATAACGGGAGCATGAAAGATAAACTGTATTGCATTTTTGTGTCAACTGAGACTAGCTCTATATTTAGCCAAGGCTTATGTGTAAAGTGCTTTTTAAAGTTAGAATAATAAATTTGAAAAGATTGCTCTCATTCTGCAGATGAGGAAACAGGGATCCTAAGGTCTTAAAGATATTTATGTATCACATAACTAGTGTCCATGCATGCTATGTCATTTCAGTCGTGTCCAACTCTCTGCGACCCTATGGACTGTAGCCCACCAGGTTCCTCTGTCCATGGAATTCTCCAGGCAAGAAAACAGGAGTAGGGTGCCATGCCCTCCTCCAGGGGATCTTCCCGACTCAGGGATCGAACCTGAGTTTCCTATGTCTCCTGCATTGGCAGACAGGTTCTTTACCACTAGTACCACCTGGGAAGCCCCATCACATAACTAGCAGAACCAATTAAATCTAAGGAGTTCAAATCACAAAAAGATTCCCAGTCTTAATTCCAGCTTATATATAGTAATGGTTTACATGGAAGAATTTTAGCACTGGTAATTCTAGGACTATGAACCTTTAAATGTACATTTTGCTTATTTAATCATTTATATTTATAAATTTCTTTCTTTTCTAGAGCATGCAGATTTTATGACTTCACCTTACATACATCAGGTTTTGGTTTATTCTTTTATTTATTTAATTTATTTGAACTGTCATTTAATCTTAGTAAATTGTTTCGTATTGTTGCTAATAGTTTCACTGTGTGATCCTCATGTATTTTTGTAAACTCATTGAGCACAGGACTCCTGTCTCATTTTGTCCTGCTTAGCACACTGCTGAGCGTATAGTAGGCATTCAATAAGTCTTATGTCTTAAACATGTAAGGGTAGCTTTTCTAACTTTTTAAATTCTGCATAATGTTTCATTAATGTTGCCTACTTAACATTCTTACTGGTCCTAATCCTTCTTTTCTTTCTTTTGAATGCTAGGTGGTTGTGAATGCGCTCATCGGTGCAATTCCTTCTATCATGAATGTGCTACTTGTGTGTCTCATATTCTGGCTGATATTTAGCATCATGGGAGTAAATTTGTTTGCTGGCAAGTTTTATGAGTGTATTAACACCACAAATGGATTACGGTTTCCTACAAGTGAAGTTGAAAACCGTTCTGCCTGTCTTGCGCTTATGAATGTTAGTCAAAATGTGCGATGGAAAAACCTAAAAGTGAACTTTGATAATGTTGGACTTGGTTACCTGTCTCTACTTCAAGTGGTAAGTGACTCATTTTATGAATGCTTGATATTTTAGTGCACATTGGATGGAGGACCTGTCATTATCATATAGCTATTAACTAAAATAAAGTACCGTGTGACTTAAAAAACAGAAGTGGTCTTTCTTAGAACATGTGCCTATAAACATGAGTTAAGAAGCATGGGCTCTATTGCACTGATCTACAGGCGATAAATCCATCATCACCTTTTCAGAGTCCCCTGACCCCCTGCCATCGTGCCTTCTGAATTGCTCCAAATATGAATAGTCATTTTTTGGACTACTGCTTTCACACTACAAGGAAATCAGAAGGACTTGCCACTGGTACAGAAAGTCCTTAAGATATGGAGAAAAATTGCTTCTTTCCTTAGTTGTAAAACTCTCCACCCCCTCTGGAAAAATAAAAGTTCAGGTACAAAACTCACAGGCAGTTCTAACGACCTGGAAATTCACTGCTGCTGCTAAGTCACTTCAGTCGTGTCCAACTCTGTGCAACCCCATAGACGGCAGCCCACTAGGCTCCCCCGTCCCTGGGATTCTCCAGGCAAGAACACTGGAGTGGGTTGCCATTTCCTCCTCCACTAGGACTGAGATTTAGAACGTGACTTGGCAATGTGCCCCGCCTCTTTTTCTTCTTGACACAGCATCTTTATGTTAAGTTGATATCTTGAAATATAATAGGCTCTCTTTATCCATGGCTTTGCATCTACAGGATGCAAGGGCTTGAGCATGGGCAGATTTTGGTATCTTCAGGGAGTACCCTGGAACCAGTCCCCCCTGCAAGTACCAAGGGATGACTGTATAGTTCACTAACTTAATATTACTTAAATGTTGTAATATTAAATACACTTACTTTATGGCTATTTTAGACTATGAGCTTTACATTCAGATTCTATCAATGTTATATTTACAGGCAACATTTAAGGGATGGATGGATATTATGTATGCAGCAGTTGATTCTGTTAACGTAAGTATTGGTAAACATAACACCGAACTCTACAATTTTGCAAAGCTTCTTTGTTTAGTTAGGCTGTTTTCAAACAGCAGCTCCAAGAAGCTCCTGCTACGGGCACACACACTGAAGAAAATCCACCTGGTAGTTGCCTCGGTTACCTGTGTGGCATTTGGAAACAGAGCTTGACTTAAATTCTGTGACTCTGCTGTATCAGACAAGCTTGCATCTGACTTGCAGCAAGCCACTTTATCTCTCTGAGCCTGTTTATTGATCTATAAAAAGAAAATAATTCACCACCACCTCATGGGGCTGTTCTCTGGATCCAGCTAGAAAATGTAAATAGAGAACTTAGCTCAGCCTGGCAGTAATGTGTTCAGTAAATATTTATCAAAATAAAAATGAAATAACATGTTTTATTTATCAGTTTTACTGCTTTTATATTTTAAAGTGCCTTGGAAGAGTTAATGTGAAATAAGTCTCACACTAAGGAATTTTGAAAACTACTGACTATTTATATTATCACAAAAGCTAGTGAAGATATTTCTATAATCAAATTTAAAAACGCAAAATTTATATAAACATGATATCATCTCTTTTATGTTTTTTCTGGAAACAAATAACACGGATTGTAATTTACTTACTACATTGTCCTATAATCCAAGAAAGTGGATAAGCCCTTTGTAGTTATTTGAAAATTATATTTAGTATTGAATAAATGTTTAAGAATGATTATGTTGAACTTTGACAACACTATGGCTTCTGTAAAACTACGTTTACCTAGGATTGCACTATTTGAATTTCCTTGTCAGAGCATGTGAGAAAGAAAATGATGAATTTATTGTCAACATACCGTTAACTTCTGTTAATTCCGTAGGTAGACAAGCAGCCCATTTATGAATACAGCCTCTACATGTATATTTATTTTGTCATCTTCATCATCTTCGGGTCATTCTTCACTTTGAACTTGTTCATTGGTGTCATCATAGATAATTTCAACCAACAGAAAAAGAAGATAAGTATTTCAAGTTTTTGTCATTGCCCTGAAAGACATGAACATTATTTTTCAAAAAAATATAATGTGAAATGTAATGTCAATTACTTCATTAGAATTTCATTAATTTTCCAAGTAGTTTTTAGTATCTAGTGATGGATATGCTTAATCTCATTCATCTCTGCACAGAAAATAATCATCCTGCAATACCTGAGACCTGGGTTCGATTCCTAAGTCAAGAAGATCCCCTGGAGATGGAAATGGCACCCGACTCCAGCATTCTTGCCTGGAGAATCCCATGGACAGAGGAGCCTGACGGGCTACATTCCATGGGGTCACAAGACCTAGACACAACTTAGTGACTAAATGACCACAAAGTCCTAATTATTTTTAAGCAATACATCAACTATTCAGGTTTTTTTCCCCCAGTGTTCCCTGTGGAGACTTGATTAAGAAAACTCAGTGCACTAATTATTTATTCAAAATGCTTTTCATAAATAGTTCCTATATTCTGTTCTGAGCCATAAGAGGGATTATTGTTATAGACTTTGTCTTATAAATGAGAAAAGGCACAGAGATTTTGAGTGATTTACCAAAATTATGCACCTGGTATGTGATAGGGTTTTAATAGTCAGTAGTTGATCTTATCGGAGAAGGCAATGGCACCCTACTCCAGTACTCCTGCCTGGAAAATCCCATGGACAGAGGAGCCTGGTAGGCTGCAGTCCATGGGGTCGCTGAGGGTCGGACATGACTAAGCGACTTCACCTTCACTTTTCACTTTCATGCATTGGAGAAGGAAATGGCAACCCACTCCAGTGTTCTTGCCTGGAGAATCCCAGGGACGGGGGAGCCTGGTGGGCTGCTGTCTATGGGGTCACACAGAGTCGGACACAACTGAAGTGACTTAGCAGCAGCAGCAGCAGCAGTTGATCTTATATACTTTGTATATTATTTAGGCCCCTTTCTACCCCCCAAATACTTTAATATGATATAGTTATAAATGCAATAAGAAGTTAACAAGAAATATAAATAGGCAGTTAGAAGAAAGCTAGATACAGCTAAAACATTTTTATGATGTATGTGACAATTGAGCAGGCCTTGGAAGATGGATGAAGAGACACATAGCAACGGGGAGGCAAAAGGATAAGTAGTCCACAGCAGGTCAGAGATATGTCTGAGCACATGCACAGTGATGATAAAGGAGGCAGCAATCCAGGCAAAATACCAGTCCATCCAGTTGGGATGTAGTTTTGAGAAAAGAAATAGCAAGAGGTCTTGATTTGCTTGAGCACAGATCTGAAAAGCCATATTAGATATTTTTCAATAGGAGCTGATGTCATTGAAGTATTAAGGAAGAACATACAAGCAGGACATACACATCTATTAAGATTTGATGACATGTCTGATCCTGTGTAAAGTACTTTACACAGTAATCTTCATCACATTCTGTAAGTGTAGAGGGCATAGTATCCCCATTTCACCTCTCAGAGGGGTTATGTGCCTTGCACATGATTGGATAGCTCAGAAGTAGCTGCATCATAGATCCAACTCTGAGGTCTCTTTTCCCAGAATTTATAAAATCCAGCTTTAATTTAAAAAATTAATCTATCAGTGATGCCGAGAATGTAAGAGCCCAAAGACTAGGTTAGACTCTCCTTTACCTGCTACCTAGACCACACTTCGGAGAAGGTAATGGCACTCCACTCCAGTACTCTTGCCTGGAAAATCCCATGGGTGGAGGAGCCTGGTGGACTGCAGTCCATGGGGTCGCACAGAGTCGGACACGACTGAGCCACTTCACTTTCACTTTTCAGTTTCATGCATTGGAGAAGGAAATGGCAACCGACTCCAGTGTTCTTGCCTGGAGAATCCCAGGGACGGGGGAGCCTCAGAGTCGGACATGACTGAAGTGACTTAGCCGCAGCAGCAGCAGACCACACTTCATTTTCCAAATTAGTCATTTGCAGCACTAGAGAACATGTGTGTGTGAGTGCTAAGTCGCTTCAGTCATGTCCGACTCTGCGTCCCTGTGGACCATAGCCACCAGGCTGTGCTGTCCATGTGATTCTCCAGGCAAGGGTACTGGAGTGAGTCGCCGTACCCTTCTCCAGGAGATCTTCCCAACCCAGGGGTAGAATCCCGTGTCATGTCTCCTGCATTGGCAGGAGGGTTCTTTACCACTAGTGCCACCTGGGAAGCCCACTAGAGAATAGGTGATACATTCAATTAAGAGATTTTAGAGGGTAGGATCTACAGTATTGTTTGTGGTTTGCAGGAGAAAAAATTGTCTATGAAGTCTCAGTTTTCTCAAAGTAAACTGAGTTACTGTGGCTGTAGCACCACCCACAGGAAGAGACTGTAGAAGGATGAGGTATAGAATAACAAGAGGAAGTGATTTCAGGTACTGGCTTAGTATCTAAGAAAAGACAGATGTACTTGCAATGAATTGTCATTCATGATATGATTGACTGTTCATGGGTGAAGGAAAATGTAGTCAATATTGTGTTGCTTATGCTTACATTCTGAATACAGGTGTTTATTTTTCAAAGAATTTTTTAAATTCCTTGTTCCATTCTAACATTTTAGATCTGACAGTCAAAGTTAGTATTATCATATATTCATGCCTTTAGGCAGAGAATCTTAAATAAATAATAATCTTGAAAAAATATAAATTATACCTTCATTTCCAATGTAGTTATTTTTCCTACTTTGGTTATTATATATGTGTACCTGTGATATATAAGCACACACATATAGTTCTGCAGCATTTCCTATAGAGGATGAATTATACGTGTATCTAGAAAGAGCGGTATGACCATGACAGAACAGCCACAGCCCTTACTGCTTTAGTCCCCTTGCTTTTAAATATTATTCTTACAACAAGAATTGCCACTGCCGGAAGATGGGATGAATAGACACCATTCCCAGTAGCATCAGGCAAAATTACTAATTTCAAAACCCTGACAGCTCCTGTTATCCCCTACCATTCTTCCCGTGTTTCATTTGCATTTGAAACATGCTTTTTATCTTTTGCCCCTTTCTGAATAAGTTTACAGTTTCTTTCCAACCTACTTGGAGAATGAAAGAAGACAGGAACAACCTGTCTTCAGTTAATAACCTACTACGTAGGAGGCCTACTGTGCTATACAAAGTGTGTATGAATTCATCTAATCCATAGAACAAGCAAATGAAAGTGGTACCTTTATACGTATGTATAAACCGAGGCCTATAAAGAGTAAACAGCTTGTTTCAAATCAAGAACTAGGTCATTGGCAGTCAGGATCCAAAGTTCTGTTTGAGTGCAAAGCCCATCCAAAATGAAATGTGGCCTCTTAGTGCTTTTTAACTTCAACACTTTGATCTCGGTTTGGTGTGAAAGTCAAAGTGTTAGTTGATCAGTCATGTCCAACTCTTTGCAACCCCATGGACTGTAGCTCACCAGGTTCTTCTGTCTATGGAATTTTCCAGGCAAGAATACTGGAGTGGGTTGCTATTCCCTTCTCCAGGGGATCTTCCCAACTCAGGGATCGAACCTGCATCTCCCACTTGGCAGGCAAATTCTTTACCGCTGAGCCACCTGGGACGCCCACCAAATACCCATACCTCTTTCTAATAGCCAACCCCACTTTACTAGTTTTTCAAACTAGTCTTTGAAACTAGTCCTTAAGTCTTATAAATACTGTTTTTATCTTTAACAAATCTATGTGATAATTGGGTTTTAATAGTTCATCAGAAAATATACTTCTAAAATTTGAACTTAAGTTATTAATGAGTTCAGGTTATAAAAGGGAAATGTATGCAATGTATTTACACAAATGACTAGTACAGACCTTGGTACATGTAAGTAAATTCTAAGTAACATCAACCCTTTTCAGTAACAGTAACCTTATTTGGAAGGTTAATAACAACCACAGGAATTATAAATAATTATTGAATGTTTGGAATGCAGTATCTTAATTGATCCTCACAACAAACCAGTGAAGTAATTACTCTTGTAGTGTGAGATTATTCAACCTTCAGTTCAGTTCAGTTCAGTTCAATTGCTCAGTCGTGTCCAACTCTTTGCGACCCGATGAACCACAGCACACCAGGCCTCCCTGTCCAACACCAACCCACGGAGCCCACCCAAACTCATGTCCATTGAGTCACTGATGCCATTCACCATCTCAGCCTCTGTCGTCCCCTTCTCCTCCTGCCCTCAATCTGTCCCAGCATTAGGGTCTTTTCAAATGAGTCAGCTCTTCACATCAGGTGGCCAAAGTATTGGAGTTTCAGCTTCAACATCAGTCCTTCCAGTGAACACCCAGGGCTGGTCTCCTTTAGGATGGACTGGTTGGATCTCCTTGCAGTCCAAGGGACTCTCAAGAGTCTTCTCCAACACCACAGTTCAAAAGCATCAATTCTGCGCTCAGCTTTCTTTATATTCTAACTCTCACATCCATACATAACTACTGGAAAAACCATAGCCTTGACTAGACTGACCTTTGTTGGCAAAGTAATGTCTCTGCTTCTTAATATGCGATCTAGGTTGGTCACAACTTTCCTTCCAAAGAGTAAGCGTCTTAATTTCGTGGCTGCAGTCACCATCTGCAGTGATTTTGGAGCCCCCAAAAATAAAGTCTGCCACTGTTTCTACTGTTTCCCCATCTATTTGCCGTGAAGTGATGGGACCAGATGCCATAATCTTCGTTTTCTGAATGTTGAGCTTTAAGCCAACTTTTTCACTCTCCTCTTTCACTTTCATCAAGAGGCTCTTTAGTTCTTCTTCACTTTCTGCTATAAGGGTGGTGTCATTTGCATATCTGAGGTTATTGATATTTCTCCCGGCAATCTTGATTCCAGCTTGTGCTTCATCCAGCCCAGCGTTTCTCATGATGTACTCTGCATATAAGTTAAATAAGCAGGGTGACAATATACAGCCTTGACATACTCCTTTCCCTATTTGGAACCAGTCTGTTGTTCCATGTCCAGTTCTAACTGTTGCTTCCTGACCTGCATACAGGTTTCTCAAGAGGCAGATCAGGTGGTCTGGTATTCCCATCTCTTTCAGAATTTTCCACAGTTTGTTGTGATCTACACAGGCAAAGGCTTTGGCATAGTCAAAGCAGAAGTAGATGTTTTTCTGGAACTCTCTTGCTTTTTCGATGATCCAGCGGATGTTGGCAATTTGATCTCTGGTTACTCTGCCTTTTCTAAAACCAGCTTGAACATCTGGAATTTCACAGTTCATGTATTGCTGAAGCCTGGCTTGGAGAATTTTGAGCATTACTTTACTAGCATGTGAGATGAGTGCAATTGTGCGGTAGTTTGAGCATTCTTTGGCATTGCCTTTCTTTGGGATTGGAATGAAAACTGACCTTTTCCAGTCCTGTGGCCACTGCTGAGTTTTCCAAATGTGCTGGCATATTGAGTGCAGCACTTGCACAGCATCATCTTTCAGGATTTGAAAGAGCTCAACTAGAATTCCATCACCTCCACTAGCTTTGTTTGTAGTGATGCTTTCTAAGGCCCACTTGACTTCACATTCCAGGATGTCTGGCTCTAGGTGAGTGATCACACCATCGTGATTATCTTGGTAGTGAAGATCTTTTTTGTACAGTTCTGTGTATTCTTGCCACCTCTTCTTAATATCTTCTGCTTCTGTTAGGTCCATACCATTTCTGTCCTTTATCGAGCCCATCTGTGCCTGAAATGTTCCCTTGGTATCTCTAATTTTCTTGAAGAGATCTCTAGTCTTTCCCATTCTATTGTTTTCCTCTATTTCTTTGCATTGATTGCTGAGAACAGCTTTCTTATCTCTCCTTGCCATTCTTTTTAACTCTTCGTTCAAATGGGTATATCTTTCCTTTTCTCCTTTGCTTTTTGCTTCTCTTCTTTTCTCAGCTATTTGTAAGGCCTCCTCAGACAGCCATTTTGCTTTTTTGCATTTCTTTTTCCTGGGGATGGTCTTGATCCCTCTCTCCTGTACAATGTCACAAACCTCTGTCCATAGTTCATCAGGCACTCTATCAGATCTAGTCCCTTAAATCTATTTGTCACTTCCACTGTATAATCATAAGGGATTTGATTTTAACTGCTATGTAATACATCTTTGACATAACATGTAAAGACCAGCCTGACTTACAGAATGTCTGCCACCTAGGTTTTAAAGGGATGCATTTCACAAGGTCTTTATAAGCTATGGTTAATTAAAATGACAACACAAGTTTCTCTACTGGAGTGTTTTGTAATCTCCTCTTAGCTTCATCCCACTCTTCATTATACTGACAACCAGGGTATCATCAACGATAGATAAGACATGTAATTATAAGTTATTAATAGCCTCTGATATTCAACCCTCGGGCTTCCGAGGTGGTGCTAGTGGTAAAGAGCTCGCCTGCCATTGTAGGAGACATAAGATACATGGGTTCGATCCTTTGGTCAGGAAGATCCCCTGGAAGAGGGCATGGCAATCCACTCCAGTATTCTTGCCTGGAGAATCCCATGAAGAGAGGAGCCTGGCGGACTACAGTTTACAGGGTCACAAAGAGTTGGACATGACTGAAGCAACTTAGCATGTACTCACTTTCAACCCTCATCACTAGATGGTGAAGGGTTTAGGTTTCTCTTGACATTATCTTGAAAGTTCTCTCTTGTACATCAGTAGATCAGATGAATACCAAAGTTACACAAAGACTGCGTATCAATTAGAGGAGACGTAAATTAAAACACATAAGACAGAAAGGGAAGACTGGTTTTCATTAGGTATTTGATAGATAAGAAAATACAATCCAAGAAAACCAAAGGGAAACCATATCCAGATCACCTTTAACTCTAGGACCCTACAAGTAAAGGAAAGATTTCAGAACTATAAATTTCCCCCCAAATTCCTAATTACATGGATTGTGCTAATTTATGCCATAACTAAAAGTTTATATTTCAGGTCAATGAGGAATGTGCATGAATCTGTATAAATTGTAGATAATTTTAAGAAATCAACAGAGTTTAAAAGAATAGGCAAAGCTTCTAAGTCTCCTGTGTGAGATTTAGACTTCCACAGTGAAGAAAGGATCAAAAACTTTATTTAGATGTTAGTTTATTTACTGTTGAATCTTAAATGTTGTATATTCAATTAGAAAGTCCTTCAAGTCAGAAACCCTAGAGTACTGATAATTTTCTCAACATCTAAAACTCTATTATGTATATTGTTTATACCCAATAAAGTGCTTATGTTGAAATTCCTTTATTTGGAATTAAAGAGATAATGAAAGTTTTTTTTAGTAAATAAGTAAATAAATGTACTATGTGTATACCAAATATATTTGTGTGTGTACACTATTTATCAATGTGTTATAATAACATATATAGTATATTCATTTTTATGCTAAAGGAATATGGTATAATAAAATGAATGCAAGTGAATACAAAAATATTATTACTTTTTGCCCCTACTATTTATGAGTCAGTATGGCTAATAAGTAAACATTAGCCAACTTATTATTACTTACTTTTGTTTCTTATCACTCTTCCTGATATATTTGTTATTTAACAATGAAATGCCTGATGAGACAAGTAGCAGATAAAATGAGATACCAGCATATCATTTAAGACAAAACAAGTTAGGCTACTAAAAAATAAGTGAGCCAATTATTATTTCACATAATCCATATATTTTATATATTATGCATATTACATTACATACAGAGAGTCATGTCCCTACGTGTAGGTAATCCTTTAAGATAGATTTGATTTATAGCTACCTTGCACATAATAAGATATATTTCATTTTATTAAGGTGTAATTAACATATAATAATATATTAGCTTCCCAGGTGGTACTAGTGGTAAAGGACCTGCCTGTTAATGCAGGAGACATAACAGATGCTGGTTAGATCCTGGGTTGGGAAGATTCCCTGAAAGAGGAAATGGCAACCAGCTCCAGTTTTCTTGCATGGAAAATCCCATAGACAGAGAAGCCTGGCAGGCTGCAGTCCATAGGGTCGCACAGAGTCAGACACAACTAAAGTGACTTAGCACACAGCACGTACAATATAAGGATTCAGTATTTGCATACGTTGTGAAATGATTACCATAAAACTTTAGTTACATGTGTCACCATCTGTCACCAGAAGTATGGAATACTTTTCAAGAGCCATACTAATCTCTATATGGTTCCAATTTTAATATATGTGCTGCTAAGTCGCTTCAGTTGTGTCCGACTCTGTGCAACCCCATGAATGGCAGCCCACAAGGCTCCCCCGTCCCTGGGATTCTCCAGGCAAGAACACTGGAGTGGGTTGCCATTTCCTTCTCCAATGCATGAAAGTGAAAAGTGAAAGTGAAGTCGCTCAGTCGTGTCCGACTCTTAGCAACCCCATGGACTGCGGCCCACCAGGCTCCTCTATCCATGGGATTTTCCAGGCAAGAGTGCTAGAGTGGGGTGCATTGCCTTCTCCAATATATGTGCTACTGAAGTGAAAACACATTTCATTTCTGTATGAATACATTTTTAACCTGAATAATCACCTGAAGAAATATCTGGAAAATGATTCTGGTTTTAACTAGATTTATTTTTATTTCTTTACCTTGGAGGTCAAGATATCTTTATGACAGAAGAACAGAAGAAATATTATAATGCAATGAAAAAGCTGGGATCTAAGAAACCACAAAAGCCAATACCTCGGCCAGGGGTAAAAAATATTATATTTAGCATGTAAATTTTAAAATTATTTTAATTCATCTTTAATATATAATTATTTCTTAAACATGAATGTATAATTTTAACATTTTAATGAAAAGTCCTTATAAAACTGAATATATGTATTTTGAATACTATCACAGCTCTTAATAGTCTTTCATATATTTTCCTTTTCTATAAAAATGAAAAAATAATTATATATGCTTTTACCTCTACATTAGTTATACATCTTACTATTAGTACAAATGGTCTATAGAGAATCAAAATAAAATGTACTTTTGACTGAAATTTGATTATCTTGATGACATTATGATGTAGTCATAGCATGTAGCGATAGCTGTCTTCAGTCAGGTGAAACCAACCTTGTAGACCTTTGATATTACAACAGACAGAACACCAGGGAAGCAGTCAGACTGGTCATGAATCTAAACTTTATCCTGCTATAAGATCAAAGACCAGAATAGGCTCAGGTGTAAATAGTGAGTCTTAGCAGTTAAATAGTTTGCATTCCTCTAACAGTTAAAATAAATTTAAATGCATTTTATGTACCTCAATTTCTGTTTTGTATAACACTGTAGACCAAAGTTGTGGCTGAAGACAGAGCATCCTAAAAATGGGAATATGTTTAGTACCAGCTGCCTACATGAGGATTATCCAGCACTTTTAAATGGACACATGGCCAGGTTTCATCCAGACCTACAGAACCATAATCTATGAATTTAAAGCTCTAGTATTTAATTTTCTCAGTACCCTACTTGATCTTGATAGAGTGTCTTAAAACTTGCTTATGTAACCAATAAAGTGATTTTGAAATTGAGTTTCATGAAAAGCACAGTACTGTTCAGTGAGATTGATAAGAAAAGTGATATGTTAAATATGGATATGTTTGGAAGTATATATTCTATACATGGAAGAGACAGGAAAGTATAGATCTCTGATATTATAGCAGTAATACCAGTGTAAGACAATGCCCAACACATTAGTCAAAATAAGGTGACAAAGTAGAAATTTAGAGATGTCATTTTATTACCTTGAAACACTCTAGGTAATGGAACTGAGATTTTGTTTTCTTTTTTTTTTTTTCCTCTGAGAGTTTCTTAGTAAAAAAATTACCTTGTGATCCTGGCAATTCCTGTATGACATACTAGGGTGGATATGCTCAAAAGCAAATGTTAGTTTACAAGGTTAATTGAAGAATTGGTATACTGAAAGTCAACAACAAGTTGTCATGTACTCTGACTTAGATCTAGCCCATTAATCATATTCCTTAAACAAAGCAAGAACTTATAACCAAGGATAATTTATGCAAGTTTTAAAGACAGATACCTTTAAAATTTGTTTTGTTAATGTAATCATTTATGGATACTACTTTGAAAATTTACTGTACAATTTCCTATCATTTTTGTTTCTTTGCAGAACAAATTCCAAGGATGTATCTTTGACCTAGTAACAAACCAAGCTTTTGATATAGCCATCATGGTTCTGATCTGCCTCAACATGGTAACCATGATGGTAGAAAAAGAGGGACAAAGTGCCTACATGACTGAAGTTTTAAATTGGATCAATGTGGTTTTTATTATCCTGTTCTCTGGAGAATGTGTGCTGAAACTGATCTCCCTCAGATGCTACTACTTCACTATAGGCTGGAACATCTTTGATTTTGTGGTTGTAATTCTCTCCATTGTAGGTAAGACCATTTATTAATCAGATTTTAATTCTGAATCAAACTAAACATCACAC
This sequence comes from Bubalus bubalis, assembly GCF_019923935.1. Lineage (NCBI taxonomy): Eukaryota > Metazoa > Chordata > Mammalia > Artiodactyla > Bovidae > Bubalus > Bubalus bubalis. The sequence continues at coordinate 82,214,815 of NC_059158.1, forward strand.
ATATTCAGAGAAGTTTCTGAATTCATGAATAGAAACCTACTTTTGAATAACACTGAAAAAAATGAAGTAACCTTTAAAGCAAAACTAAACAAAAACATCTGCGTCAGAATTCCTAGGTTCAAGTTATGAGCCTGAAGGATACATTTTCTATTTGTTGGAAGCACATAACACCCCTTGATGTTTGACTTCCAGAATACCCTTCACAAACGTAGCAAGTGTGTCAGTAGATAGGTGTGTCTTAGACCAATGTAAACTGGCAATATAAATCTAAATGTAGAATCTGAAATCATTTCTAGTTTTTGCATATATGAGAACTATCCCTTGATTAATGATAATATAACTAGCCAGAATATTGGTGATTGAAAATTCTCCCTGAAATCAAAGTGAAGTTAAGGTATGAAGAAATGCCTGCTTCATTTCTTACGGCTTCATACTTGTCAAGTCTGTAATCATTTTCAACCAACCGCAGTCATGTCTGTGAATCACAATATTTGATTTTATACTTCCTCTTGTTTCATTACCATAGCTGTTTTCCTGTCATCTTGTTTTTCATTATTTGTACATGCCTTACCCAGTAGTTTAGGTTTGCATTTATTTTTATAATTATAAATTTTAGACAGGAAGAGATTATGGAGATTATTTAATACAAACTCACTTAGAGATGCTGAAACAAGGAGACTAAGAAAGGTTGAAAGTACTATAACCTAAAACTGCCATATTGAGTACTGCAACTTAGAATAGACATTCAAAATCAATTTTTGAAAAAAATAAAAGAAAAATTAAAATTTAGGTAGGAATCACACATTAACAGCAAGCAAAGAGAGGAAGCATTCCAATTAACTTAGAAAGAAGAAAGGAATATCCCTCTCTCACTTCTCTTTGTAACAGTGTTGGCTGATCCAATTAGATAAGAAAACAGAGAGGTACATATCTTTAAACAATGGAACAAATGATCAGTTTCACATCTTACTGTGGTATTCTAAAAATGCAAGAGAATCAACCAATAAAATGGATTCAATTAGAGTTCAAATAGAGAAGGCAATGGCACCCCACTCCAGTACTCTTGCCTGGAAAATCCCATGGGCAGAGAAACCTGGTGGGCTGCAGTCCATGGGGTCGCGAAGAGTCAGACATGACTAAGCGACTTCACTTTTACTTTTCACTTTCATGCATTGGAGAAGGAAATGGCAACCCACTCCAGTGTTCTTGCCTGGAGAATCCCAGGGACGGGGGAGCCTGGTGGGCTGCCACCTATGGGGTCGCACAGAGTCGGACACAACTGAAGTGACTTAGCAGCAGCAGCAGCAGAAGCAGCAGAGTTCAGAAGGTGCAGATTTTAAATTGCATGAACCATGAACCAATGTTAATAATTGTTTATGTGGACCAAAAGATTAGAAAATATATCTAAGGAAATCTGATTCATGATTCCAATAAAAATAAAGAAAAATACCTAGAAATAACTGTAATAAGAAATGTATAAGACTTCTATGAGGAAAACTAACAGAAACAAAAGAAAGTTTAAATACTAAATCCAGTGTTATCCCAGTGAAAATATGAGTGGGATAATAAATTGGCAACATAAATCTAAATGATTCTAAAATTCATCTGGAAGAAAAATTAGAGTAATGAGGTGTGACTTACATTGCCAGATATTAAAGATTGTTATTACATTGATGAAGTAATAGATTCAAATAAATAATCCTAATTTAAGCTTCAATATATAGAGAATTACTAAGTTACTCAGTTAAAAGATCTCGTGGATCAAGATTAATTGATATGTAAAAATGTATTCTAGTGGAAATAGATTTATAACCATGAGCTTGAATAGTCCTTTCTATTCATGACAAACAACTCCCTTGAGACAAAATAATAGATATGACCACATAAAAATCAAAATATTTATTCTATGGAGGAAAAATCACTACCGCCACCAAATTAAAAGAAAAAATAGTTGAAAAACATGTTAAAAACAAGGAAATTGTTAATGTAACATTTATGGCTAACAAAGGATTAGTACTTGTGAACACGTGTACACCCATGGCGGATTCATGTTGATATATGGCAAAACCAATACAATATTGTAAAATAATTAGCCTCCAATTAAAATAAGTAAATTTAAATTAAAAAAAAAGGAACCACAAAAAAAAAATTTTCCTCATAAGTCAATAAGAAGTAAATCTCCCAACAGAAAAATATTCAAAAAACTAGACTAGGCCAAAAGGAGAAAGTTGAAAATAGTCAACAAGCATAGAAAATGTTCAATAAATTAAGAAAATGTGGATTATTTTTCCCCAAAAAACTGCCACAATACTAAGATGTTTCAAACATCACAGAGATATTTTTGGTAAAATTATGAAGAAGAAAACAGCACTGGTGAGCATGTGAAGTGGGAGCACTTTCACAGACTATCATTAGGAAAGTTAGTTTCTACAAACTTTTTGGAGGTCGATTTGCAATATATAACAAAGATTTAAATATACTGTTTCACCTACCTTCTATTATTATCAAAAAATGCTCATGCAAAAAATACTCCTGCTTAGATATTCATTTCAGTCAAAACAATTGGAAACAGCATAAAATTCTTCAATATATGGTGACTTTGACAGAACATTATACAACTATAGAGAATTGTTCTGTTGTCATTTATATGGAAATACCTCCATAACATATGACGAAATAACTAAAACAGATGACAAAAAACCCTTCTATTATCATGCTTACATTTGTATATGTTTGTGTGCTTGCATAGAAAAATGGAGTGATCCTAAACAAAATATTAACAGCAGTTAATGGTTGGTTGATATTTCAGGTGATTTATATTTTCTTTTTAGCATTTTACTATGTGACTTTAATTTTTCTACCCTTACAAATTAAAAAACTGTGCATGAAAAAAATATAAGGTTCACAAACCTACTAAAGTAGAAAAAAAAGTCACAATGGTTAAGGCTAGCCATTTTACTGTGGGATTGCTCAGTCCTTGGATGGTTATAATACTGTCTTCAATATAAAATGAAAATCCTGAAATCACAAGAGATAAAATGGCACATAAAACTATTTAGAGTCATAATTTTCTGTAGCATAGATATTTAAATATTTACCATTTACTCCTTCACTCTTCACCAGGTATGTTTCTGGCAGATTTGATAGAAAGGTATTTTGTGTCCCCTACCCTATTCCGAGTGATTCGTCTTGCCAGGATTGGCCGAATCCTGCGTCTGATCAAAGGGGCTAAGGGGATCCGCACGCTGCTCTTTGCTTTGATGATGTCCCTTCCTGCGCTGTTTAACATTGGCCTCCTGCTCTTCCTGGTCATGTTCATCTATGCCATCTTTGGAATGTCCAATTTTGCCTATGTTAAAAAGGAAGCTGGAATTAATGACATGTTCAACTTTGAGACCTTCGCCAACAGCATGATCTGCCTGTTCCAGATTACTACCTCTGCTGGCTGGGATGGATTGCTGGCACCTATCCTCAACAGTAAACCACCGGACTGTGACCCCAAAAAAGTTCATCCTGGAAGCTCAGTTGAAGGAGACTGTGGGAACCCATCTGTTGGGATATTCTATTTCGTCAGTTACATCATCATATCATTTCTGGTCGTGGTGAACATGTACATTGCTGTCATCCTGGAGAACTTCAGTGTTGCTACTGAAGAAAGTACTGAGCCCCTGAGTGAGGACGACTTTGAGATGTTCTATGAGGTTTGGGAGAAGTTTGATCCAGACGCGACCCAATTTATAGAATATAGCAAACTCTCTGATTTTGCAGCTGCCCTGGATCCTCCTCTTCTCATAGCAAAACCAAACAAAGTCCAGCTCATTGCCATGGACCTGCCCATGGTCAGTGGGGACAGGATCCACTGCCTTGACATCTTATTTGCTTTTACAAAGCGTGTTTTGGGGGAAGGTGGAGAGATGGACTCTCTTCGTTCACAGATGGAAGAAAGGTTCATGTCTGCAAATCCCTCTAAGGTGTCTTATGAGCCCATCACAACTACACTAAAAAGAAAGCAAGAGGATGTGTCTGCTACAGTCATTCAGCGTGCTTACAGACGTTACCGCTTACGGCAAAATGTCAAAAATATATCAAGTATATACATCAAAGATGGTGACAGAGATGATGATTTGCCCAATAAAGAAGATATGGTTTTTGATAATGTTAATGAGAACTCAAGTCCAGAAAAAACAGATGCAACTCCATCCACTGTCTCTCCACCTTCTTATGATAGTGTAACAAAACCAGACAGAGAGAAATATGAAAAAGACAAAACAGAAAAGGAAGACAAAGGGAAAGATGGCAAGGAAGGCAAAAAATAGAGCTTCATTTTTGATATATTGTTTACAGCCTGTGAAGGTGATATATTTGTGTTAATAAGACTCTTTTGAGGAGGTCTATGCCAAATCTCTTTTTATCAATTTATTCTCAAAGTCAGTGCATTTGCTAGCTCTGATTCTCTGACATAGGTGGGCAGCATTAGCAGATGGCTATTTTTACATTGGTAAATGTATCTCTAAGAATTGTTAAGAGTAAGTGTACAGGAATTATTGATTACAGCAAACAGAGGTGATTTAATTTTATTTACTTTCAATAAATCAGAAAAACATGTAGAAAATATTCACATCTGCCTTGTCATCTTTTCACAGGATTGTAAACATTGATGTTTCCCATGCATGTAGGCATGTGTGCGTGCACACACACGCCAATACCTAACATTTGGATATCTACAAAAGTATTTTGCCTTGACTTTTCAATGTAGTGCTCTGATAGAAGGCACCAGTAATGAATGTTCAGTTAAAACATCTTGTTATCTTGTTATTAGGGGGCAAGACTCTTTTATCCATGTACAGAGGTCATTCTATATTTTGAGGTGCTTAAATTTATTCATGTTACATGAAAACCAATTTATGTGCCCACTAAAGGCCAGGGGACATGTAGGCTGGTCAGTTCTACCAATGCTTTTTGTTTATCACGATGCATATACCGATTAGGATAAGAGTTACCTTTAGAATATTGTGTTTCATGGACTGCCTTTTTCTATATCTTTGTTTGTTCATTCGATAATCATGAAACATGAAAAATTATTTTAAGTACTTGAAAGCAAAGCTGATACTGTCTTCAGTGGAGTGCTTCCAGATATGCAGAAAGATACTTGATATCCTGGTACATGTTTGAGCAGATAATGACTTGGGCACAGTATTTAGCATTTCACCTGCATAATATCCTGAATGTGTATGGCAAGCTTTCAAGTCGTACTACATGGCAGGCTTTCAACACAAACTTGTGTGTAGTAAGAATGAAATAGCATTCAACCAAGGTTCTTGCCAACTTGCTTGCCTGACTGGTTCTAGTAATCCACTTGAACCTTTGTTCTTTCATCTACAAAATGAGGAGGATGTCACTTTCTCCTTAAAATTCTATGACTATGAGATATATTATGTATCCATCAATAATGTACCCTGAGCTTAAAGTTTACCAAGGACACATTCATTTTGCTTTCACTGTTGTCCTTCTATCAAGGATTATATATCTAGTTTAGAAAAAAAACTTGTTAATACTGGCTTGAAAACAAATAGCCATAATGCATTTTTTATGAGCTTATTCCAGGAACATGAGATCATTCTTCTATCGAGTTCTTCATGCACTGGCAAAAACTGAGTTACAAAAGTGGAAAGTAATTTTATTTAGAAGATTTTGTGGGAGGTTTCAAAACAAATATATACAACAATATTTCATTCATTTGCTTTCCTCAATGAAAAAAGAACATAAACTGTATTTCTATATTTAATGCTTAAAACATTTTTGTTGTTCTTTTGGCTAGTAAAAAATAAAGGAGATTTAAACATACCCATAGAGATGAAGATGTATGGATAGAGGATGAAAGGCAAAGGGCAAAAAAAAAATCAAAACACAGAAATGAGAAAGACAGACAAAAACAAAGAAAGCGACATCTCCACAGAACTTCCTACCTAGAATGTTTCTAAATTATGATGTGTTTTACAGCATTTGTGAAGGAGATTATCACATCTAGACATTTGTCCTAAAGCATGAATGAAATTAAACCTAGAGCCAAAGATTCTTTACCAATCATTCATCTTACATTATTTGGGCCTCTTTTTTATTTACTAAATAAGATACCATGCAGTGTTTTCCTGGACTATATAGAGCATTGTATCACCTCCCTGCTAAGTCTGTTGAAAATAGGTTTTGACCAATTTAGAGAACCATGCAAAATATATTACCTTTGTAAGATTTTTTAATACACAAAATTAAGAAATTAATATTACCTTAAATGTGAAGTTTATCCTCATCATTTTAAATCCATATAACTGTACTTTGCATATTTATAAAATATAGTGGGAAAAGATGTGGGAAGGTTTATGTGTGATTTACTATTCATGTTTTTACATTGCCTGACTTTTATGTGAAAAAAAAATTAGCAACTTGTTCCTCAACACAATTTATTCTAAGCATTTCAAAAAAAGAATTACAAAGTTGCACTTCCATTTCATGCTGAACTATAATTTTTTAATGTAACATGGTTAAGTTTTTATATATATATGTTTTCCCAGGAATGTCTAATTGTAACTTTTTATCAATAACAATATTTTGGAACCAAGTGCTCATTTAATATATTACAAGCTTGAAAGGAAATTAGACTTCTCTTTTCATACAGATTACTGTTTGGTACTAATAATAAGATACCATTCTCAGCACTGTCATGCTAATATTTAAGTCACACTATCATGGAACACATTTAATCTAATGATATAAAATGACAGTTACACTGTACAATTTAAATTGGAATAAAGTGGCAGGGAACAGATTTGAACACAAATCCATTCATCCAATGGAGAGAAACATGGGAGAATCTCATTTTACCTTTTGACTGTTATGTAGTTTGCAAAAGATGTAAGTAACTTGTTGGCTGTTTCTAAATGCTAACTGATGAAAACTTCAACCCTAAATGTTCAGCATGATTTTATAGAATTTTGATAGCTTTATTCAAAAGTTAAGAGGAAATGCATATGTAAATAAAGCAGTTCTAAATAGCAATTCCAGAGAAATGTTAATGGGAATGATGAAAGTGGGCCAGCTAAATTAGAATGGCCAAGTAACTGGCTTGGGTTTAGGACCTATGTATAGAGGCCACCAATTTCTTTTAATAACTGTGGTTTGTTACGTTATATTCTTGAGGAAAATAATTGAGTTGCTTCATAAAGATAAATGAATAGCCATGAATATAATAATGCTGTTTACATAGAATTCTTTATAAATTTCATACATATATGAATGCTTAAAATGTTTGAGTTTGTCATAAATTATATTGTAGTTATACTTGAGACCTGCACATTGTAATAGAATCTAAAAATAAAAGTCATCAAAAAATAAAATCATGTTTGCATGTATTTTCTGTTTTTGTGAGAATAACCTTTAACATTACACCATAATCCAGGCAAAAGGAGCTGCAGAGTACATGGTTAAAATCTCTTTCAAGGGAGGGAAAGGTTGCATACTGATTAGAGTGGAGGGGACCTTTGCTGCAACAGGATTTGATGCACATGGGATGAAAAACATGAATAATTGAGAGCTGTAAACAAGCAATAGGGGAAACATGCTATACTTTATTCTCTATTATTCTGAAAGTTGTATAATTAGATACCCATATTGACAATCTGTCCCAGAAGAAAAAGCCAATTTTAAGAGACTTAGGAAGCTTGTGTCATGTCTGTATCACGTGCTTTAGCTTGACCCTCGAAATTATTTTTCATAAGCAGTTGAAATGCAAAAAAGCCATGGATGAAACTATAGGTAGTAAGTATATAGAAAATATTCAGAGCTTATTAACAGTTTTGAAAACCTAAGTAGCATTGAGGAAAAACTATTCCTCTTCCAGATGTAATATTTGCTAGCATGGGCTAGTTTCGATTGTACTTTGTGCAAGACAATATGACTTCTATTTTGTTAATTTCCACTCAGCGACTAGCAACACCTTGGGATATCTCTATAGGCCTATAAAAATAAGAAAAGTAAAAACAAACCATATTGCTAAGTGAAAGAAACCATTCTGAAAAAGCTATGTATTGTACAAACTAGCAGGTGGCACCAATGGGAATATTTCAACCCAGGCAAAACGTACTGAGATTTCACAAACTTAGAGAAATTTAAATAGAATTGATTTTAACTACATAAACCCCAGGGAAAATTGAAAAGAGAACTACTGAAGAAAATCGCTATAATTTATTGAAGGGAAAGAATGCAACTCAAAGTCTGAGAAAGACTTAACAAATTGAGACTACAGAAAAGTGACATTTTCCAACCTCTGGCAAAGCCACCCAAACCCCATCTACTTTTGGTCTTTCTGCATTTTTAGAACTGCCAACACCTCACTTTCATGAAAGACAAACATGATGATGACATCTGAATGACTGTAAATATCAGAGTGTAATATTACATTGATTTATCATTCATTATAAATCATGTATCTATTTGTTAAATTATATTTCACTATTTCTTCTATAACCTATGTTATAGACTATTTTCTTTCATGATACTTTGAAAGACAGTATCTGGACGCTCCACTCTCAAAAGCTTCCTAATTCTGGGCATAACTTAAAAATAGTGACTTAAGGTTGTGCAGATTCTTTTACTGCACGTCTGCCAGTCTCTGTTTTCTAGCTTGCTGCTGCTGCTGCTGCTAAGTCGCTTCAGTCATGTCCGACTCTGTGCGACCCCAGAGACGGCAGCCCACCAGGCTCCCCCGTCCCTGGGATTCTCCAGGCAAGAACACTGGAGTGGGTTGCCATTTCCTTCTCCAATGCATAAAAGTGAAAAGTGAAAGTGAAGTCGCTTAGTCGTGTCTGACTCAGAGACCCCATGGACTGCAGCCTACCAGGCTCCTCCATCCATGGGATTTTCCAGGCAAGAGTACTGGAGTAGGGTGCCATTGTCTTCTCCTGTTTTCTAGCTTAGTTCAAGTCAAAGGGCTTTGTTTTCCTATAGAAGCACTGACCTCCTTAGACCAAGCTCATCATGTCCCTTGTAGCTCTTGGCATGAGAGTTAAGTGAAGTTTTAACTTTATTTCAATGAAAAAGATTAAAATATGCTTGCTCACATTCACTTCTTGCCTGCAGTTATTCTTCAGATTTCTCATGTAGGCTGTGGTTTAGTATCATGAAGCTAAAGTAGATCGTTTCATTTCTTTTCTTCTCCCTGGCTTCCTCCCAGATCCCTTTCTGCCTATAACCTGGCTCTTAAGTGGTACTCTGGCTGTGGTTTGTAGGAGGCAGACCAATTACCTCTCAAATAAATGGACAATGTGCGATTCCTTAGAGAGAAACATCTTTTCCTTTATTTACAAGTATCAGAACCAAATTAGGTGACTCCAAACCAGTGGTTAGAGTAAGATGAATATATAAAAGAAAATAAATTAGGCAGGAAAATGAAGCATGAAGGAATTCGTTTCCCACCTCTGTTTCCTCTATTCTTTTAACAGAGTTGATTTTATTAAATTCATCAACTAGAACCACTATATCAGGACAGGCTGAGTTGTTAGGGAGATTACAAGAAACTTCTGTCTTTACTAATCTCTTCAAGCGAGTCAAAAGAAGATATTTAGAAGTTTGATAGTTGTGGGTTTTGCAGGATGTTTAAGAAAACCAATGTTTTCTGTGGAATTTTGATACCTAATTCTTATTCATAGCATTTTACTATAAAATTAATTCTTAATTTCCAGGATTGAGAAGAACATCCAGGAAAATGAATCATTCTGGCAGCTTAAAATGAATGAAAATGCCGTTGGCATTTTTCCCTATCAGCATTTCCTCCTGTTCAGTTATCTCCTCCAAGAGTAAGAGAACTCTTGTTTACCCCCTGTTATCTGTCCTCTTCAGAGCTAAAACTAACAAAACAAACCTCTCCCTCTTTACAAGATCATTGAAAGCACTTAAAGAAATCTAAGCTCTGTTTTTCAGAGTCTGATACTATCTTATGCCTTTAAGATTTGCCAAAAAATACAAATATCCACCCATATACACAACAGCAGCATATTACATAGTATCATGAGTTTAAATCTTTCTGTCACTTACTAACAATGTGATTATAAGCTTAAACAATGTACTCTATTCTCTGAGCCTGTTTCTTCATCTATAAGAGACCAGCACTTATTAGATCCAAAATACATAAATATGTGGTAGGAGTTTTAAAGGCAAACACTTTATTATGCATTTTCTGAAGTACTGCTCACTCTTAGGATTCAGTAATAAATTCTATCAAATAATATTCAGCATCTGCTGTATCTTGGAAGAATCAGTCAATGATGGTTGTTCAGTGATAATGTACCATGGGAACACGAGGAAGATGAGTTAAATCTAATAAGGGTAGACTAGAGTCAAATATTGAAAAGTGAATAGAGTTAGTTTTGAGTGTGTTGAATTTGAGTTACTATGGGTCAAAGTAAAAAACGTACTGAAGGCAACTGAACATATAAAGGCCTGTAGTTCAATGAAAACACCAGAAAATATCTATTTAAGACAGAAGAAGTCACTAAGAAAAGGATACAGGGAGGAAAAAAACATGTAAGACGTATAAAAAATAAACTTCAAAATGTCAAACAGAAATGCTATCTTATTAATGCATTGAAATATCAGTATTTTTCTTTTTTTTAATTTTTGTTTTGTTATTCATCAGACAAATGAAAATTAAAACAGCCATGAGATATTATTAGACTATCACCAAAATGACTACATATAAAAACAGACGATAACAAGTCTTGCTAAAAATTTGAAGCAGGTAAAGCATTTAAAGCAAAATTAAAAAAAAAATAAAGGAGAAAAAAGAGTGGGCATATGTATATGTATAACTGATTTGCTTTGCTGTACAGCAGAAGCTAACACAACACAGTAAATCAACCGTATCCCAATAAATTTTTTAAAATGTGAAGCAAAAGAAATTCTCATACATTGCTAGTAAACATATAAATTTGAACAATTTGAAAATATGTTTGTCAATATCTGTTTAAACATATATGTATTCTATTACTGGAAATTTTGTGATATACAAAAATGAGTGTTTATAATCATCAAAAGAAATTTTTATGAAAATTCAGAAATGCAGATTCAGTATTTCTATCAGAAAGGATACTGTGGTAGAGTATACAACAAAATGCTATCCACTGCAGGAAAGGACAGCTAGCTGATACATGCAGTATCACAGAGAATCTCACCAACAAAATAACGAGCTAAAGAAGCTAGACAAAAGATTATACATTGTATAAATTAATTTATAAAGTTTAATAACAGGCAAAACTCATTTCTGATAATAGAAGTCAAAAGAGTAATAACCTTTTGGAGGCTTACTGACTTGGGCAGTAGGGAGAATTGTAGAATACAGGATATGTTTTATATCTTAATCTGGGTGGCATTTACATAAAAGCATAAATATGTATATTAGAACTGCATGATTTTTCACTTACTGTATATTTATTATACCTCAATAAAGTAATAATCAACAATTAGAAAGTACTCTGAGTTAGAGATCAGCCACCAAACCTCCAAGGCAGCTCAGCTGCAGTGTTTTCTCCTCTGTGTCCCGCTGCTTCTTTTCTTTTGGTTCTTAGAAATTTCCTTTAATTTCTTGCAAGCTTCGTCTTGCATTCAAAAATATACCTATTAAATTCCACTCAACACGCATCTTATATTAGAATTTTTTCAGGATATCTGTTCATCTCATCGTTGAGTATTAAATGGACATGGGCTTCCATGATAGCTCAGTTCCTATCCTTTCTGATAGTAATACTGAATACATATTTATGCTCTTATATAAAGCTTATGGGCATCCCTGATAGTTCAGTTGGTAAAGAATCCGCCTGCAATGGAGGAGACCTGGGTTCCATTCCTAGGTCAGGAAGATCACCTGGAGATCTTTCCTAAAAGGCTACCCACTCCAGTATTCTGGCCTGGAAAATTCCATGGACTTTATAGTCCCTGGGGTCCCAAAGAGTCCAACACGACTGAGTGACATTCACTTTCACTTTCAAATGGACATGAAATGATATCCTACTTAAGAATCTCTTGTAATGTTGTCTGAAAGTCATAAAAGCTAAGATCATCCTAATGAAACTTTGGCTCCCAAGAGAATTTTTTTCTCCCTTTCTAAAGCCTCCCAGAGCAAACCTAGAAATAGCTTTTATAAAGCAGTAGGAAAATGGGGGAAAATAATTTATTCAAAGAGACTCATTAAGCCTGAGACTTAAGTTTGTAAATTTAGATAATGTCTTAATTATTTTAGAGGAGAGTAATTATTTGGTGGTCTCACTGAAACATCATTTTCCTACTGCATTGTAATTGCATTTCACTAACAACACAAAGCTATCTGAGAACTTGGATGTACGATAAACACATTCATTATTTATCTTTGGAGGAATGGCTTGAAATTAAGACTGCAATATGAACAGCCTTCTTTTCTCCAGCTTGCAGTGTCTTAAAGTTTTTCTTTTCTTCATTATTTAGACTGGTCATTCTTTTTAAATTGACCTCAGACTAGAAATTAGCTGATAGATAATAATATCTACCCTGTTCCTCAAATTAAAAAAACAAACCTCAGAGCATACTTTTATCCTTCCCTTATATAGGTGTCTAACCCATAAACAAGTACTGTTGGTTCAAGCTATAAAATACACCCCAAAGCTGTTCATTTCTCCTTATCTCTATCACCTTTACCCATAGGTCTAAACCACTATTATTTTTGGCTTGATCTGTTCTGGTAGCCACTTTACTGGTCTTTTGGCTCCACTTTTGATTCCCTACAATCTTTTCTCCACAGAACAAACAGAATGATGCTTTGAAACCTTCATTTAAACAAACCATTCTTCCCTGGTGCCTCAGACAGCAAAGAATCTTCCTTCAATGCAAGAGACCTGAGTTTGAACCCTGGGTCGGGAAGGGAATGGCAACCCACTCCAGTATTCTTGCCTGGAGAATTCCATGGACAGAGGAGCCTGGCTATAGTCCTTGGGAGTTGCAAAGAGCCAAACATGACTGAGTTACGAACACACACACACAAATTCTCCCCCATTGCCCTACTTCCTCTTAAGGTTCTTCAGAGCTTCCTCGTCCACTTAACATGAGGGGCAGACTTCTTAGCATAAAGGACCTGATATGACCTGGGCCCTGCTTAACTGCATGTCCCCCTGCCATACTATCCACTTTTGAAACTCACAGAGCCTTAGCTCCACTGACTTTCCTTCTGTTCTTTGACTCATTAAATCCACTCTTGCCTCAGCTCCTTTGTGTTTGCTCTTCTCCCCTTTTCCTTTTGCCTCTGATTCAGAACCCAGCTGCAGCCACTTAGATTTCAGCTCAGGTGTTTCCTCTTTAGAGAGGACTTGCCTTACACTCTATATAAGGTAACCCCACTACCCCAGCCACTCTTTACCAAGTTGAAGTTCCATCTTCATCTCACCATTTACTATTACCTAAAATTCTTATGATTTTTATCCATTGGTTGACTTGTCTCTTCTCAGCTGATAAACAGACCTATGTGAGGTCGACACACTCTTTATTTTAGCCTTCTCTAACCCTAGAAGGTCTGACCTCCAACAGAGGCTCAGTGAGGATTAGTTCAACTGGTTATTTCTGAGGCCTGAACTCCATCAGTTTGGCTTGAAAAGGAAAAGCTCCAATGGACTCCTATTACGCAAAGGTCAGTGTCTACTTATAGTGTTACCTTTTCCACAAGTCTGTGAATTTAACACAGAAATCCTGGGAATATATGGTGGGGAAAGCCTAGCAGGGAAGGGCTTTCCTGAAATCCTCCCACACCTCTCTCGTATTTGGGTTATGTTTGGTTACTCTGTTTCACAGGAGAAAAGCAAATCATCTCTCCTCAGGAGTAAATAACCACAAAATGAATGCCTACCAGTAGTGTCCTGGTAAATGTTTACTAACTGGCTCTTCTTCAGGACTAAAAAGCTCTTATTTGTATGTAGCTGTTGTCAATTCCTGTAGTATAAATACTCCTACAACAACAAAGTTCAAGCAAACAACCTGAAGTCTCAGAATGTAGCGTTGAGAGGAGATGGGCGCCACAGGCCCCCCCAGCCGGTCCAAGCTGGCTCTGGCAGACCACTGCTGGCTACCATGTGCCAAGAGCAGGGTGGAGATTTCAAATTCAGTCTCTCCTTTCTTAAAGCAGCCTGTGAATGGATAGGCATATGTCAGAGATAAGGACTTAAACTTAGGTAACTTGCTCATGAATACACATCTGGAAAGGGGTAAAACCAGAGCTCAATTCCAGGCTTGACTTCAGAAACCACATTTCTCATTTGTTTCACAGAGAGGCAGTCAAAGAAGGCAATCCTAACCTCAGCAACAAACAGGATTTTGGTTTAATGTCAAGCTGCTGCTTAAGATCGTGTCAGTCAGTCAGTGTTAGTCACTCAGTCTGCCCAACTCTTCGCGACTCCATGGACTGTAGCCCAGGCTTTTCTGTCGGTGGGATTCCCCAGGCAAGAATACTGGAGTGGGTTGCCATTGCCTCCTTCAGGGGTTCTTCCTGACTCTTGTATCAAGCTGTCTCCTACATTTCCAGGCAGATTTTTTATTGCTGAGCTGAGCTCGGAGGAGTGGAGGGGAAGCAGATGCAGGGTGTGGCCCTAAATTTGCATTTCTAACAAGTTCTCGGGTGATGCTGAGGCTGTTTATTCAGTTCAGTTCAGTCGCTCAGTCGTGTCTGACTCTTTGAGACCCCATGAACCACAGCACACCAGGCCTTCCTGTCCATCACCAACTCCTGGAGTCCACACAAACCCATGTCGATGGAGGTGGTGATGCCATCCAACCATCTCATCCTCTGTCGTTCCCTTCTCCTGCCCTAAATCTTTCCAAATGAGTTAGCTCTTCTCATCAGGTGGTCAAAGTATTGGAGTTTCAGCTTCAACATCAGCCCTTCCAATGAACACCCAAGACTGATTTCCTTTAGGATGGACTGGTTGGATCTCCTGCAGTCCAAGGGACTCTCAAGAGTCTTCTCCAACACCACAGTTCAAAAGCATCAATTCTTCGGTGCTCAGTCTTCTTTATAGTCCAACTCTCACATCCATACATGACCACTGGAAAAACCATTGACTAGATGGACCTTTGTTGGCAAAGTAATGTCTCTGCTTTTGAATATGCTGTCCAGGTTGGACATAGCTTTTCTTCCAAGGAGCAAGCGTCTTTTAATTTCATGGCTGCAATCTCCATCTGCAGTGATTTTGGAGCCCAGAAAAATAAAGTCAGCCACTGTTTCCCCATCTATTTGCCATGAAGTAATGGGACCGGATGCCATGATCTTAGTTTTCTGAATGTTGAGCTTTAAGCCAACTTTTTCACTCTCTCCTTTCACTTTCATCAAGAGGCTCTTTAGTTCTTCCTCACTTTCTGCCATAAGGGTGGTGTCATCTGCATATCTGAAGTTATTGATATTTCTCCCGGCAATCTTGATTCCAGCTTGTGCTTCTTCCAGCCCAGCATTTCTCATGATGTACTCTGCATAGAAGTTAAATAAGCAGGGTGACAATATACAGCCTTGACGTATTCCTTTTCCTATTTGGAACCAGTCTGTTGTTCCATGTCCAGTTCTAGCTGTTGCTTCCTGACCTGCATACAGTAACCATACAATAACCCAATAATTTGCATACATATTACAGATTGGAAAGCACTGGTCAAGACCATGTTTCTCAAACTTCACATTGAATTACAAGGGGACTTTAACACCAATGCCTGGATTGAAACTCAGAGATTCTGATTTAATTAGTCTGAGGTGCAGCCTGAGTGTTGTAGAAATAGGAAGAACTCCACAGGTGATTCTAATGTGCGGCTAAGTTTGAAAATCAAGAGAAGTTGCTCTGGCTTTAATCCATAGATGCCATATTCTTTGCACACAGCTCTCAGTGTTCCCCCTATAACTGACCCATGAGAAAAGCATTCATGTCCACAATGTCCTGGTTTGTTTCAAGTGTGTATTGAATGACATAAGCTGCAGTACTGGTTTAGGACCCAGCAGACTGCCTCAGCTATGAGTTAGGAAGTTCTCCTTAGGGTCTCAGTCTCTGCTGCTTACTGAGTGTTTGCCTTACTTAGTTGAATATGACATGTAATGTCTCTGTTTTGTCTTTTTCTTTTGGATACGTATTAGTGAGCAGTATTTAAAAAAAAAACTTGGAAAATAATATATTATTTCTCTGTATATGTGAGGTTAAGACATGTTACCTCCTTTCCATTGTTAAAGAAAAATGGCATTCAGTTTACTCAAATTGCATAAAATTGTTGAAAATATTAAAGAGAGAAACTGCAGATCAATTTTGGCCTGCAAATTTTAAAAATTCTTTATATAATGGCTCCATCTTCTGGTGAATGAAATAAAAGCGTTTTCAAGCTTGAAAATGCAGTTATGTGTCATGCTCCACAAGTTAACTAGTCTGAGTCAGGAAAAGAATAAGGTGACTTCTTAGAATAAGGTGAATTCAGAAAGATTCCACGAATTTGACTGAATTTCTTCCTTGAGAATCTTACTTTATTGTTTGAATCAAGCTCAATCTCTGTAACACTGTCATGTGAAAGCAAACGGTGCCATATTTGCTTTGTTCTCTCTGATTTCCTTCTTCATTATTCCCGAATCCTCCTTCTTGCTGTTTCTTCCCCTTCTTCTGTTTCTTCCCCTTCCGCTGCTACCCTGAGACTTCAAGAATGCTGATACTTCACTCTCTTCATTGAATTTTTCATTCTGATTTGGAAGAAATTTTATAATATTTATGCTAAAATAACAATGAGGAAGTATGGATCCTAACTCACAAACAAGCTTTGCTTCCTAGAGATGGAATGCTCTAACAGGAACAAAGACTCTCAATAGTAGATCTGAACCTAATAAGTATATGAGATCTTTGGGGGCTAATGGGTTTAGCTTAGTAGGAATGAAGACCTATTGAAAACGGAAGTTAAAGTATCAATAAGTAGAAAAGATGTGTTCAGTTAGTTCAGTTGCTCAGTCTGTCTGACTTTTTGCAACCCCATGGACTGCAGCATGCCAGGCTTCACTGTCCATCACCAACTCCTGTAGCTTGCTCAAATTCATGCCCATTGAGTCAGTGATGCCATCCAACCATCTCATCCTCTGTCCTCCCCTTCTCCTCCTGCCTTCAATCTTTCCCAGCATCAGGGTCTTTTCTATTGAGTTAGTCCTTCACATCGGTAGCCAAAGTATTGGAACTTCAGCTTCAGCATCAGTCCTTCCAATGAATATTCAGGACTGATTTCCTTTAGGATTGACTAGTTTGATCTCCTTGCAGTCCAAGGGACTCTCAAGAGTCTTCTCCAACACCACAGTTCAAAAGCATCAATTCTTCAGTGCTCAGCTATCTTTATGGTCCAACTCTCACATTTGTACTTGACTACTGGAAAAACCATAGCTTTGACTAGACAGACTTTTGTTGCAAAGTAATGTCTCTGCTTTTTAATATGCTATCTAGATTGGTCACAACTTTTCTTCCAAGGATCAAGCATCTTTTAATTTCATGGTTGCAGTCACCATCTGCAGTGATTTTAGAGCCCAAGAAAATAAAGTCTGTCACTGTCTCCATTGTTTCCCCATCTATTCACCATGAAGTGATGGGACTGGATGCCATGATTTTAGTTTTTTGAATGTTGAGTTTTAAGCCAGATTTTTCACTCTCCCCTTTCACTTGCATCAAGAGGCTCTTTAGTTCCTCTTCACTTTCTGCCATACTGGTGGCATCATCTGCATATCTGAGGTTATTGATATTTCTCCCAGTGATCTTGATTCCAGCTTGTACTTCATCTAGCCTGACATTTCTCATGATGTACTCTGCATATAAGTTAAATAAGCAGGGTGACAATATATAGCCTTGACATACTCCTTTCTCAGTTTGAAACCAGTCTGCTGTTCCATGTCTTGTTCTAACTGTTGCTTCTTGACTTGCATACAGATTTCTCAGGAGGCAAGTTAAGTGGTCTGGTTTCCCATCTCTTGAAATTTTTCCACAGTTTTTGTTGTGATCCACACAGTCAAAGGCTTTGGTGTAGTTAATAAAGCAGAAGTAGATGATTTTCTGAAATTCCCTTGCTTTTTTGATGATCCAACGGATGTTGGCAATTTGACCTCTGGTTCCTCTGCCTTTTCTAAATCCAGTTTGAACATCTGGAAGTTCTCTGTTGATGTACTGTTGAAGCCTCGCTTGGAGAATTTTCAGCTTTACTTTGCTAGCATATGAGATGAGTGCAATTGTGCAGTAGTTTTGAACATTCTTTGGTGTTGCCTTTCTTCAGGATTGGAATGAAAACTGACCTTTTCCAGTCCTGTGGCCACTGCTGAGTTTTCCAAGTTTGCCGGCATATTGAGTGAAGCTCTTTAACAGCATCGTCTTTTAGGATTTGAAATAGCTTAACTGAAATTCCATCACCTCCACTAGCTTTGTTCATAGTGATGCTTTCTAAGGCCCAATTGACTTCACACTCCAGGATGTCTGGCTCTAGGTGAGTGATCATACCATCATGATTATCTGGGTCATGAAGATCTTTTTTGCGTAGTTCTTACCACCCCTTCTTAATATCTTCTGCTTCTGTTAGGTCCATACCATTTCTGTCCTTTATTTTGCCCATCTTCTCATGAAATGTTCCCCTGATATCTGTAATTTTCTTGAGGAGATCTCTAGTCTTTCCCATTCTATTATATTAGATCTATCAGATTAGATCTGACAGAGTGCCTAAAGAACTATGGACAGAGGTTCATGACATTGCACAGGAGGCAGTGATCAAGACTATCCCGAAGAAAAATATAGGCAAAAAGGCAAATGGTTGTCTGAGGAGGCCTTACAAACAGTTGAGAAAAGAAGAGATGCTAAATGCAAAGGAGAAAAGGAAAGATATATCCATTTGAATGCAGAGTTCTAAAGAATAGCAAGGAGACATAAGAAAGCCTTCCTCAGAGATCAATGCAAAGAAAAAATGTGTAGTTGAATGGGGAAAAAAAAAAAAAAGCTATGAGCCCACGTACTGCCTGGATATAAATCTCATGGAAATGTTTTATTCTTTATTAGTATATCTGAAAGCAGATATAATACAAGTTACCCATATATTTTTTAGTTACCCATATATTTTTTAGTTCATACAACATAGTAAAATGGCAGACCATTTTAAACTGTATCAATGTCTATCTGGGGCTTAACAAATATGACTTACTGGTTCAATGTAGCTGAGTATTAATATACACAGGTTATAGCTGTTGATTTACTTCTTATTAAGAGGAACACAGTCTTTTCTTATACTAGGGAGATAGTGACGTACTTAAATTGAAATTGCATTTTTACATTTTATATTTATGGAAATTGTGATTTATTATTATATGCATTGAAATATTATATCAAGACAGGTTGAGTCTAATATATTATTTATACTAATGCATATTGGATCTATTAGTATGTCTCAGAATAAAGCAAGTACAATAATAATAATAATTGAATAATAAAAGAAAAACTTTAGGGAGAAATACCATAATTTTTGTACTATAAGTGCTCTATAAGAATTATATCATTAATTATTATTATCTTCTAATACTTCAGTGTTGAGATATTTTAAATGGTTTTATTAAAATGAAGGTACATGAAAATTACCTCAAAAGTAAAAAAACTAAAGAATAAAATATTGTTGTTGTGTTCTAATATCAAATTAATCAAGTCTCTAGCGAACTTGCAATGGACACAATATTTTCACTAACTCACTAACAAGGTCTTATATTCTCTAATATGAAATGTACAAGGAAAAAAATAACCAATGATGTTTTGGTAGAATAATCAACTCAGTTGATGCCTTCTTTGTAACATAGTATTCTAGGACCTAGGGGGGGAAAGGGAGGAAACAAAACAGACCACAGTTTGTCTTTAGAAGTAACAATAGCTAATCATTGGCTAATGATTAACAATAGCTAATCACCTAATAGTAACAATAGCTAATTGTAGTTGGGTGTGATTACATCAGATCCTGCAGGATCTCTTCATCTAATTAATCCGTCAATCATATTTGTGACAAATTTCTTCTAGCACCCTTCTTTTCTTCATTATCCTTCACTTCCTTCATTTGTAGTTAAAAAAAAAAAATCACAAGACGCTGAGTTCATTCTGTGCAGTGTGGCAGAAAAGGAACTTTGGGGGTAGGGTGGGGTGCTAAGGATTAGTGTGATTCTGTTGTAAATTTCATGTGCCTGGATGCTCCTCCTCACTGCAAGTTGTTTGGACAGCCCTGAGCAGTACTCGGTTTTCTGGGGACTTGATGCAGTACTTACACAGTACTGGGATCTATACTTAAAACAGGCCTCTTAATCACAATCTCACCTAAATGGCCTAAAGAGTCAAGAGAACTAAGCAAAGAAAGGCATGGACTAAGCAAGCTAGAACAGTGAGGAAAAACAGGTCAGGAATACCTCAGACCACTACAGGTTGCTACTACTGTAAAAGGTGCCCCTGTGGGATTAATGGTAAGAAATGGACCTAGAAAATGAACTTGTAGACTGCAAAGTTTGCCCTATTTGGTAGTAAGTAAGTCTGATATTGTGACGTGGCCTCCAAAGATATGAAAGACAACCAGCTCACAGCTCTAGATCCCCATGATCTCACTGCTTGCTCACTCTGCTTGTGGCTAGCTCTCTTTGGGTGTCTCTCCAAAGGGGAGGAGGGCTCTAGGGAACTGCATCCACTTTACCCATTTGTGTCTGTATCTGGTTTTTAAATCTTTGCACCAGTCATTGCTGGTTTGGTATAAAGAAATAGCAACCATGAACCAAATCTCAGTACGCACTCTCTTGTCAATAATCACAGACCAGCTTTGTGCAGTCGGCTGATGAAGGTAAGCTGCTTAACCACATTTCATCAGGCTGTACAATTCAAAGGGGTCTGTGTCTCCTGATGTATTGGGGGAACGCATTGCACTATAGAATATTTATTTTCTTAAAATCTAGTACTTATTCCTTGGATTGCAAAAGTAACATGTTCTTTGTAGGAACTGGAAAAATACAGGAAGAAGAAAAAAAATAAGGTCACAGTCTTGAGATAAACAATTATTGAATTTTGATGCATTTCTTCCCATTATTTCTATGTTAGTAAAATTGATTTTTATGTTTTTATGTATTTTATATAGAGTCATGGTTAGAGTAACCTGAGGTCATTTGTTTCTTAAAACTGTCAGCTGGCAGCTGAGTGCTATATTTGGTTCATCTTACAGAGCTTTCTTGGATTTTCTCTTTCTCTCTCTGCGTGCCCACCTCTCTCTCAGCAGTGAAGGCACTGTTGCTGGTAAAAGGTTCCAACTCTCACATCTGGAGGCTGTACTATTTAATTGAATTGACTCCAGTGAACAGGGAAATGAAGCTGAGTTTTGTGTGCTGTTTCTTTGTGATAGCGAAGACAAAATCACCAACCAGCCTTGCTTCCAAGTATTAATCCTCCTAGGGGAACACTTTTAAATAAAACGTGTATAGAAACCCTTAGTTGCAAAGGCTTACTAACTCAGCCTCTGGTTCTGGGGCAGGCTCCCATGAGATTCAAAGTTTCATCGTAAGCAGCCTCAGATATCTGTTCATGTATTGTTCCTATAGTCACAACTAGAATGGGTATATGTATATGCATTTGAAGATACTTGCCAAAGAGGGGAGTGTGTTTGAAATATTTCTACTTATTTTAACATTTTCCAACTCTTTAAAATTCTTACAAGTTCATATGTATCTAAGTTTGTGAAAATGTGTAGAGGCCTATACATTAAAGACTAAATACCTTGGTGGTGATATTTGGATGTGTTTTAAGAATTGTTGTAGTTTTATGAATTTCATCTCTAGCCTAAATTTTTTGAAAATGAAGTATGAGTTTTACTAACAGAAATGAGATATCTTCTAGTTTGTTTAAAAAATAAAAAAGTTTTAAGTGATTAGTTCAGCACTTGCCCTGGTTGCATCTGTGTTTATGTAAGGGGGAAGTTCAGGATGGTGAAACCAGCGCAGAAAGGAGCAAATGCAGGCCTCCCTTATGGAGTAAGGCTTATTTGCTGTGTGTTCCCTGCTCAGAAACAGTTGAAATGATTCCTAGAAAAATGATATAGCATTTGTCTTTCTGAATATGGCAGCAGCATGAATATTAATTTTCAAGGATTACTTCAGAATTTTATGTGCTTTCCTTGCCTCCATTGATGGATTTTGAAAACCTTTCATCAAAACTATAATGTGACTAGGTAAATATCATCCTATGCGATTCATATCACATTACTGAAGATACTTGAAGACTATTATTCTTAATCATTAAAAAATATACTAATCTGCCCTCTACAGAGGCCAAGGCATACAGGTAATGCTTAAAACTATATTAAAATTGGAGAAAATATTCCTGTCTAGAAGAAACCTTCAAGTAGGCTTTAGAATGTGAGTTACTGTAATATTACAGTACTTATTACTCCTTTTTTAAAGTATATTAAAATATAGTTGACATATAACAATGTAAAAATTTAGGTTTTCAATGTGATGATTTGATACACACACATACATACACACACACACACACACCAAGAGAAATAAATGCTTACCAGATAAACACATCCTATACCTCACATAATTACATTTTGTAGTTGTTTTTATGGTGAGAACATTAAAACTCCAGTCTCATAGCAACTTTTAAGTATAGAATACAGTATCATTAGCTATAGTTGCCATACTGAACATTAGATCCCAGAATTTACCCATCTTTTAACTAAAAGTTTTAACATTTGACCAACATTTTATTTCCCCCACCCCTTAGCTATTGGCAATCACCATTCTAATTTGTATTTCTATGTATTGTTTTCAGCTTATACATATGTGATCATACAGTATTAATCTTTCTCTCTCTTGCGTTTTCAAAGTTCACCCATGTTGTTGCAAATGCCAGGATTTTCTCCTTTTCTGACTGCATAATAGTCCATTTTAGGTATATTTGCCACGTTTTCTTTACGCATTCATCCATCAATGGACACTCAGGTTGTTTCTATGTCTTGGCCATTGTAGATGGTACTGCAATAAACATGGGAGTACAAATATCTCTTTGTGAGATAGAGACTTTATTTTCTTTGGAGATACATCCATGGGTGGATTTGCTGGGTCACATGAGAGTATTATTTTTAATTTTTTGAGGAACCTCAATACGATTTTCAAGAGGGAACGCACCAATTTGCATTCTCACCAGCAAGGTAACAATATTCTCTTTACTTCACATTATCATCAGAATTTATTTACCTTTTCTTTTTGAAAATACCCATTCTAACTGTTAGGGAGTGATATCTTATTGTGGTTTATATTTGCATTTTCCTAATTGCTAGTGATGTTAAGAAACTTTTCACATACTTGCTTAGCTTTCCTGTATTTATTTTTGAAAAATGTTTAAGATTTCTGCCCATTTTAAAATTGGACTGTTTTGGAGCTTTTGGGGAATTGAATTATGAGTTCCTTACATATTTTAGATACTAATTGTATCAGATACATGATTTGCAAATATTTTCTCTCATTCTGTAGCTTGGCTTTGCATTTTGTTGATTGTTTCTTTTGCTGTGCAGAAGGATTTTTAGTTTGATGACTCCTACTTTCTGATTTATGCTTTTGTTGCTTGTGCTTTGGGTGTCACATCCAGAAAATCATTGCCAAAACCAATGTCAAGGGGCTTACCTTCTACAATTTCTTCTAGGAGTTTTATGCTTATAGACCTTACATTTAAGTTCTTAATCCATTTCAAGACAATTATGTAAGTCATGTAAGCTGGGGGCTCAGTTTCATTCTTTTGCTAGTGAATATCCAGTTTTCTCAGCACCATTCATTGAATAAAACATCCTTTCTCCTTTCAGTATCCTTGGCTCCACTGTCAAATATTAGTTGATCAAATGTGCATGGGTTTATCTCTGGGCTTTTGATTCTGTCCCACTGATCTATGTATCTTTTTTATGCCAATATAATTCTCTTTTCATTACCATAATTTCATAATATAGTGAGGCTTCCAGCTTTGCTATTTCTCAAGATTGTTTTGTCTGTTTGGGATCTTTTCTGGTTGTTTTGTCTATTTGGGATCTTTTGTGGTTCAGGAAGCAACAGTTAAACTGGACATGGAACAACAGACTGGTTCCATATAGGAAAAGGAGTTCGTCAAGGCTGTATATAGTCACTCTGTTTATTTAACATATATGCAGAGTATATCATGAGAAACGCTGGACTGGAAGAAACACAAACTGGAATCAAGATTGCCAGGAGAAATATCAATAACCTCAGATATGCAGATGACACCACCCTTATGGCAGAAAGTGAAGAGGAACTCAAAAGCCTCTTGATGAAAGTGAAAGTGGAGAGTGAAAAAGTTGGCTTAAAGCTCAACATTCAGAAAATGAAGATCATGGCATCCGGTCCCACCACTTCATGGGAAATAGATGGGGAAACAGTGTCAGACTTTATTTTTCTGGGCTCCAAAATCACTACAGATGGTGACTTCAGCCATGAAATTAAAAGACGCTTACTCCTTGGAAGGAAAGTTATGACCAACCTAGATAGCATATTCAAAAGCAGAGACATTACTTTGCCAACAAAGGTTCATCTAGTCAAGGCTATGGTTTTTCCTGTGGTCATGTATGGATGTGAGAGTTGGACTGTGAAGAAGGCTGAGCGCCGAAGAATTGATGCTTTTGAACTGTGGTGTTGAAGAAGACTCTTGAGAGTCCCTTGGACTGCAAGGAGATCCAACCAGTCCATTCTGAAGGAGATCAGCCCTGGGATTTCTTTGGAAGGAATGATGCTAAAGCTGAAACTCCAGTACTTTGGCTACCTCATGCGAAGAGTTGACTCATTGGAAAAGACTCTGATGCTGGGAGGGATTGGGGGCAGGAGGAGAAGGGGACGACAGAGAGTGAGATGGCTGGATGGCATCACTGACTTGATGGATGTGAGTCTCAGTGAACTCCGGGAGTTGGTGATGGACAGGGAGGTCTGGCGTGCTGCAATTCATGGGGTCACAAAGAGTCAGACATGACTGAGCGACTGATCTGGTCTGATCTGATGAATTTTAGGATTTTTTTTTTCTATTTCTCTGAAAAATGCCATTGGAATTTTGATGGGAATGCATTGAATCTATAGATGGCTTTGGGAAGTAAGGACATTTCAATAAAAACTCTTTTGATCCATGAACATGGCTATTTGTTCATTTGATTACTGATTCAATTTCTTTTTTTATTGATGTATAATTGCTTTACAATGTTGTGTTAGTTTTTGTTGTACAGCAAAGTGAATCAGCTATGTGTATACATATATCTGCTCCCAACCTCCATCCCACCTACCTAGGTCATCACAGAGCACTGATTGATTCAATTTCTTACTTGTTATTGGTCTGTTCAGATTTTCTATTTCTTCATAATTCAGACTTGGTTGTTTGTTTCTATGTATTTATCCATGTCTTACAAGTTGTTCAGTTTGTTGGCATATAATATTCTTTGTGCTTTTTACATATGTGTTCAGTATGAGTTGTAATGTCTATCCTTTAACTCATAATTGAGTTCTTCTCTCCTTTTTTCAGCTGAAGCTTTGTCCATTTTTGTTTCTTTCCAAAAAAAAAAAAAAAAAACTTAGTTTCATTGATCTTTTCTATTGTTTTTCTATTCTAGATTTCATTTACTTCTACTCTGATTTTTGTTATATCCCTCCTTCTGCTAACTTTGGGTTAAGTTTTTATTTTGAAGTTTTGGTCAGGCATTTCATATATCTCCACTTCTTCTGTGTCAAATCCTGGAAGCTTACTTCTTTGGTTGGTGTCTTATTTGCTTCATTCTTTAAAATCCCTGTAGCTTTGTGTAGGTGTCTATGTATTTGAAGAAGTACAGTTCTTCCAGATTTTATGGATTTAATTTCAGTAAGAAAAGATCTTTTCCTGCAAGTAGAGGCATTCTGGAGCATGCTGTGACCCTAGGACTAGAGCTGCAGGGCATTGAGAGCTGGAGCATGTGTCTGCTTCAAGTATAGGGGAATGTGATGTCTCATCTTGAGCTGCTGGGTTCATCGACAACTGTGTAATCTTTGACAAACCCTGAGGGGAGTCCACAGTGTTTTCTAGGACTGTTTGGATTCTCAGCAGCACTAATAGTCCCCAAAAGCCGGGGACTAGGACAAAAGGTGGTGGTGGCTGGAGTAGGCAGTGTGTACACACTCAGCCGTGGGCCCTAGCTGCAAGTACCTGGCTAGAGTAGGGTGGTGGAAGACTCCCACTTAATGCCAGGGCCAGCTGCAAGAGCCAGGGTCAACTATATAATTACTGGCAGCTGTGGGAGTCCTGATTATCTATGTGCACTCCTGTGACCACAGGATTTCACCACAGGCACATGCACAGTCGTAGAGGCCAACAGCAGGAGTTGAGCAGGGGTCATGCAGGTGCATGGGTGAACAGGCAGCTGGAGCTGAGCCCAGTGATGCAGGAGATAAGGAGAACAGGAGATCATTAAGAATAGGAGATAAGATGGAAACTGAGCCAATGCACAGCTCTGGTGGCCTTGGCTATTGGTGTGCACTTCCATGGCTACAGGGTCTCACCACAGAGGAAAATACAGCAGTGGGGGCTGTGACAAGCATCAAGCCAGCAGTGTGCAGGAGCCCTGCTGGAAAGGCTGGCGTCAAGTGTTGGCATGGTGGTGGGGGTCTAGGCTGGCCTCTCACACAGATAGAAGGCTGGGATAGCTGCTGTGTGTGAGAATCCTGGGACCTGGCAGGGGCAGGGAAGAGGAAACAGGAAAGGACTCAGGATAGGTGCCTGCAGATGCTACTACCTGGGAGACAAAAACTAGAGAAATCTGC
Source organism: Bubalus bubalis (assembly GCF_019923935.1). Lineage (NCBI taxonomy): Eukaryota > Metazoa > Chordata > Mammalia > Artiodactyla > Bovidae > Bubalus > Bubalus bubalis. The sequence continues at coordinate 82,241,693 of NC_059158.1, forward strand.
AGGAGGTCCTCAGTGTCCATGGTACCCATTGGTTTCTTCAGTGGCAAAAGTTCTAAGGGTTCTGTCCAGGGCAGATCACTGGGATCCACAGTTGTTCCCATTTCAGGGTTGATGTTAGTCCAGTCTTCTCTCCTTCTTTGTGTCCAGCCTTTTCCATCTGTCTTAGCTTTACCATTCTCTTCTGTGAAACTGAATTGGGTTGTTCAGGCCCAATTGGAGTGCCCCCAAACTCTGGGTAAGCTGATCACTCACCCATTTTCCCTTTCCCAGGAAAAGGAAATCTTTCCAGCTGGGGAGTTCCTTTTTGGTGATGAGCAGTGCCAACCTAGATGCTGGGGTGATGCAGGCAAAATAAAGTGGTTCTTCATTCCAATTTTGTATTCTCAGGTTTTTTCTTCCACTGTTTTGCTGAAGTTTCTTAAATGCGCTCCTGAGCTCTCCCAAAGCTGTTTTTGTTCATAATTGCCTCGTGGTTGATCTTCGTGGGAGGATGGAGGTTGGTGTCACCATTTTGGTAACAGTACTTGTAACTCTATGCCTGTGTGTCTCAAACAGAAGAATTTTGAAGAATCAGTCTATTTTTGGAAACCAACCTGGATAAAATGTTAAGAATAATTTTTCTTATTATCATGGCTTACTCTGAAATATATAATCACTGGTGATTTATTCTGCATAAGCTTAGCACAATAAAAACCACCTGGGGTCTTAGGAGCATTATTATGCCTGTCATGTCAGTCACTTATTTGCTGTTACCATCTAGCCAACCTTTATATCTAGGTTACTGCCAGAGTTTCTTGTTTTCAATCTACTGGTCAGAACCTTCCCAAATTAATCTTTCTAAAATCCAGTCAATGTTTATATAGATAGTGCTGCTTAAAAACCATTGGATTTTATTCCATTACCTAGAGATAAAATCTATACTGATTATTCTGTTGCCAACACTCTTATCAACTCCAACTTGTTATATTAATTTTTCACAATTCCTCCTTTCTATCCTGTCAACTCAATCAGAGCTGCTCTCCTGAATCCATCATGTGCTTTCTACTTCTGCCCTTGGCTTCATGCTATTTTCCCTGTACCTTATCACTCTTGAGTCTCTTTCCTTCAATCTCTCCAACTCCTCCCAGTTTTTGAGTACAGCTTATGGGGACTGTGAAGGAGAGAGGCTTGGCACATACCCAGGAGGTGCTACTCAAAAGGCCAGTCTTCTATCAGGGGAGGAACCAGTTAGAAGAAGGCCATTACTAAGAAGACACTTTAAAATCGATATTGGAGAAAGGAGGCAGTTTTCAACCTGTGAGTAAATGGGGGGACCAATAGCCCTGAGATTTGGTCAAAGGAGTTACCAAGTCAGATGATCTGAACAAACCAAAAGAAAGTGAATGTGAGAGTTGAGTTGAAGGATGTAAAAGGAGTGAGGTATCAGTATACCAGAGGCCAGTTCGGGAATTACTGTGTATCTTCTACTGCTGTCCTCTCTTTTGGTTTGGTATGCTTTGCAGAGTTGAGGGAAATGCTTAAATTAAAAACACTGCTCAACTGTACACCCCATGCTTTTTGGCCCAGTTCAACCCAATCTCCTCCAGATCTCTATGAAGCCTTCTTAGATCATTCAAGCATAGGTGTCTCACCTTCCTCTGACATCATAGCACTTGTTATCTCTGTCTCTCACTTGGCACTTTTTGTATTATGATTTAATTTTTATTTAAAACATTTTACCTGTTAGAAAAAACTTTCTGTGGTTATGTCTAACAAAATCTCATTAGATTGTTAAATCTTCCTTCAGTATGGAGATGTGAATCTTTTATTTTATATCTTCCTCTTAATCTAACATAGAAATATGCTTTTTATAGGCACCTAAACAAATACTTATTACATGACCAGAAATCTTATATTTTAAAGTACTCTTCTCTTTAACCTGGCCTAAAATGCGAGCTGATATCCTAACCCTCCCTGAAACCATTTCTAAAACTCAAAATTTTCCCAAAAGTATACATTCAGAAATAATTATGTTGATTATTCTGTAAGGAATATAGATGTAGTTCAGACCTATGCTCAAGAGATAAACATATTTCAGCTAAAATTTTTTTGTTACAAGCAACAAAATCAACTCTGGGTAACTTAAGGAGAAAATAATGTATTATAAAGATATTTTGTAGTTCAAAGTTTACAAGAAGGCTAAAGAAGGGGACTCAGGGGAAAAACTGTGACCAAGACTCTAAGGCCCAATGTAACAAACCCATCAGAGTAGCCCTTCCAAAAAGAACAAGCTCTGACCACTTTTTTTAATCCTTGTGTTCAGTTTGAAAAAGTTTCCAAGTCTACAGAAAGAACCCAGTTGACCCAAACTGTTCTCTTGACTGACAGAGAGCAAACACCTTGACTGCATAAAAATATGAGGAGAGGTTATTTGCCCAAAGTGAATCCTGGCATTCTTACCAAAAGAAGAAGAATGGAAACTAGGCATCCAAATAAAGAATAGCTGGTAGAACTGATGTACATTATAGTCCAGTGAATATAATGGTGAGGTTTTATAGAACAAGGTCCTTCTGTTGCATGAATTTTATAATCCATTTAGACATACAGCAGGCTTAATGAGCACAGGGCAAAGAGGTTATTTAAAATTGGAATACTAGACTGAGGCTTTAACCTTGAGGTAGACTTGGACCCATAGTATAAGTCCAGGCTTTTGGACAGGAAGCACAATCAGGTCAATGCAGGGAGGGCAGAGAGTGGGCAAGTTGCCATGTGAGGATGCTTTCAGGATCTGGGCCTCACTGTTTGCTTGTATACTCCTTTAAGGTCATGTTGGCAATCATTCTGTTTTGTATTTAATGGGAACTTTATGTGTAAAAGGTAACTGTTTTACATTAAAGGGGAAGAGAGAAAAATTAACAAAAATACAGCAATGCTGTACCTGAGATGGATTTCTATTGTCCAACTGGTATTTAGGTTGCACAAAACTGTATTTAAGGGCACAGGCAGTGAGTGAGATAAGCTGCCCAGCTACTCATCAAGCATCTCCAAACACGAAGGTATTAAAACTGCTGTTTTCTTTTTCATTTAGTGTTTGGATATACTCATACATTTACAAAACATTTATCAAGTAATTTTATCTTGAAAAAAAATAATACCTTAAACCTGAGAATAAATCACAAATTATGAATTTTTTCAAAAGGACAGTTTTTCTACTGTATGTGTTTCTCATACTTGTATTAGTTTTAACTGCTTCGGTTAAAGACTAGTGAGCACAAAGCTTACTATGTAAGAAGATTCTGGTTATTCTACTCTAAGCAGAGGGTCCCAAAGCTCTTGTATCTTCTTGGAAACAGAAAAATGTTCATGAGATAATAAGATTCATTTAGAATGAAAAGAGCTAATGTTTGTATGAAAATGCTTTACAGAATGATTCTGGTTGCACATTCTCATCAAAACTGAGCAAGATATTTTATTAGTGAATTTAGACATAAAAAAAAGGGCAATTAGAACATAAACAAGTAAAGATGACAAAAAATCAACGTTTCATTTCTATAACAGAGATGAACCAGTGAATAGTTGCTTGATATTTTTTATGAAAAGCACAGGAAGCAAGAAGACAATAAATAAGTTGCATTTGTATAGCAAACATGGAACATCACTTAGCGAATAGACATTACTAAACTGATGAGATAACTTTGAATCTGTCATTAAATATTTAGAGCTTGATTTCTAAAAAATGATACTCATCTTTTAATCACTAACTGATCTGTGATTAAATGTATACAATATTTTACTTGTTAGATCAAAAGAACTACAAAGTAAAAAGTTTTCATTTTTATGGCGCTTAAGGATTAGGTAGGAGATGGATTCATATCCACCCTTTCCTTTCTATCAATTAGTCCTGGAATAAAAGAAAAGTAAGAGATGTGTTTTATGGCAAAGTGAAGCTCCCCACAGTTGCATACAACTAAAAGAGAAAAATACAGAGCAATTAAGACATCCCAGTGTTACACCTTCCCAACAACTATATTTAAATATTTCATCCAGTGTGCATAGAAAATATCCAGTATCTCGTTTTTAGTTCCCATCTGTAAAGACAATGTGGGAGACTTCAGACAAAAGCCCTGGTGAAATATTTTATGTGCCTCACAATCACTGTTTAACATGAATATTGCTATTGGCAGACATCGAAGCACTTAAACCCAATTTTAAAATGGCCAGGAAGTGGTAATATTGCACTGAAGGGCACATTAAAGTGTTTTTAATTCCATCTGCAGACATTAAACCAATGTGGAAGCTAGCAATTTTATTGGCTCTCTATAGAGCCTTTTCTACCACAGGAAAATAAAGAAAGCATGTTATAAAAATAAAGTTCTGTGGGGATGTCCTTAACAATATATAGTCCTTTTTTCTAAGAAAAACATTCTTATACCATATCCCCAGGACAATGAACTAGGATGTATGTGGTTGTATGTTCTACAACATACATATTGTGTGCGTGTGTGTGTGTGTGTGTGTGTGTGTGTGTGTGTGTGTGTATACACACATACTTGACTGGAGGCTCAAATGTTAAAGAACCTGCCTGTAATGCAGGAGACCTGAGTTCAATCCCTGGGTTGGGAAGACCCCCTGGAGAAGGGGATGGCAATCCACTCCAGTATTCTTGCCTGGAGAATTCCATGAACAGAGGAGCCTGGCAGGTTACAATCCATGGAGTTGCCAAGTTGGACATGACTAAATGACACACATGAGATATATACACACACACACACACACACACACACATACATACACATATACTTTTCCACATTATTTATTTTGAAAAAAGTACATAAAAGTGTGTCTTTGAGGGATGAGCAAATAAGTGTAGAAGAAATTGACATCTCCACATAGCTTCCAAAGCTCTTGGGAATTACTGACCTGAGATTTTAACTCCAGGAAGGGCTTTCTGGTAGCAGCAGCCTCTCTGACTCGTTTGTCAGCTGGTGGTTAGAGCCTGTTTCATACAAAGTTGCCAAGACGAGACTGAGACCGTCACTCAGCCTCGGTAGTTAGTACCTCTTGCTTCACTAACTGATGATGTCAAAATTCTGGTAACAGCAGTGGGAGAGAAAGATCTTTTAGATCACAGTGGAGCAGTTAACTAGAAGTTGCTTTGGGGAAGCTCGATCTTAAATTCTGCAGGGAAATGCCTCAAGTATTTGCCTGCAATAAAAGCAAAAGTAGAATCATCTCAACTTGAACACTTAGGCACTTCTGTTAGACATAGAAAATATCAACTACAAAAATGTGGAAACACTAATATATTCAAAAATTCCAGAAAGATTATAATACGCGTTTTAAAAGGGACAGCAGGTGGTAACATAATCTGAGAGTTGTAAACAGTGAACAGTTAGTTCCTCCTAAGGACTTTGCCACCCTTTACTCAATTTTTCAAAATTAGTAGCTGAATACTGAGTTTGTTGTGGAGCACTTTGATCAAAGACAGAGCTCATTTGCTTGTTCTTCCTTCATGGGATGCAGGTTAAAGCTGCCTAAGGTTTCATACATTTCTAAGATGAAAGAAGTGTTTTAAAAATTTGTGATTCTTTTATTTATTCCTCAATTCAACAAATATTTATTGACCATGGACTCTGGAAGCAAAGTCTAGGTATAATTTAATTATCTGCCATTTAATAACCCTGTTCTATTATTTTAATCATTTTTAAACTAATATAGATGCTGCATAATATTATATGTTACAGGTATACAGTATAGTGATTCACAATTTTTAAAGGTTATGCTCCATTTATAGTTAATATAAAATACTGGCTTTATCTTCCATGTCATTCAATATATTATTGCTGTCATAATAGTCTGTACATTTTACTCCTACACCCATATTGTACCTCTTCCCTCTCCCCACTGTTAACCACTAGTTTTCTATATCTGTAAGTCTACTTCTTTTGTGTTATATTCACTAGTTTGTTGTATTTTTAGGATTACACATATAAGTGATATCATACAGTATTTGTCCAACTACTTTCTAGTTTAGCAATTTATAATATGTGCCAAGTTTCATAGTCAGTATTTAGGTAGCAATTTCCATGTATTTTTAGTCTGAAAAACATGATCTCATTTAAAACCCTTTCTCAATTTGATTTAAAGCCAATTTTCACTTAAGGTATTTTTCCTTCTTTACTGTCCCAAAGATACATATTTAGATGATCTTTGGCTTTAAATTACAACTGTTCAGTCAGCCTGTTAACAAACACTGGTAGTTGTTTAAGCTGCAGCATCTTATGATTCTATTGAACATTGTTGAAAACAACATGACTATGATCAAATCAAACCTGCAGTGGGTCTCTCTAGAATTTGACCATTGTGTGTTTCTATTGAGTTTCTATGTGGTCCCAAATAAGGCTCTCTGCTTATCCAATAATGGAGTGTGTAAAAACTACAAAAAAGACTGAACTGCAAAGGATCCTTTGCTAACTCTACTTCTCTGACTTTTGATGAGTCAATAACAGTTTGTTATAGTTTCTGACAAGGGCCTTAAGTACTAGCATTCCTGGGATATTGATAAAGGCAAATTCTTTTTTTTAAACTGTAATTAAAAAAATGTTTAATTGATGGAAAATTGCTTTATAATGTTGTGTTGGTTTATGCCAACAGTGCGAATCAGTCATACACACACACACACAGGTGCGCACACACGCATATCTATACTTACCTCCTTTCCCTCTTGAGCCTCCCTCTCCTCCCCTCATCCCACTCCTCTGAGTCCTCACAGAGCTCCAGGCTGGACTCCCTGTGTTATATAGCTACTTCCCACTATCAGTTTTACACATGATAGTGTATATATGCCAATGCTACTTTCTCAATTCATCCCACCCTTACCTTCCCCTCCTGTGTCCACAAGTCATCCTACACTTTCAACATAAGATGTGTAGATGGCAGGCTGACATCTTTTTGTGAACAAGCATACAATGTCTTAAGCAAAGCTCCTACATGAGGCGGGGACCTATGCTATGGCTTCCCCATGCTGGAGCCTCCTAATCGTCTTCCTACTAATTCTCTTTTCTGGCTTGTTTTTTAGGAAATGAATATGTAATTAGGTGCAGATTTCCCACCAACACCAAAAAATGTCCCCAACTATTTAAAAAGCAAGGATAATATTGTGGCTTTAGAAAATAATTTCTTTTTTACTAACACACTTTGTAAGAAATGGTTAGACTTTCATATTCTTTCCTCATATCTGAGAGACTTTATAGTAAATTGGATATTATTGCTAAATTCTAAGCTAGAATTATTTTTAATTTAGATATAAGAGACTGTCAGCAATAGACAACTTGTAAATTCTAATAAAAAATTAGTGATCACTGCTATTTTTGCCCCATGTATTTGCCATGAAGTGATGGGACTTGATGCCATGATCTTAGCTTTTTGAATGTTGAGTAATAGGCGTGGTCCTCACTCAAATTCCCTTTACTAGAATAGCATGCAGGTCCCTCAGTTGTTGTCAGTTTTCATACCCAGAGCTTCCCTCTTTTCTGAAGAATTTCCCTAGGCCAGTAAGAGTGACCTCGTCACTAGGAAACACATAGAAAATTCCACCCTTTTCCGGAGGGGAGGATCTGATGCCTCAAAATCTAGCTGCTGAGTAGAATGACAATGCACCCTGCTTCAAGGGAACCCAACTTGTGGTGGTCAATCTGGGGAATGGTTGACAGTCACATCAAATTTCCTCCTAATTTTCCATTTTATGGCATAAGACTGAGAATTTACTAATTCAAACACCTTTGGCAGGCCATTTGATTTCTTAGGTCACTTAATAAAACCATAAGTATTTGATCGATTTTGATTCTTCATTTCCCAGACTGTTGGAAAGAGCAGAACAGAAGTAGGTTGTGGGGAGGAGAAACCTAATATAAGTTCTGATAGTTTGTCAACTCAGGTTTTCATGAAAGATTTTAATAATATAGTTAGACATAAATTCTTAGCAGGTACTGAACTGACTTTTTTTGAATAACTCTCATGGAGAGCTATGCCTTACGGAATTTTTTTAAATTCCTGCATTTGAATGGTAGATGAGGTCATGATTATTTGTGTGAGAATTAACATATACATATGAGTATGTACAGTAAAAACTAAAGCATTCAAAATGCATATGATCATTCTTAAATAAGATAATTCCTCTTCCAAAAATGTCATAATTCTAACCACTCTAAATCCAGTCTTAGAAAAAACACACACACACACACACAAAACAAAACAATAAATCCAGTCTTAAATAACAGTTTATTCATTGATTAATTCCTTCAGTCACTTAGCAAGTATTTTTTGAGAGACTAACATAAACCAAACACCTTAAAATGAGCTGAGATTCAACAGCGGGTAATTCCCTTTCTGCACAAAGCCTACAGCCAGTCAACAATATGGACTAGACATGGCCATGGGCTATAACAATACAACATGAAAGTGGTGAATTCTCTAAGGAAGGAAGGAACAGCAGAACACAATGGAAATACACTTAATTAGAATAAGGATCTGAATAGCTTCCTGAAAGAAGTGACACTTTAGCAAAGACCAAAAGAATGAGGGAGGAGAGAGCTCAGAGGAAAGGACAAGTGCCAAGGCTCAAAGGTAGAGCACTGTATATTTGAAGAACTAAAGTTAGGTCAGGCCAGATTGAAATATATATATATATAGAGAGAGAGAGAGAATACAAAGGGAAGAGGTCATACAATATGAGGCTGAAATGCTAAACAGTCCATCATCGGAGAGTCTCGTTCAAATATTGTGTTCTCTTTGTTATGTAGTTAGAATAGGAAAAAGGAATCCAGAATGCCGGTGGCTAAAAGACAAGGGGAAAGCCTGCGAAAATAGAACAAAGGAAGGTCTGAGGACTGGAGTGAGGACTTCAGGTAGAACAAACAGCACTCCTGGCTAATCCCAATTTACATAGGGCAGGCCCAGGGGGAGGAGAAAAATATATAAAAAGAGGAGCCAAAGGACCAGGTGTCTCCCTCGCTCTGTTTTGCTCTCTTGCTCGCTCGCTCTCCTCTTCGAGTCTTTTGGGTTATTATGCCCTCATGCCTCGAGGATGTATTTTCCTTTATTTTCTAAATAAAAATGAGCTGTAACACGGAGCTGTGACACTGGTCTGTCAGAAAGCTGTAACGGTGTCCCATCTGAGAGCTGTAATGCTGGTCTGTCGCTTCAAATTTTTCTTGAGACGAGACAGAGCCAAGGAAATTACACACGCCCCCAACATCTTGAAAATAGGCTCAGAGGCTGAGGTCTTGATATAGGAGGTTTACCGGGGAGAGTTTTCAGTATCAACACCTGTGAGGCAATGAAGTCATTCTACTACCCAACCTCTCTCTCCCTGGGCTGGGAAGTTGGGCTGTAATATGATCACAACAAAGTCTTCAGCCAATCCTACAAGAAGCTCTGAAATAGGGACGGACCTTCAGAGTAGTCTATGATTGTATTCAGGAAACTAGAATTTTATGCTTCTGAATGGAGGTGTCATTAGATGACGGCTGTCCTGGGGAGGGTATAAACTTGTGCATGTAGGTTCTCTCCAGCTGAGGGAAAGTCCCAGGGAAGGACAGAATTTAGAGCTGTTAGCTGCAACACTACAATGAATACTTGAATTTTCAAAGAGGTCTAGGAAGTGCATCCCATTGTAATAAAGTATATTAAAGATGCACTGTATAAACCATTAGAATGGGAAATGGGGGTTTAAGCACAATAAAAGAAGAGACACAATATGATGTGTTGACCCTTTGTGACCCTATGTCTGACCCTTTGTGACCCTATGGACTGTAACCTACCAGGCTCCTCTGTCCATGGGATTCTCCAGGCAAGAATACTGGAGTGGGTTGCCATGCCCTCCTTCTGGGGATCTTCCCAACCCAGGGATTGAACTCATGTCTCTTATGTCTCCTGCATTGGCAGGGTTCTTTACCACTGGCACCACCAGGGAACAGATGGTGGCTTGAAGCAGGGTAGTGGCAGTAAGAATGAAGAGTTATTGATAGGTCTCAAAGATACTTTAGAAGTAGAAGGGCAAGATTTGGCAATTTGTTATGAAAAGGAGAGAGGAATCAGTCTATAACCCAAATTTTTAGCTTGGGTAACTGTGAAAGGAAACAAAGTAAGAGAATGCAATTTTTAAAATTGTTAATTACATTTTTTAATGATAGGATGATGGTAAATTCAGTTTTGAAAACACAAAGGTTAACAGGAGCATACATGTGAGATTACTAAAAAGTATAAGAATTAAAGAGTCTGGAATATAGGAAAGTGCTACAGACCAGAAACAGACATATGGGGGCCATCAGTATAGGGCTTCCCTGGTGGCTCAGACTATAAAAATCTCGGCTGCAATGCAGGAGACCTGGGTTCAATCCCTGGGTCAAGGAAGATCCCCTGGAGAAGGGAGTGGCTACCCTTTCCAGCATTCTTGCCTGGAGAATTCCATGGAAAGAGGATCTTTGCAGGCTATAGTCCATGGGGTGGCAAAGAGTTGGACATGAATGAACAACTAACACTATCAGTATAGACGTGGTAATTGTGGCCCCCAAAGAGATCAAGATGGCTCAAGATAGTGTATAAAGTAAGGAAAACAGAAAACCTAGGGAGGAATCATGAAGATTTGATTTTCTTTTTCAATGAAGCTTTCATTAAGTTCGTACCCTGTACTTTCAACATAAGAAGGAGAGGGGAGAAAAGAATAGTATTTTTTTGGACATCTTTGTTATAGCAAACGTATCTCAGTATCTTATTTTACAACCCTATGATTTTGGATTATCATCACCATTAAACAGACAAGAACAAAGCCTCAAAAAACTTAAGCAACTTCCAGAAGACATAATGATATCAAGTAGTGAAGCCAGAAGCTCAATTTCAGTCTGCCTAACTGTGTTGTACTATGGTTTTTACACTATACTGAGGCTAACTTCAAATGATCATATACTTCAGGTTTATTGTGAATTATAGTTTTTACAGTCATGATCTTACTTTGGTTGATATAGCAGCATTTAAACATTAAAAAGTAAAACTAGAGAATTCAAATCTGCTTCAGGGAATAAAGATAGGGTCTCCTACATTCTTAAATCTTAAAGAAGATGTAGACATGTATTCTCATCAAATAGAAGAATAAAAGAAAAGGGCTTTACCTTTCATTAACCACTTTGTAAAGAACTGCTTCTATTTATTCTAAAGGGAATTAAAAATGTATAACTATAAGCATTTAGGACAAATTTACCTCACAACAAAAGTGTATGTACTGTTAGCACTGATGTTATTTATTTATGTGTAAGCTAGAATTACATGCACATCTAGGACCCAGGCTTAAGAAAATGAAAGGGTTTCTCAGGGCTGGAGAAACTATGACTATGCAGAGGCCAATTCTAAGCTTTCTTGCAAAGGTTCTGAAAACTGCCAGCCACCCCATGGTTTCTGTTGATAGAGATGCATCCACAATGCTTAATCAGTGCTCTGTCTTGGTTGATAACCTGCAAACATCTTCTCTAACTCAGAATGGGAGCTTAATCTTCATGCTGGGGGACTGAGAGAGAGAGTAATGGTACCACCAGGAATTGGGTGCTATAGTCATAAGTGTGACACCATCCATCAGCTCTAGGCTTCCTGCGGATACATCCTCCACATAGAAGTAGCATCCACTTATCACCACCCCAGTGGTGAGGCTTGAATACATTACCTTTAATGAAAGGTCACTTAGGTCAAGTGCAATTATATGAGTGGATGCCGTTTAAAACTGGAAAACCTCATAAAGTCTTGAAATTAATGTTAAGTTATACGTATTTCAGAATTCCCTGCAAGCCCCAACCAGGAGCAGAAAGACATTGTTTTAAAATCATCCTTTATCTTTTTAAATTTCTTTGGGATGCTGGTTTTGACATTAAGATTTAACTGGGCTAAAAGCTGCCATGTAGCCCATGAAAAATTATCTTGCTACTTAAGAAGAAAAACATTTGAAATGTGCAGGTCCCATTCATCATGAATGTGGCTTTTTTTTTTTTAAAGGATGAAAATAGAAGAGGATTGTGATTTAAAAAAAATACATAATTTTAAAACTTGAAGAGATTAAGATGCACTTACATTTAGTCTCATTTATTTTGTACATTGTTATACAGGTTATACAGATTCACAGATGGGAAATATATTCAAGGTCATACAAGAAAAGAATATTTAATGGTAAAAGTTGGACTCAAAACCAAGTATTTTATTCCAATTGAAAATATATGTCACAGCACTGCAGTGCTTTGCTTCATAATTTTTTGATAAGTATAGGATGATAAAATACTATCAACTGATATGCACTAGGTAAAAATGTTAAGTCATACATTTAGAAATTTCAAGGACACTAAAAATGTGCTAAAACTAAAGACTCAATTTGCCTGGGGTAATGGCATTGCTCAGTTTTAAAATATCACACATAAATCAGTCCTTTAATGAATTTCATTTTATTGCCTTCATTTCTTTAAAAAAAAAAAAAAAGTTTCCCCTGTCATTGAAGATGTGAAATAAAATGCATCAACAGGAATTAACAGGCAATAGAACTTGATGAATTCTCCTGGAGAATATTTTTATGATGAAAGCTTGGCATATGTTCCTGTGATTAATCATGATAATACACAAAAGCTCAGCTCCACATAAATAGCCTATTCCTTCTTTCTGGTATATTCTTCTCTTTTTTCTTCAAAGATGATTAAGTGCTCCACCCTCTCCATAGTCTTCCCTGTGATAACCCCACCTCCACTCCTCCATCCAAATCCCACTTCCCCCAAGAAGATATCTCAGATAACCAAAGGAGGAAAGGATCTTGTTCTCCTTTGAATCCCAATGTACTTCAGACTTCCAGCACCCAACACTGATCACACAGTATAATATCAGCATGTATTCTCTAGACCTTAAACATTCCAAAAGGATTGAGTTTTATGTTCCAGAAGATAGGTGTGTGGGTAAGGAGTCAATAGATATTCCTTGCCAATATAGTGAGTACATAACAAATGACTAAACACATCAGAAACTAAGATACTTTAAAAATTCAATCAGTGGGTCATTGGTTACCACACAAGCTAAAAGTAAGCTTTCCCTAGGAAACATGGATACTTCTAGTCTGATCACCTTTCCTATTAGAGGAATGTGAGAAGAAAAAGGAATTAATTAAAAAAAGGTCAAATAAAAGATTTTCAATTTAATGTAATCTGAAGGTTTAGTTGACTAAAAACAATCTTCCTCTGGCTGACCAGGGACCAAGATTCCCATCTTTACCCAATGGAAGCAAGAAGGGTAGAAGTGAAAACTATTGACCAGTTGTCACATGCCCAGTGACAAAGTTTCCTACTATAATTTATGACAGTCCTATGAGAGAGGCATTATTATTCCCATTTTCTACCCTACAATATTTGCCCTGGCTGCTCTGGAACCAGGAATTCAGAAAGAATATGGTCAAGATGTGGCGTTTCGTGTATGTAATATTTCCTCTGCTCTGTTTTATAAAATAAATTTATGTTAAATGAAATAGTGTAAGTGTTTTTAACACTCATTAGTATATATCAAATGTTATTGCTTATTAAAGGTTAACAATGAGGGCTTAACAATTAAATATCAAACTGTTGACACATTACATTTAAAAATTATCTTACATTAGTGAAGAAAGATTATGAGTTGGAATGTGCTCTAGAAATATCTTTTCTTTAAATAGCACTAATCAAAGTCAAGTTTCATCTGATTATGAATTTATCAAGCTAGCCATGTGGAGCAATTGCAAAATTGGGGTTTCCTCTAACCTCCAAATCCTATGACTGGTTGATTTATAATGTTCTTTAATACTGGAATTAGAGTAAACTTTTTCCACCCCATTAAGCTTGCTGACAGAGTAGTTCTATGTATACGTGGAATTTTCCTGCATTTGGAGCCCTCTTGCCTATCTCCTGCTAAGAGGGAAATGTTTTCTAATCTGAAGACATTTGCAGCTGTTGGACTAGTTGACTAATCAATTTTGAGGTTTTTTTTCCCCAAAATAAAAATCATCTGGGGACTATTTGTTACTCAGAATAATAAGAGCTTGGCATTTCTGAACATCTGTTCATCACTGGATTTTACAAGTGTTCTGAGCCAACCTCTGAAATCCTGAGCTTCTCTTCCAAAATCCATGTAGAGACCTGAATAACAGAGATTCTCCATGGCAGGTGTGGGGTTAGGAATGAACATTCCTTGTTCGCACTTTCTAACTTACATCAAGGAGGCCCCATATTTGCTTAGTAGTATCCTGTGGTGTAAGAAGATGCAAAGAGCCCTACATGCAGAGTTCTACTGTCCTGATGCATCTGGGCTCCATTTTAATAGAAGCAAAGAATCAGATAAGTGACTGCCTTAAAGACCTCATGCAGATCTGGTAAGCATCTAGGTCTCTAGGGAATAAAGTTATGAACATGCCTTGTAAAGTATCAGTCATGTTTACACTAACCACTGCAAGGAGATCCAACCAGTCCATTCTAAGGGAGATCAGCCCTGGGTGTTCTTTGGAAGGAATGATGCTAAAGCTAAAACTCCAGTACTTTGGCCACCTCATGCGAAGAGTTGACTCATTGGAAAAGACTCTGATGCTGGGAGGGATTGGGGTCAGGAGGAAAAGGGGACGACAGAGGATGAGATGGCTGGATGGCATCACCGACTCAATGGACATGAGTTTGAGTGAACTCTGGGAGTTGGTGATGGACAGGGAGGCCTGGCGTGCTGCAATTCATGGGGTCGCAGAGTCGGACATGACTGAACAACTGAACTGAACTGAGCACAACATTCTCATCAAGTTCTTCAGTTACCAAAAAAGTGTGCGGGGCGGGGGGTGGGGGCGGGTGGCAAGAGGAGGGTGACTCAGTTTATATAAGGTCACTATGAAGAACATGTTTAGAGGTTTTGCTGAATGGAATACATTTCAAACTTTTTATAATCCAGCTATATCTACCAAAAAATTCTAGGTTGTTTATTTTTCATTTCAATAATTTATTTTTTCATTTATTTTACCCTAGTCAAGAAATCCTATATGTTGGTCAAGCCCTAGGTGATTCAGACAGTAAAGAAGATGCCCACAATGCCAGAAATCCTGCTTTGATCCCTGGGTTGAGAAGATCCCCTGGAGGGCATGGCAACCCATTCCAGTATTCTTGCCTGGAGAATTCCATGGACAGCAGAGCTTGGTGATCTACAGTCCATGGGATCCCAAAGAGTCAGACATAGCTGAGCAATTTTCATTCATTAGGGACAAATATCTATGTGGCCTCAGGCAAGTTATCTACTTTTTTCACATCTTTTTCTAACTGAAAAGTTGCAAAGTAGGAAAGAAATGAGGCAAAAGGAACAAATGGGTCTGGGTTACCCAGGTCGACATTTACAGCCTTAATTTTCTACCCCCAGAGGAACACTGGCCTTAAACAAAGGGAGCTCTGCCGATTTTAGAGTTCTACATACTTGCAGATGTTTGCATCAAATTGAGAGAGTCAAGACTGGCAATTTGAAGACAGCACTTCTAGAACTGTGTTGCAAATACAATAGCTTAATTTGGAATTCTGTCTAAAAGTGACTTTGAGGACTTTGTAGAAGTAATAAAGGATGGTACACAAAAAATGTATGTTGACTGTTTGATTTGCTGATACACTAAAATTTTTTATTGAACTGAGGTCCATCCTGTGTGTTGTGTTAGGTCGCTCAGTCGTGTCTGACTCTTTGCGACCCCACGGACTGTAGCCCGCCAGACTCTTCTGTCCATGGGATTCTCTAGGCAAGAATACTGGAGTGTTTTTCCATTTCCTTCTCCAGAGGCCCATCCTGAGAAAACATAAATTCTGAAAGTAAATTAATACTAAGGGAATCTTGGAAGAGCCATGTGCACTTTCTCCATCTTTTTTCTTTAATACAAGGAGAGGTAGGGTAGAGTGCTGAAATCTGTTTAACACCTATCATAGGGTTATTATAAGAATAAAGTAGTAAATCAAATGTGAGAGTCTGGGGAAACTAAAACATATAATACCAGGTCAAAATATTAAACTCTATTAATAACATATATCATTTTTATAACTTTTAGAGTATTTTCAAATAGACTACCAATGTCCAGCTTCTCTTAATCTTTACATTTGAATTTAATAAGCATGTAGAGAACTAAGTAAAGCTGCTCTTAAAACTAGGTTTAAAAAAATGGTTTTTAATCAAGCCACTGCCTGTTCTGGAAAAAATAAATGTAACAGCAGCTATTAAATGACATTTTCAATGAAAATTTGGTGTCCTTTTACAAAGTAAAACATCTTTTTAAAGGATATATCATTATTCCTAAGTTTTTATATTTAATAAAATCTGTATTTGTGTATGTTTGTTTTTCTTAAAAAATTGAACACATCTCTTTCTTCTTCCCAGGGACCTATCTCAACATCCTCCCATCCACATATACTCCCATCTGGATGGTTCTCCTTTTTGTCTAAAAGCTTAGATATTCTGGTGTGTGTATGTGTGTGTGTTTAATGAAGAATGGCAGCTCTGAAGGAGGCAAGAAAGCTTTTTTTTTTGAAGAATGCCTCTTTCTAGTTGAAGTAGGACACCTGCTTTGAATATATTCTAGCGTGTTAAGAGGAGAATCCAACACTGAAAAATATGGAAAGGCAAAATTACAAATCCACAAACAACCTGGTTCATTAGCCACAGATTACAGAACAGATTTAAGTGAAAGAAGTCTCTGGACTGCCTGGGGAGTCATCGTTAGCAACAATCATTTCCTTCCTCTCTCTCTCTCTTCCAACCTTTGTCTCTGTCTCCTTCCTCTCCTTTTCTCCTGCTGGAAGTCTGATTCAGAGCAACAGATGCACGGCAGAAGAGCAATAGACACAAAACCCCAACAATGAGCCTAAGAAAACCTTGTCAGCGCTGGCCACCATTCACATTCGGCAACACAGTAACTGGCCAATAAAACACCTGCTTTGATCATTTTACTTATTGTCCATGAACCTTGGATTGCGGCGTCACTTAAGTACAGTTGCTTGTCCCCAGCTCCTTAAGGAAAGAGATCACTTGAAATAACCGGGCTCCTCAGGCCCTTATCACATGAATTGCGTGAGCCTCGTCCTAGTCAAGTCCAACACAGACTCAAGGGCACTAAAGTTAATCATACCTGCACCAGGTAGGTAATAGATTTTTCAGGCCACTTCTCTGTTTCTACTGATACATAATCTACTTCTTCATTTTTATAGAATAGCCTTCATATTTTAACTATTTAGAGGTCATCTCAGAGCTCTCTAGAATTTTTTTTCTAGAGCTGAATTTTTGTCTTCATTAGCCCAATTTTCTTATAATAGAAATTAGGTTGCTTTCATTCAGTTACATGTTTCTCTGTCTCTGTGTCCCTTTCTCTTTTCTCTCTCTTCACCCCTCTTTCTCTCCCCCATCCCCTCCCCCTCCCTTGCCCACCCACTTAGGACCACTGATACTTAGCTCCCTGGGAAGTATAAAAGAAGTTTATAATCACCTCAGGCTGATTATCTGTGCTATTAGTGTGCTATTAGACAGTTATTCTTTTCCTCCTCCTTTGTTATTAAGAGAACCCCAGTTTAGTTTGAAACATCTAATAATACAACTTGAAAGCTATCTTTCCCAGCTTCCTCTCTCACAACCCATAAGTGGCCATATAACAATTCTGGCCAACGAGGCCCGTGAATAAGTCAGCTGAGGATTTCTGAGAAATTCACTTTCCTGACATGGGCTCTAAACCTTCCTCCTTGTATTTTCCTACATCCTGCCTGAAATGCCAAAGTGATATCCTTAACTAAATGCTATGATCAGAATGGATTAGAAACTGTTCTTTCAAAATTCATATATACAAGCAATGTTTCTTAGAGCATGGGAAACTATTCCAGTTTGGGGAACTTTTACTTAAAATGTAAAATTATAGGCCTGAATTCCAGGTACTACAATGCAAACATTCGAAAATTTATACCAAAATATCTCTGAAGGTAGAAGACAAAGGACACTATCACATCTGCAGGTGCAAAATATCATCAATCATGCCACCAACACCAGGAGAGATCCCCCACCCCGCCATTAAATCCTCTCCATTCTCTAATCTCAATAAATAATAACTGGCAAAAGATGATATATTTTCAAAAGACGCTTAAACTGCAAAGATGAAAGTAGGCCAAGAGAGCGTCATGACCACAATAACTTATGCTCCCATTTGAGAAATGGCCGCTGAGCCAGGGACAACATTTCTCAGCCTTTCATTGCATCTAGGTGGAGTTATGTGACTCTTCCTCACCATCTAAATATAAATAAATATAAAAATAAACCAGTCATGTGTGCTTCTTCTGGGCTGAAGAGGTAGGTGTAACTCTTCATTATGTCTGTTTTTTTTGTTTTTTTTTTTTTTTGTTTGTTTTTTTTCGGTCTGTTAGCTGATTTAGGGTACCTCGAGGCAAGAGGAGCCACAGAAGGACTCATGAATGATTATGTGGAAGGTCACTTGCCAACTAGGAACAACCACAGGGATCTTTGCATGAGTAAGAAACACAATTTCATTGTACTAAGCTACCAAGACTTTTGGGAGTATTTGATGCTGAAATTAGTGTTACTCTAATTAATACTAAGGGCAAAAAACTGAAATCTCAAACTTTACTGAGCTAAGCCTGAGATAACCGAGAAAGCATTAAAGTGATTGAGCTAACATAGAAATAATTACATTTTCTGCCATTAGGCAAAAATGGGACATTAAAATAGAAATTAAATTAATTTATAGGGAAATGAAAATTGCAATTTTGTTCTCTATTGAGTTTACAATCTATAAAACTTATACCTGCCAGGTAGTAAACATATTTTAATTTTGATGTGTCCATTTGGTTTGGGTATAGTGTTGCTGTTCTGCAAAGAATTTCCTCACTGATTTCTGTAAGGAAGTGAAATAAATAATATGCTCCTCATTGCTATAGACGGAGGAGCCCAGTAGGCTACAGTCCATGGGGTAGCAAAGAGTCGGACACGACTGAGCAATTTCACTTCACTTCACTTCATTGCTATTTAGGGAAGTAGACGCTACTGCAATATTTCATTTTTTTCTGACTAGATTATTTCAAGGTGATTGTGATTTGGGTTCAAAAGTCAACTGCTGCTAAGTCTCTTCAGTCGTGTCTGACACTGTGCGACCCCATAGATGGCAGCCCACCAGGCTCCGCCGTCCCTGGGATTCTCCAGGCAAGAATGCTGGAGTGGGTTGCCATTTCCTTCTCCAATGCATGAAAGTGAAAAGTGAAAGTGAAGTGGCTCAGTTGTGTCCTACTCTGCACGACCCCATGGACTGCAGCCCCCCAGGCTCCTCCGTCCATGGGATTTTCCAGGCAAGAGTACTGGAGTGGGTTGCCATTGCCTTCTCCCAAAAGTCAACTACGTTTCTTTAAAAGTTAAGTTTGGTAAAAACTATGAATGCTATCATTTTTCCCTCTAAAATTAGACAGCTTCTATTCCACTGTGCCCAGGAACCCTCTACAAACTTAAAGCAAAACTTTTGATTTGCGGGGTCATCTTGTTCCAGGTTTTTAAAAAGATGTCAGTATTATTATTCCTGACAATATAAAGAACAGCTTCTGGTTTAGAGAGGTGTGCTTGTGACCTAGTTGAAATATCTGATGAAGTTCTTCCATGCCCAGTGGGAGGCACCATGAGCTCTTCAGTTTAGTTGATTTCAGCAAGATAACAGACCAAACTGGGAAGAAAAAAAAAAAAGAAGAAAAGCCTCTTTTCTAAATTAGTGAGACACCGTTTTACTTAGGAGTTGCATATGTTTCATGGGTTAGAGCTTTAATTCAATGTCCATTTGTTCTTTTGTAGAATCTTTCTAGAAAGATACAGCTTTAGACAACCTTGGATTGTGAGTATAGGCTGAGTATGAGGTGAAACGGCAGATGGCATTATTTTTCCTTCTTCATTCTGAAAAGATTATCTACAGCTTTCTCTTTGCATCTATTTGACAACAGTGTAGTTATAAACCCATTGTTTCCCAGGTAACATTCTACCTCAAAAATTGGATAATTTTTCCCATAGAAAAACCAGACATAAAATGAGAAAAGTTCTTATTTTGGGGGAAGATAAATCCGCTTAGAATAAGTGATCATTCTTTCGGATTTTACCATAAACCCAAAACAATATGCTAAGGGAGAATGTATGTTGGAGAAGCAGCCCAGTTTACCTTAAAAACAGAACCCCAGCTTCATTGAGAGTGGCAATGGGTTCAGCTAAAAAGTTATTCCACATATGGCCCCAGCAAGGGGTGGCATTTTTCAGTTATAGCACATAAGACATGAATAAAAGTCTCTAGATGGTCTTCTGGGAAAGCTCTTAGAGAAAGCTCACTCAGCTGGGACTTGTCTTTTGCACTGTCTGTCCTCCTGCCTGGAATGTAGTCAGGATACTAGAGGTGGGGCAGCCATTTTGAGACCACAAGGCAACAAGTCAGGATAAAAGCCACATATTAAGGACTGCCAAATGGTAGGAAAAATGGGCTTAGATTCCTGAGGGCTGTGGGTCTGCAAGGATTGTGAAATCCTAACTTATGTCATTTGTCTCAATGTCACATGAGTAAAACAAAACCTCTATTTGGTTAACCCAGGGAAAGTTAGATTATTTCTTATGGGCTGTCAAACCTAAACTGTGTTGATCGAATTAGGTTGTAAGGAAAACACTAAAATAAATTTATAATAACAGTTTCTAAGCAAGTATTTCAGAGGCATTCATTTATTTTGGCAATTATTAACATGTATAAATCATTTTTATATGTTCTTTAAAATGAGTCCTCCAAGGAACTCTACTTGGCAACAACATACACAACTCTCATAGAAGGGTCAATATGAACACATTTTATCCCTCCATTCACTAATTCAGTGAACATCTACTGAGGACACAGTAACCATTGTGCTGTGGACAGGGATGCAAAAATGAAAAACAAGGGCCTGACTGCAAGAACCTCCATTTGCTTGAAAGTAATGGATGAAATAATAAAAGCAATAAGACGAAGTCTTTTTTTGAAACATTCTGTTTTCCAGTTCTCTGCTTCCTATGGGTTATTGCATGTACATTAGCTCTCCAAGAGATGGATAAGCACCACAATCAACATTAACAAAATAAAAGAATCTGAACCACCAACATGGTATCCAGGGCTAAATGTTCAGAGCTCTATCTCATAATGTGAAATTTTAATTAAATGTCATACCAGTGTATTCATTACAGCTGTGAGAAATAATTGGAGAAAATTTCTCATTCTGTCCATGACAAAACTTACTTTTTCCAAAATTAGAGAACTGCTAAAAGCAGATATTGAGTGCTATTCCACTTTGTTTTGTTATTTCTATGAGTAAAAAAATTATTGTACATCAGACCTTTACACCAGTACCAAAGGACAATTATTCACAGTGGTATAGTCAGCAAAATATTAACACCAGTGAGTATCAGGAAAACCACTTGCCAGTCACCTCTTCCTCTGTGTTACCATCAGCACATCACTTCACTTCTTTCTACCTCTGTTTACTTAGGGGCTAAATAATGGTGAGGAATTAAATTAATGTGTTTCATTGAACTAAAATTCTCCTATTTCCCTGCTCTAGTCTCTGCATGATGCATTTGTAGACAAGTTTCCCAGCTAAGAGCAGCACATTAAGATTATTTTTAAATGATGCATGGCGGCTTCTCTGTTTCCGTTGCCTCAGGAATTATATATCTTAGGCCATATCCCATGTAAAATGACAATTTTATATATAATTAAACAATATGTCATCTTGAATTAATAATACCAAATCACTCTACTCAGGCTCAGAATATAGGACTGGTTTTATTATTTCCAGCTTTTAAGGACTTAACTTATATTGCACCCATTTGAGATAATTCAATGAAAATTAGATGGGGAGTACATTGTTTTAAATTTATTGTTCAAAAGTATATCCCAGATATTCAGGAGTGAGTCTAACAAAGCTTATTTAAAAGCACAGTGATCTTCTTGCCTCATTCAAATAAATTGCTTTCAAAGTCTAAAAGAAAGATTCATTATATGCAAAATCTGGATGCTGAAATTCAGATCTTTTTTATATAGAAAACAGAAGTAATTAACACATCTGAAAGTTATCTGCAAATCACCACAGAGAGGTACCTGCTTCTCTTCCTACTTTCATGAAAATATCTGAAACTGAAATATATTAAGTGTAACCAGTATAACCCCCCACATTCTGAATTTGATACACAAGATTATAAATGCTATCATCTTGCTTGCAACAAGATGTTCAAGGGACATGAACACTCTTTATAAAGCCTTTAGTTATCACCCTGCAAAGCAACTCACACCTGCAAGTATTCCTCTCTTACAAATACATACGTTCCCCTCTACTCACCACAATGAGTTAAAGGTAGACAAAAGCTCCGTGGCAGCCTTTGAGTCATTACTTTGCTCTACCATTCCTTTCATTTTAGGTGTCATAGCACAGTCCTTTACAGAGAACCATTCATTCTGCTAGGTTTACTGCAAACACTGAAAGAGGTGTCTGGTACTTGCTGGAAGATTTGGCTTTTCTGCTTCTGGTCACTCTCCCCACAAAAAGAGCAAGACCAGTTTCTGAGCTATTCTTAACTCTCCTTCCAAAACATTTGAAAAGAGAAAGACAAGACTTCTTGATTTCCATGCAAACTCCCAGCCTGCCCGCCTGCCTGCTGCTGCCAACACTTCTCACTCTCGCTGGTGATGACACTCAGCAAGCTCCCCAGCCCCGATGCTTCGTTATGTAAGGCTGTCTAGGTCAAGTGTAGGAGACACACTGCTGGCCTGTGAAAACTCATGGAACTGTTCCTTCAGATTAACACTTCAGGGACTATGGAAGCTGCAGGAAGCTGAGCTTTCACTACATCTTTTGGGGGTAAATATTTTTTTTTTTTTTGCATGAAATCAGTGGTTTATGTGCTATAGTCTTGGCAGATGCCTGTCAGCCATGCTGAGAGGTGCAGAGAGAAATTATTAAGAGATTTCAGTTCTGTCAGCATGCTTGAATAAACATAGGAAGTCTTCTAGCCATCCTAGCTTTAAAACCTTTAAAGAGAAAATGAATCATAAATCAGAGTTTGCTTGTCAAGCATCATCTCTAACCATCGAGGAATGCATGTTGATTTGACTGTTTAAACTGACTGCAATCCATTTGCTCAGAGGTGTTGTAGGAGAGCATTATTAGATGGGGCTATTAGCTGAAAGAGATTTACTGCAGTTCTTGGCTGTTATTTTGCCCTTGTCTGATTGCAAATTTGTTTCACTTGTAAGTGAGCTGTATGTTTTCCTGTATTTGTCTTTTGTTGTGATAGTTTGTTATAATATGAGAATGGAGCCTGCATAACCTGGCAGTTAGGTGACTTCAACGAATCATAAATCCTGTCTATTTATTCCAAGGTGAATGCTGCAGTGGGAGCGCCATTCGGTACAAGCCTGAAGGGTGTTGGGTTAACTGCATTGGCTCACAGTGTACTATGCTTGGGGGGCTTGGAGACATCATCCCAGGTTTAGCATCAACACTTATTCGCTCTATGAGCAAAAGTAGAAACAATATAGTGCTTATTCTGTTTCAGATTCTCACATTGTGTCCTAGTACAGGGATTAGCTGAAACAGGAGGCTCTTACTGAAATGCTGCAGAAAAGCCTGCTAAGACTGCGGCAGCAGTGTGATGTTAAGGAAAAAAAAAATTGATAAGATTTAACTAAGATGATGAGACAACAAATGGCACCTAAGTTAAAGGACAGGTGGGTATTTTAAAAGTTGAAGATAGATACAGCACAGTTGAGAGGAGCTGGCTTCTTGCATGCCCCTGGCAAGAGAAGTTCAGTGCCTTGAAGCAGAATGTCATGATTAGGAAAATAAAGGCTGTGTACACTGTCTCTGTGATGTTAAAGAGATAAAGGTTGACTATTCAGTCACTGGGAGGACCAGCATGAGGCAGGTTAATCGGAGCACACTAGGTACACAGGTAGTTTGATTTCAAGTATCTGAAATTCTGTTGCATTAAATGATAAGAATGAAAATGAGTGCTATTGGAATGAATTTCTTTGAGAGTACTTTTTATTAATCAAGATTAACAGTGGCATATTGATTATTTATGATGAGAATATACTGCTTATCATCTTATTCTATGTTTAATTGATTAAACATGTACAATTTTTCCCAAATAATTTAAAGAGACAGTTATGGTCCCTCAGG
The DNA here is from genome assembly GCF_019923935.1 of Bubalus bubalis. NCBI lineage: Eukaryota > Metazoa > Chordata > Mammalia > Artiodactyla > Bovidae > Bubalus > Bubalus bubalis. The sequence goes on from NC_059158.1 coordinate 82,265,938, forward strand.
GCCTGATTGTATATTATTGATGTTCAATAGTCACGTTCCCCATAGACTTTGTTTGCTGTAAGAGCCCCATCAGATTAGGTTTTACTCACTTTGACATTTCGAATATCCCTCATAAACATAATGCTAAAAATAATGCATACATATTTAGTTGTACTTATAATCTTTGAGTTTATGTATCTTAGGATAACACTGTCAGTACTCAAATTGTCTATAAATGATTTTCATTTAATACTGTTTCTTTTGGCTATTGTTCAAAGGAATTCTTGTAATATAGCTTTAAAGTTACATTAATTTTTTTCATTTCTAAAGTGAAACATTTGAGTTAAGGGAGGTCCAAAGTTAGTTTTGGTTCTGTCATATGTAGAATATATTCTATTAATTGTGAATTAGCCATATTAATTAATCTATGCTAAAGTGAGATTACATCTTCTGGTGAAATTGTTTTCTAAATACCGACAATATTAAGTCAACGTTTATTGACCAAGTGCTAGGCCAGTGTTATTTCAACATGTTACCTCTTGAGCGATAGCAAGGGCAGCATCACCTGGGAATGTGTTAGGAATGCAGATTCTCAGGCCTGTTCCAGATTTCCTGAGTCAGAACCTCTGCGATGGGGGCGGGGTAATTTGTCTTTTAACAAGCGCTCCAGGTGCCTGTGAAGCTGCTAAAGGTTGACAACAGCTGTGCTGGGCAGGTCTTTGGTTAAATATAATTTAAAAAATTATTATTACTATAATGTATTTCAAATAGATCCTTTTTATATTATCAAGTATATTTCAAAGATATGTTACATAAGTAAGTTTTCTATTTTCTGGTGGCCCATTTTTCCAGTGTAAGTAGTAGCTGGATTTAAAGATTTATGCACTTATTTACATCTTAAGCCTAAATTTGTTCCTAAGAAGTTTTATTTCCCAAGAGCTTCATTTTTAGCTTTCAGAAGTTACATAGTGTGATGGGAACAGCGCTGAGGGGCCTATCTCCTCTGTTGGTGCACTGTGTGACTTGGCCTCTGTCACTGACCCTCTCTGCTCAGTTTTTTCTTTGTAAAATAATAGGCTGGTCTAAGGGCTTCTCAGCTCAGTACAGCTGACATTTTGAGTTGGATATTCTTGTTGTGGGGTGTGCCCTGCACATCATTTAATGTGGAGCAGCGTCCCTGGCCTCAACCCAAAAGGTACTGGTAAAAACTCCCAGTTATGACAATCAAAACTATTTTCAGACATTAACAGTTTATCTCCTGGGGGCAAAATCACCCCTCCCATCTCCTCATGTCCTAGTCATCCCATCCCTATGTTTGATAACTTTTGTTGACGCCTCTGCATAAAGTTCTATTAAACTAAATAATAAAACAATGCATAATTTCTTCTTTTGGAAGTAGGTAGGTTAAAAATCCCAAATAAATAAAATAGGTATATGTCTTACTTACATAGGCTCTTTGTCCTCTTTAAGATCTAGGCATAATTTGCTCAAATATCTACCAATTCCAGAGTCTGTGGAAGACCACAACCCTTCTGCAACTTTTTAGGGACTTAAAATCTTATATCCTCTCCCATGTCCCAGAGTCCTAACTCCATATATACTTATCACTCTAAAAAAGTCACCCAGACTCCATTCGTCACTAGTTTCTACCAGGGATTTATGCATACAAATCATCTTTGGAGTTTAATAGATTTCACTAAGGATTTTGGTTCTGCCCCTCATTCTCTTTCCTTACTTGACCATCTCTGCTCCTTACTCTATCTGTGCAAGATGTTCTGAGACCTTCAAATTCTTCTTTTTCTATTGTGCATGATAATCCAGTTTTCCACAGCTCTTACATCCAAATGTAAATGCCCAAACTTATCAAAGAGTTTAGAGGATCAAGGATCTTCGGTTTAGGACTATCTCCCTTTCATGGAAGATAGTTGAGTTCATGTACTATAATCGCAAATCATAAAGTCATGGGGCTGGAGCAGATATTGAACTTAGTTTAATTTGTATGTCTTTAGAATTCATACTGAATGATAGTTCTTGGCCCATAAAACTATACATTTGCATGCCAGCATTTCAGAATATTAAATTGTATCTGTCCATGAGGAGTTACTGCAAACAGTTCAGCAATTTAGTCTAGACATTTTCTAGGGTTGATATGCATGGTGGAAATAGATAAGCGTCACCCCTCCACATACACATGCTTTTCCCTAAGAGTAAGGAATTCTTTTCAGTAAAACATACTAAAATTCAAATTGTGGTATTTTAAGATAACTGTGAATTAATGGATTTAATTTGATGTAAATATAAATAATATACCAGATAGTTATATTTTGATTAATCATCATAATAATGGATTATGATAGAATAATTATATCCAAGTAATTTTATTTGGATTATTATTTCCAAAGTAATTGTAATACAAAAGTAATTGTAATAATTATATTATTTCCAAGTAATTTTATAGACATGATCCTTTCTAAGACCCACAGCAACCCTATATATAGGTCCCATCATTTTATAATTGAAATAAAATAAAATTCTTATCTCCAGATGCCAAATTCTACCATTTAACCATAAATGGGTGCTGAATTTGTCAAAGGCTTTTTCTGCATCTATTGACATTATCATACGGTTTTTATCTTTTAATTGTTAATACGATGTATCACATTGATTGATTTGCATATATTGAAGAATTCTTGCATCCCTGGAATAAACCCAACTTGATCATGGCTAAAGCTGAAACTCCAATACTTTAGCCACCTCATGTGAAGAGTTGACTCATTGGAAAAGATGCTGGGAGGGATTGGGGGCAGGAGGAGAAGGGGACGACAGAGGATGAGATGGCTGGATGGCATCACCGACTTGATGGACGTGAGTTTGGGTGAACTCCAGGAGTTGGTGATGGACAGGAGGCCTGGTGTGCTGAAATTTGTGGGGTCGCAAAGAGTCAGACATGACTGCGCAACTGAACTGAACTGAACTGATCATGGTGTATGAGCTTTTTGATGTGTTGCTGAATTCTGTTTGCTAAAATTTTGTTGAGAATTTTTTCATCTATGTTCATCAGTGATATTGACCTGGAGTTTTCTTTTTGTGTGTTGTCTTTATTTGGTTTGATTGATGGTGGCCTTGTAGAATGAGTTTGGTAGTGTTCCTTTGCAATTTTTTAAAAGAGTTTTAGAAGGATAGGCATTAGCTCTTCTCTAAATGTCTGATAGAATTCTCCTGTGAAACCATCTGGTCCTGGGCTTTTGTTTTTTGGGAGAGTTTTGATCACAGCTTCAAGTTCAGTGCTTGTAATTGGTCTATTCATAATTTCTATTTCTTCCCGGTTCAGTCTTGGGAGATTGAACTTTTCTAAGAATCTGTCCATTTCTTCCAGGTTATCCATTTAATTGCCATATAGTTGTTCTTAAGTCTCTTATAATCCTTTGTATTTCTGCATTGTCTGTTGTAACCTCTCCTTTTTTATTTCTACTTTTGTTGATTTGATTCTTCTCTCTTTTTTTCTTGATGAGTCTGGCCAAAGGTTTATCAATTTTGTTTATCTTCTCAAAGAACCAGCTTTTAGCTTTATTAATCTTTCCTATTGTTTTGTTCATTTCTTTTAAATTTATTTCTGCTTGGATCTTTAAGATTTCTTTCCTTCTACTAATTTTGAGGGTTTTTCTGTTCTTTTTCCAGTTGTTTTAGGTGTAAAATGAGGTTGTCCATTTGATGTTTTTCTTGTTTCTTGAGATAGGATTGTATGGCTATAAACTTCCCTCTTAGAACTGCTTTTGCTGCATCCCATAGGTTTTGAGTTGTTGTGTTTTCATGGTCATTTGTTTCTAGAAATTTTATTTCCCTTTTATTTCTTCAGTAACCTGTGGGTTATTTAGAAATGCATTGCTTAATACCCATGTGTTTGTGTTTCTTACAATTTTTTTCTTGTAATTGATATCTAGTCTCATAGCATTGTGGTTGGAGAAAATGCTTGATACAGTTTCAATTTTCTTAAATTTACTGAGGTTTGATTTGTGACCCAAGATATAGTCTATCCTGGAGAATGTTCCATGTGCACTTGAGAAGAAGGTGTATCCTGCATTTGGATGGAATGTCCTGAAGATGTCAATGAGATCCATCTCATCTAATGTATCATTTAAGACTTGTTTCCTTATTAATTTTCTGTTTTGATGATCTGTCCATTGGTGTGAGTGGGGTGTTAAAGTCTCCTGCTATTATTGTGTTAGTGTCAATTTCTCTTTTTATGTTTGTTAGTGTTTGTCTTATGTATTGAGTTGCTCCTATGTTGGGTGCATAGATATTTACAATTGTTATGTCTTCCTCTTGGATTGATCCTTTGATCATTATGTAGTGTCCTTCCTTATCTCTTGTAATCTTTATTTTAAGGTCTGTTTTGTCTGATATGAGGATTGCTACTCCAGTTTTCTTTTATATCCCATTTGCATGGAATATATTTTTCCATCCTCTCACTTTCAGTCTATATGTGTCTTTAGGTCTGATTTGGGTTTCTTGTAGACAGCATACATATGGGTCTTGTTTTCTATCCATTCAGCCAGTCTCTGTTTTTGGTTGGAGCATTTAATCCATTTACATTTAAAGTAATTATTGATATATACATTCCTATTGCCATTTTCCTAATTGTTTGGGATTGATTTTGTAGATCTTTTTCTTCTCTTGTATTTCTTGACTATATATGTCCCTTTAACATTTGGTGTTAAAGCTGATTTGGTGGTACTGAATTCTCTTAACTTTTGCTTGTCTGAAAAGCTTTTGATTTCTCCATCAATTTTGAATGAGATCCTTGCTTAGTAAAGTAATCTTGGTTGTAGATTATTCTCTTTCAGTACTTTATATCCTGCCAATCCCTTCTGGCCTGCAGAGTTTCTGCTGAAAGATTAGCTGTTAAACGTATGGGGTTTCCCTTGAATGTTACTTGTTTTTCCCTTGCTGCTTTTACTATTCTTTGTCTCTAATCTTTGTTAGTTTGATTAGCATGTGTCTTGGTGTATTTCTCCTTTGGTTTATCCTGTATGGGACTCTTTGTGCCTCTCGGACTTGATTGACTATTTCCTTTTCCGTGTTGGAGAAATTTTCAACTATAATCTCTTCAAAAAATTTCTCATACCCTTTCTTTTTCTCTTCTTTTTCTTCTTCTGCTGCTAAGTCGCTTCAGTTGTGTCCGACTCTGTGCGACCCCATAGATGGCAACCCACTAGGCTCCTCTGTCCCTGGGATTCTCCAGGCAAGAGTACTAGAGTGGGTTGCCATTTTCTTCTCCAATGCATGAAAGTGAAAAGTGAAAGTGAATTTGCTCAGTTGTGTCTGACTCTTGACGACCCCATGGACTGCAGCCTACCAGGCTCCTCCATCCATAGGATTTTCCAGGTAAGAGGACTGGAGTGGGTTGCCATGGTTCTGGAACCCCTATAATTAGAATGTTGGTACATCTGATATTGCCCCAGAGGTCTCTGAGATTATCCTCAGTTCTTTTCATTCTTTTTACTTTATTCTTCTCTTCAAAAGTTATTTCCACAATTTTATCTTTCAGCTCACTGATTCGTTCTTCTGCCTCAGATATTCTCCTATTGATTCCTTCCAGAGTATTTTTAATTTCAGTAATTGTGTTGTTTGTCTCTGTGTGTTTATTCTTTAATTTTTCTAGTTCTTTGTTAATTGATTTTTGCATTTTCTCCATTCTGTTTTCAAGGCTTTTGATCATCTTTACTATCATTATTCTGAATTCTTTTTCAGGTAGTTTGCCTATTTCCTCTTCTTTTATTTGGACTTCTGTGTTTCTAGCTTGCTCCTTCATTTGTGTAGTATTTCTCTGCCTTTTCATTATTTATTTTTAACTTATTGTGTTTGAGGTCTCCTTTTCCAAGGTTTCAAGGTTGAATTATTTCTTCCTTTTGGTTTCTGACCTCCTAGGGTTGGTTCGGTGGTTTGTGTAAGCTTAGAATAGGGTGAAATTTGTGCTGAGTTTTTGTTTGTTTTTCCTCTGATGGACACGACTGAATGAGGTGGTAATCCTGTTTGCTGATGATTGGGTTTGTATTTTTGCTTTGTTTGTTGTTTAGATAAGGCATCCTGCACAGGTGGTTGGGTGGTGCCAGATCTTGTATTCAAGTGGTTTTCTTTGTGTGAGTTCTCACTATTTGATACTCCCTATGGCTAGTTCTCTGGTAATCTAGGGTCTTGGAGTCAGTACTCCCATTGCAAAGGCTCAGGGCTTGATCTCTGGTCAGGAACAAAGATTCCACAAGTGGTTTGTTATGGCATTAAGTGAGATTAAAATAAATACCCAAACACGAGAAACCAAAGATGAACCTCAGACAAATGGCAGTTACAAATGGCAGACAAATAATAATTAAAATAATGCATATGCATATATACCCATGAGCAAAGTCAAAACAGTCCAACAAAAACAAAGTACAGTAGATTGACCTGGTGAACAAAGGAAACCAAAAATTATATCTACCAGTTAAGAACAAAACTAACTAAAGAACAAACTGCAAAACAAAACTAAAGCAAGGTGCTAATTGGGGAATAAAGCAATAAAACTAATACATATGTTGAGAGGAAAGGAAAAAAAGAAAAGAAAGAAAGAATAGATATGCAAAGTTAAATAGAGGTAGATAAAGAAGATTTATATACATTAAAGGTTAACTGCAAGGGGAAAAGTACAGTAGGAAAAGCAAACAAAAGAATAAATGTAGAAAAAAATTATAATAGGTTTAAAAAAATTAAAATTAAAAAACAGAAAAGAAAAAAAAAGTAAACCCCACAGAACTGCAGAAGCCCAACATAGAGGCAGAGGTTTATAACAAAAATAAAAAGTGTGACTGATTATACATATATACATATACACCCATAAGCAAAATCAAAATAGTCCAACAAAAATAAAGTACAGTAGATTGACCTGATGAACAAAGGAAACCAAAAATTATATCTACCAGTTAAGAACAAAACTACGTAAATCACAAACTGGAAAACAAAACTAAAGCAAGGTGCCAATTCTAGAATAAAGCAATGAAAATAAAACTAACAAATATGTTGAAAGGAAAGGAAAGAAAGAATAGATGTGCAAAGTTACATAGAGGTAGATAAAGAAGATTTATATACATTAAAGATTAACTGCAAGGGGAAAAGAATAGTAGGAAAAGCAAACAAAGGAATAAATGGAGATAAAATAATAATAGGCTTAAAAATTTTAAAAAAAAGAAAAGGCAAACTACACAGAACTGCAAAAGCTCAATGTAGAGGCAGAGGTTCAGAACAACAGTAAAAGATGTGACTGAGGAGGAAAAAAAAGCTCAAAAGCTTTATTAGATTTCATAGTGCCAATAAAATTGACAACTACAATGGGGAGGGGGGAGGGGAGGAAATTAAAAGAAAGAAAATCCAAAAGAATCTACAGAGTAAGTCAAAACATAAGAATAATAAATGTTTTCTTGAGTCACTGCTGTCAGAGTCCTTTCCCTTGGTGGGAGTCACAGTCTACCTCACCTCCCTAGGATGCCCTCCAACACCGTGCTGATCTCTGGACCTGCTGTGGGGGCAGCTCAGATTCTAATCTGGTCCTGCTCCTGTGTGTTCTTGCCTCCAATGTCCACAGCATCAGAGCTAGTGCGTCTTCTTTTGTGGGAGCTCTCAATGTCCTTTTATATATTCCATAGACACAGAGTCTGCCTAGTTGATCATGTGGATTTAATCTGCAGCTTGTACAGCTGGTGGGAAAGTTTTCACTCTTTTTTCCTACCTACACTGCCCCTGGGTTTCAACTGTGGTTTTATTTCCACCTCTACATGTGATTCGTCCACTGGAGTTTGCTCCTGAGGCTGCCCTGGAGGAATTGGGTTTGCCCCTGTGAGGGCCAGGTGTTGAGGTGGTATAGCTGCTTGGGTCACAGGGATTCTGGCAGCACCAAGTACTCAGGGGAGTTGGTGGCTGGGGCAGAAGGAAATATAGTGCTCTAAAAGGGTAGGGCAACCAGAATCGGCCAATACGCTCCAGTATTCTTGCCTGGAGAATCCTCCTGACAGAGAAGCCTGGCAGGCCACAGTCCTCAGGGTCGCAAAGAGTTGGACATGAACGAAACGACCCTATGCATATAGATGCAAGATTTTTTTTGCCTGTGGCAGTTCTGCCCTTGTGAGAGTTGAGTGTGAAGGTGGCACAGCTGCTTGTCTTGTGGGGACCCTGGCACTGCAAAGTGTGTAGGAACACGGACTGCCTCTGCCCCAGGAGTTATGGCCCTATCATAGTCTTTCTTCGTGCCTTTTGTAGCTGGTGATCAGTGGCCACTCTTTCTCCATAGCTCCACCCATCCAGGCACATAGAGGGCCCCCCTGGCTGGGGTCCTACTCTGTAGTTTGGTGCATCAGTCACTTAAAGGAGCACCCTGGGTAGGGTCCTACTCTGTAGTTCAGTGTGTCAGGCATTTGATGGGCCAGCCTCTCTATTGTTCAGCTGCCTATGCTGGTGTGTGGGGAGAGAGAGGTTATGGCGATGGCTCCACCCCTTACGCATGACTCAGCAGTATCGCCTTGCTTCCATGGCTGCCCGGCTTTCCTCCACAGGCATTTCCCACCACAGTCTCCTCCCTCACATTCCCCTCAATCCTCTCTCCACAGTCAACAGCAGCACTTACCCTGGGATTGCTCCACAGTCCCTAAACTCCAGCTCCCAGCCACTGTACCTTCCAGGGGACCTGTGTTCCTGTCCAGGGTATGTATGGCTGCTGCAAGGACTGTCTGATTCTCATTCCACTTAGGCTACCACAGGTCAGCTGTTTCACTCTCAGCCTTAAATGTTTCTCCTCTGATTCAGACAATTGCCCCGATGTGGGGATCAGACCCCTACTTCAGTTTCCCCACCCACTGAGGGCTGGTCCAGTCCTACTAACACTCCTGTTTTTTCCCCTTGTTCCTTCACCCTACTGAGTTTTGCGTGGTTCTATATATTCTTTGCCATTGGTCAGGTACTCCCGTCTATTCTCAGCTGGTGTTCTGCATACACTTCTGTATCTGAAAGTATTCCTGATGTATATGTAGAGAGAGATGTGCCGGGGTCCAGCCCCGATGGATCCAGGGAAATTCGAAGGAGAGACAGCGTCGGCGAATACACTGGCTTTAATTAGATATTAATTAGAGGTATAAAGAGTAATAGAATGAGGATAGCTCAGCAGGAAAATTCAGTGGAGAAAAGAGGCTGAGTAGCTTGGTTTATGCGGGAAACCAATAAAACTTCAAGACAAGAAGCTTGCACCACTTATGCAGGCTGCAGGCGTCCTTCCATTCTCCCAAAGGAGAGGAGACACTGAGGCCTCCCCGGTTGAATCTTAGAAGCCCAGGCGAAATTAGTAAGCTTGGCGGGCTCTGCGCTCCAGATGGAAACTCAGCCAGAGTTTGAGAGAGAGAGACATGGGGAGACCAGTCTTTCGAGGAACTGATCCCACTTTTTATTTTTCCAGGGTCTGTTTTTATACACTGAGATGTTATGCAAAAGTCACGCGGGGTCAGCAGTCCTGACTTTTATTAAAGTCAGGTGCTTCGTACAAATGTATACAGAGGTCTTAGGGGTGTTACATCATCTTCTGGCCAGGGGTGCCTGCTGACAATTTACGACCCTCTCCTTGTGACAGCGGTCAGTCAACCAGAACACTTATTTCTCCAGGGGTGATTATTTTTGAAACAGACACCACCTTCCAAAGATACCAGATAAAGTTACATTCCTATAGGGTGAGGGTGTAGTGGGTTTTAATTAAGGAAAGAATTTGCTTAGCCTAAGGTCTAATGTGATTAATATCAAAGGTTAATACTTATTTCTTCTATATATTCATTAATGTGTATAAGGGCAGGGGATGTGGAGACTTAGCAGCGAACATTGGCTCAAAAAATGAAAAACCCTTCGCCAATACAATTTCTAATCAGCCCACTATACTATACTAATAGTTTTCTAACTTCTCTAAAGAACCTGTTTTTAGAAGGTTTAATGCATCTCGTGCCTCTCACGGTTGGGAGGCTGTGAGCAATCACATGTGGCCGGACAAGCCTGTCAAGCAGGCTAGAGAACCTTCAGAGGAGTTTGTAGGTTGAAACACTCCTATCATGCCCAGGAATTATTATTAACTGGAGCTCTAAGTTAACTCCTTCTCTGAAAGAGGTGGTGGGGAACAGCCCCCCGTAAAGTCAGAGGTGTAGATGAGAGCACAAAGTAGTAAAGTAGGCAGACTCTGGTTTTGGGGGTAGATGCTCGAGAATTTCCTGGGGACTCCTGAGGCTCGATCCCACTTTTGCGTATGTTGAACCTCCTTCCTCATGACCTTTGCCATGGGCGGAGCTCCTGGCTCCCAGCAGAGATGTACTCCTTGTCTACCTACTCCTCTGTCATCTTGTTCTCTCCTAATACTTAATTTTAAGCCAGCTCTTTCACTCTCCTCCTTCACCCTCATCAAGAGGCTCTTTGGTTCCTCTTCACTTATTGTCATTAGAATGTGATCATCCACAATCGGAGGTTGTTGATGTTTCTGCTGCCTATCTTGATTCCATCTTGTAACTCATCCTGCCCAGCATTTCTCATGATGTGCTCAGAGTACAGATTAAACAAATAGGGTGACAACAGACAGCCATCTTGTACCCTTTCTCAATAATGAACCAATAAGTTGTTCCATAAATGCATAAGGACTGAGATGTGTTGCTAATTCTTTGCTTCAAATTCTAGGATTAATACATTTCTCCAACTTATCATACATATATTTGTATGACATACTTAGTTAATTGCTCTTAATACATATTACTAAAGTGCTTAGGAAAGGATTTCAACATTTCATTTATTATACTAGTCATAGTCACATATATTATGTCACTTAACGCTCTCAAAATCTCTAAGATGGGATTTCTCCCTTTTTTAATAGATGAGATTGAATTCAACTTAACCTCAGTCAGTTCAGTTCAGTTGCTCATGCATGTCCAACTATTTGTGACACCATGGAATGCAGCACTCCAGGCTTTCCTGTTCATCACCAACTCCTGGAGCTTGCTCAAACTCATGTCCATTGACTCGGTGATACCATCCAACCATCTCATCCTCTGTCATACACTTCTGCTCCTCCCTTCAGTCCTTCCCAGCATCAGGGTCTTCTCTAATGAGTCAGTTCTTCACATCAGGTGGCCAAAGTATTGGAGCTTCAGCATCAGTCCATCCAATGGATAATCAGGAGTAATTTTCTTTTCTTTTCTTTTCTTTTTTAGGACTAATTTTCTTTAGGATGAACTCGTTGGATCTCCTTGCAGTCCAAGGGACTCTCAAGAGTCTTCTCCAACACCACAGTTCAAAAGCACCAATTCTTCTGCACTCAGTTTTCTTTATAGTCCAACTCTCATATCCATACATGACTACTGGAAAAACCATAGCTTTCACTAGATGGACCTTTGCTGGCAAAGTAATGTCTCTGCTTTTTAATATGCTCATAACTTTTAATATACTCATAACTGCTCATATCTAGGTTGCTTATAACTTTTCTTCCAAGGAGTCTCTGAATTTCATGACTGCAGTCACTATCTGCAGTGATTTTGGAGCCCCGAGAGATAAAGTCTGTCACTGTTTCCATTGTTTCCCCATCTATTTGCCATGAAGTGATGGGACCAGATGACATGATCTTAGTTTTCTGAATGTTGAGCTTTAAGTCAACTTTTTCACTCTCCTCTTTCACTTTCATCAAGAGGCTCTTTAGTTCTTCTTCACTTTCTGCCATAAGGGTGGTGTCCTCTGCATATCTGAGGTTATTGATATTTCTCCTGGCAATCTTGATTCCAGATTGTGCTTCATCCTGCCCAGCGTTTCTCATGATGTACTCTGCATATAAGTTAAATAAGCAGGGTAACAATATACTGCCTTGACATACTGCTTTCCCAATTAGGAACTAGTCTATTGCTCCATGTCCAGTTCTAACTTGCTTCCTGACCTGCATACAGATTTCTGAAGAGGCAGGTAACTGGTCTGGTATTCCCATCTCTTTAAGAATTTTCCACACTTTGTTGTGATCCACATAGTCAAAGGCTTTGGCATAGTCAGTAAAGCAGAAGTAGATGTTTTTCTGGAACTCTCTTGCTTTTTCAATGATCCAACAGATGTTGGCCATTTGATTGATGGTTCCTCTGCCTTTTCTAAATCCAGTTTGAATATCTGGAAGTTCGCAGTTCATGTACTGTTGAAGCCTGGCTTGGAGAATTTTGAGCATTACTTTACTAGTGTGTGAGATGAGTGCAATTGTGTGGTAGTTTGAGCATTCTTTGGCATTGCCTTTCTTTGGGATTGGAATGAAAACTGACCTTTTCCAGTCCTGTGGCCGCTGCTGAGTTTTCCAAATTTTCTGGCATATTGAGTGCAGCACTTTCACAGCTTTGTCTTTTAGGATTTGAAATAGTTCAACTGGAATTTCATTACTTCCACTAGCTTTGTTTGTAGTGATGCTTCCTAAGGCCCACCCGACTTCGCATTCCAGGATGTCTGGCTCTATGTGAGTGATCACACCATCTTGGTTATCTGGGTCGTGAGGATCTTTTTTGTATAGTTCTGTGTATTCTTGCTACTCCTTCTCAATATCTTCTACTTCTGTTAGATCCATGCCATTTCTGTCCTTTATTGTACTCATCTTTGCATGAAATTTTCCCTTGGTATCTCTAATTTTCTTGAAGAGACCTCTAGTCTTTCCCATTCTATTGTTTTCCTCTATTTCTTTGCATTGATCGCTGAGGAAGGCTTTCTTATCTCTCCTTGCTATTCTTTGGAACTCTGCATTCAAATGGGTACATCTTTCCTTTTCTCCTTTGCCTTTCACATCCCTTCCTTTCACAGCTATTTGTAAGGCCTCCTCTGACAAGTATTTTGGCTTTTTGCATTTCTCTTTCTTGGGGATGGTCTTGATCCCTGCCTCCTGTACAATGTCACAAACCTCCATCCATAGTTCTTCAGACACTCTGTCTAAGAGATCTAATCCCTTGAATCTATTTGTCACTTCCACTGTATAATCATAAGGGATTTGATTTAGACCATACCTGAATGGTTTAGTGTTTTCCCCTACTTTCTTCAATTTAAGTCTGAATTTGGCAATAAGGAGTTTGTGATCTGAGCCACAGTCAGCTCCCAGTCTTATTTTTGCTGACTGTATAGATATTCTCCATCTTTGTCTGCAAAGAATATAATCAATCTGATTTCGGTGTTGACCATCTGGTGATGTCCATGTGTAGAGTCTTCTCTTGTGTTGTTGGAAGAGGGTGTCTGCTATGATCAGTGCCTTCTCTTCGCAAAATTCTGTTGGCCTTTGTCCTGCTTCATTTTGTACTCTAAGGCCAAACTTGCTTGTTATTTTACGTATCTCTTTACTTCCTACTTTTGCCCTCCAGTCCCCTATGATGAAAATGACATCTTTTTTGGGTGTTAGTTATAGAAGGTCTGGTAGGTCTTCATAGAACCATTCAGCTTCAGCTTCTTTGGCATAGTGGTTGGGGCATAGACTTGGATTACTGTGATATTGAATGGTTTGCCTTGGAAATGGACAGAGATCATTCTGTTGTTTTATAGATTGCACCCAAGTACTGCATTTCAGACTCTTTTGTTAACTATGAGGGCTACTCCATTTATTCTAAGGGATTCTTGCCCACAGTAGTAGATATAATGGTCAGCTGAATTAAATTCGCCCATTCTAGTCCATTGTAGTTCACTGATTCCTAAAATGTCAGTTTTCTCTCTTGCTATCTCCTGTTTGACCACTTCCAATTTACCTTGATTCAGGGACCAGACATTCCAGGTTCCTATGCAGTATTGTTTACAACACTGGGCTTTACTTCCACAACTGGATGATGTTTTCACTTTGACTCAGCCTCTTCATTCTTTCTGGATCTATTTTTCCACTCTTCTCCAGTAGCATATTGGGCATCTACTGACTTGGGGAGTTCATCATTCAGTGTCATATCTTTTTGCCTTTTGATACTGTTCATGGGGTTCTCACAGCAAGAATACTGAAGTGGTTTGCCTTTCCATTCTCCCATGGACCATGTTTTGTCAGAACTCTCCACCATAACCTGTCTATCTTGGGTTGTCCTACCTGGCATGGTTCATAGTTTCATTGAGGTAGACAAGGCTGTGATCCATGTGATCAGTTTGGTTAATTTTCTGTGATTGTGGTTTTCATTCTGTCTGCTCTTTGAGGATACAGGTAAGAGGTTTGTTGAATCTTCCTGATGGGAGAGACTAGCTATGGGGCAATCTGGATCTTGCTCTGATGGGTAGGGCCATACTCAGTAAATCTTTAAACCAATTTTCTATTGATGGGTGGGGCTGCATTCCCTCCCTGTAGTTTAGCTTGAGGCCAAACTATGGTAGGGGTAATGGCTGTAATGGCAACCTCCTTCCAAAAGACTTATGCCAGCATGCTGGGTCTCCAGGACTGTTATGTTCAGTTCCCCTACATGCAGCAGGCCACTGTCAACCTGTGCCTCTGCTGGAGACTCCTGGCATTCACAGGCAAGTCTGGCACAGTCTCTCTGCTCCTTTCTCCTGGGTCCTGGTGTGCACAAGGTTTTGTTTATGCCCCACCATAGAGCCACTGGCCACCTTAGTCCCACCATACAGCCACCGAGGAGACAACCCACAAACTGGAGAACAATTATACCAAAGTAGTTCTTACACTGTTGCAAAAGTTCTAGGGCCCACAACAGATTCCCCAACCTGGGGATCCAGCAGAGCAACTGAGAACCCAGAGGGAATGTGACTTTGAAGGTTAATGAGATTTGACTACAGAACTTCCACAGGACTGGGGAAACAGACTATTGGAGGGCACAAACAACTTAACCTAAACTTGAACTTTAACAGAGTTACTTTGTGAATCCTACTGTCTGCTCTGTTTTCACAAAACAAAGTAGAGCCCTACCAACAGATCACCTCTATTCACTCTTATGTCCCAGTGCATGGCACAGAGTTTATACTGAGTCTTAGTAAATATTTGTTGAATGAATGCTGAATAATTATCACTGCTACCTAGTTCATTTATATTTTGGATTTTACATAACTCTGTTCACTCAGGTCCATTAAATAGCAACTAACAAATGAGATCTAGGAGGAAAAATCAAATTCCACAAGGAAGAAGTTGTTCGCTTATCGCTGTAATACATTTGGAACTCTTCGCAGCTCTCAATCATTCATGCTACTTTCTTAACTTACCTTGAGAAAGAATCTTTTCAGTTTTATATACAGAGTTTCTCAGACTTACAACATAAAAAGTTATTCCCAACATCAAATATAAATTCTTCTTTTAAATGATGAGTTTCTAAACACCAGGATCACACAGTCACATCCAGCTTCATTTGACCTTAAAGTAAATAAATACCCAAGAATAACTTAAAAAATCTTTTATTCAATTATAAAATATTAATTCAGGCTAAAATTATTCAATAATAAAAATAATTTAAATACATACTAAATACAATATGACATTACTTTGCCAACAAAGGTCTGTTTAGTCAAGGCTATGGTTTTTCCAGTGGTCATGTATGGATGTGAGAGTTGGACTGTGAAGAAAGCTGAGTACCAAAGAATTGATGCTTTTGAAATGTGGTGTTGGAGGAGACTCTTGAGAGTCCCTTGGACTGCAAGGAGATCCAACCAGTCCATTCTGAAGGAGATCAGCCCTGGGATTTCTTTGGAAGGAATGATACTAAAGCTGAAACTCCAGTACTTTGGCCACCTCATGCGAAGCGTTGACTCATTGGAAAAGACTCATGCTGGGAGGGATTGGGGGCAGGAGGAGAAGAGGACAACAGAGGTTGAGATGGCTGGATGGCATCACCGACTCGATGGACATGAGTCTGAGTGAACTCCGGGAGTTGGTGATGGACAGGGAGGCCTGGCGTGCTGTGATTCATGGGGCTGCAAAGAGTTGGACATGACTGAGCAACTGAACTGAACTGAAATACAATACATTTCAAATGAACTGGTAGTATGTCTATTTTTTCTGAAGTGGTAAATTAGCTCAATATTAGTCCTCTATTAGAGGACTAGTAGGGACTAATAGAGTCCTTTGGATAGATCAAACCAGTCCATCCTAAAGGAAATCAGTCCTGAATATTCATTGGAAGGACTGATGCTGAAGCTGAAACTCCAATACTTTGGCCACCTGATGTGAAGGATTGACTCCTTGGAAAAGACCCCGATGCTGGGAAAGATTGAAGGCAGGAGGAGAAGGGGATGACAGAGGATGAGATGGTTGGATGGCATCACTGGGTCAATGGACATGAGTTAGAGCAGGCTCCAGGAGTTGGTGATGGACAGGGATGCCTGGCCTGCTGCAGTCCATGGGATCACAAAGAGTCGGACACGGCTGAGTGACTGAATGGAACTGAACTAGTCCTCTATTGAGAGTGAAAGTTCTCAACCTACACCTAACCCTGATAGAGTTAGGAGTGTAAATGTCTTGTCAGACAATCCCCTTCCTTATCTCCGGTTAGCTCTGTGACCACAGCCAATTTATTTAACCTTTCTGAAAACCCCTTTAGGTGCCAGGTGAGAATGATACTATCCCCTTGACAGAATTCAAAAGAGATAATGCATGTCAAGTTGTTTATTTCAGTGTGTTTCACATATTAAATGTGTTTAGAAAATAATTATTTATGATAATATTTGGCATCAGACACTCTCAAACATATCTCAGGGAGTCCTCCTAGTATCCTCTGACCAGTGAGGACATTTGTATCAATATCAGGATCTGAGACTCAAGATTCTAGATTCAAGGACCAATATTCAAAGAACCAGGGGTATCAGGAACTGGAAATTAGGAAGGAATGATGCTAAAGCTGAAACTCCAGTACTTTGGCCACCTCATGAGAAGAGTTGACTCATTGGAAAAGACTCTGATGCTGGGAGGGATTGGGGGCAGGAGGAAAAGGGGACGACAGAGGATGAGATGGCTGGATGGCATCACCGACTCAATGGACGTGAATCTGGGTGAACTCTGGGAGTTGGTGATGGACAGGCAGTCCTGGTGTGCTGCGATTCATGGGGTCACAGAGTCAGACATGACTGAGCGACTGAACTGAATTGAAAGCTAAATAAGGATGGACGGTTATCTGAACTCTCACACTGCCCCTAGAGATAGTTTTAAAAATGCAGTATCCCAAAATAACTAGTATAACCGTGTGTATAATATTTTCACTTTTTTTTCTAATATGTCAGCCCTATTCTTTAAAAATTACATCAGGGTAATAATTATTATATTACATATAATCATATATCATAACATAATATCATTAATTTACATGTAATTGCATATGATTTAATTATAATAACTATATAATTTGTATAATTATGTTATCAGGATTATAATCCTTTGAGAGATTTGAAAGGCTTAGGAACTATAGAAATTTTTCTCCAGGGTAGACAGAATAACTAACTATTGGCAGAAAGTACCTCTGACTGGGAAAGAAATTTAAAAGTATACTGATTAATTTATTTTGAGAAGCAGTTGGGACCAAAGATAAAGCCAAATAAATTTCTACCAAGTTAATTTCTTTGACAACTGAGAGCCTAAATGAAGTAATTTAGGCTGATTTTTTTTCTGATTGTTTTTTCTAATTCTGATATTTTGTACAAATGAGTTGAACTCTAGAATATGGTCATCCAAATATCAGCCAAATCCTAGATGATTAGATTTAATAGATCCGTTTCATATACCCATTGATAATTAAAGAAAAATAAGTCGACTCAATATTGCTGTTTGAATCATTTATCCTACAATGCATCATTAGTAACATATGCCTCATGATCTCGAATTTGCTGGATAAATATGCTGATTTGTGAAAATTAATCCTTGTCTTTTTAAAATGAAATTATAGTTCTCTGATACAGTGGTCTTACATATATTATTTTATGTCCAACAAGTGAAACAGTGAAATAGGAAGGACCTCTATCCATGGCAACCCACTCTAGTACTCTTGCCTGGAAAATCCCATAGACAGAGGAGACTGGTAGACTACAGTCCATGGGATCGCAAAGAGTCGGACACGACTGAGAGACTTCACTCACTCACTCTATCCATTACTTGGCATAGCAATGGGAAGTCCTGGGAAGCATTACTCCCGCTTTCAAGAGAAGAAAGAGCCATAATTGTAGGTGATGGTGTGAGTTTGTGCATGGATTTCTAAAGGTGAGAACTGCTTAGGGATGTGTGAAAGATGTCAGTCTCACAGAGAAACATGGCAGCACCTAATCCAAATGACTGTCGTGCATATGGATAGCTTTGCTGTGCTCTTAGCAAAGTCAGTGGCTTTTTGCCTTTAAACATGAGAGGAAGAAGATGTTAGTAGGAATCCTTTAGGGGAACAGAAACTACATGTTTGCTTACGCTGTTATGGCAAAATTCAATTTTATTCTCTAAATAGAGCTGTCTTCATAGATGTCAGCTATTTCCTTCAGTTTAAAGAAAGTCCTCTTTATAAAACAAATATGATTAACTTCTTCAGTAAATAGAAAAGTGATGTGGTTGACTCAAAAATATATTAAAATAGCAAGCTGGTGCTTGGTTCCAATAAGTAATTAAGTATATTTTTCATAGCACTAGCTTTAACTTGACTCATCTTTGCGAGGGGGAAACTGCTGCAAGAAACTGATCAGGCAAAAAAACAAGCATAACATTTAATTTACTTAAGAGAATGCGAAAGAGCACATGTAAGCATAGAAGAGATCCCAGTACAGTAATTTAACTTTTCATAACTTCATGCATTTTCTTAATTTATACTGATATTTCTTTTTTCTCTTTAATCTCTTATGGCAGTAGATCTAGACATAATGCTTTAAATATTGTGATCTTTGATCTAATTTCAAGAGCCAGAGCTTTATGAAGCCTTTGTATATTTAGAGAAAGAGGCATAAAACTTAGGCATGTGAAACATTAAATTGTGTTTTCATATGTGAAAGAGAAGTGCCGTAAATGGTTTATAAGCCTAGAAAAACAGACAATATATTGTTAGATTATATTTTAGCTTTTTGAGGAAATTATACAGCTTCATGGCCATTTGCTTCATGGATATTTCCTGGGGCTCTTTTTGGGTCCGCATTTTTTAAAACTGTTAGTGTTTTACTCTGAGTACCTGATTCTCACGTCCTTGAATACTTACATTAATATTTAAGATCAGTACACAGAGCTAGACTGAAGGGCAGTCACTTTCTTTACCCTTTACTAAAACCAATGTTGGTTAGTCCATCACCTTCTTAAACAGTAACTGCGATGATATACTCCATCATATCCATCTCTGTCAAAACATGAGTGAAAATCAATTGTGGCCTACCTAGAAATACTCCACTCACTTCCATTTTGCTTCTTATGTGCTGATGCACCTACTCAATATTAATTTCCTTCATATTTAGGCTGTGGAAAAAATTGAATGGACTTTGGGGGGATAAAACTAGCTTGGTGACCTTGGTCAAGTCACATCATTTCTCTTGACATCATCCCTCATATCTGAAGTAAAATCCCTTGTCTGAGTAATCTCTAAGGACTTTCCAGCTCCACACTTCCTCAAAATTATAGACTCTTTAGAACAGTGGTGAACATTTATGCCAGTTGACATTCTGCTTTATGAGGTTTGAAAATGTTATTTTATCCTACCTGTAAATGGTAGTGGAGTTTCATTCTGGAATTTTGATTCATCAGTAGTCAGCAGATGTGTCAGTTCATCTTCAGAAAGTACTTTCATTCAACCACAGACACTGTGGTATGTTGGGGGGATGAAATAATGCATGAGACATACATCTTGCTGTCAAAGAGATTATGTTGGACTGGACAATGGAGAAGTGCGCAGATAACAGAAGATGGGGATGTGGGCAAAGAGGAGGAGGAATCCAAGCAGAAAAGGGAGGAAGCAGAATATCCAAATGCGATGGCTCCTGGCTTATTTAGGGAAAGCTTGTTAGGAAAAAAATGACATTGAGGTTGTCCTCAGTAAATATTGTTAGCATGCTCTTACACTTTAACTGAAGAAAAAAAAGAACAAAAATAAACCAGGCCTCAAGATAATAATGGATTCTAAATTGAAATTTATATGGAACAATAGAGTAATTTTTAAAAACTGAGGTATAATTGACATATACCAATGTATTTGTTTTAATAATATGATTATTTGATTAATGTATATACTGTGCAATGATAGAGTGATTTTTAAAAGTGTTGCTTGGGTGGTTATATAACAGGAAGGATAATATTATGTAAAATGATAAAAAACAGTTTTGTAATTTAATACCCACCTTGAAGCAATATTGCAATGTTGATCTCTTCAGATGTTTTACATTTATGTTTGTAATTCTCCTTTGAGAAGTCAGGTTTCTGCATTACCATGTCTCATCCATAAAACCTGTTTATTTGGCAAGGAAATACCACTATTTCCTTCTCCAACACCAATGGCTACCTATGTAACTGAAAGGAAATTGCAGTGAATATTCCAAGAAGAAGTAACTGCAACCCTGGGAATGATCCTCTGTGGATTTGTGATTAAATTCTTGCTTTCGTTGCTTTGGATGGAAGAGCAGGGAAGGCGTGGAGAATCTGGTGGTGGGGTGGGGTGGGAAGAGGTGTAGCGATTTTGGGGAATCTAGGGGAATCTGATGATCTCCATGGTGATTCTCTCCCCTTCTTTCTCACTGTGAAACACAGAACTGTGGTGAGGTAAGAAAACCCCTAACTGGTCATTCTTCTCCACTACCAGAGAGAGAGTCAGGAGTAATTTTAATGATGTTTTAGAAACTTTTAACAAAATTCCATGTACCCACAAATGCATTGATTCTATAGGTGTTTAAGAAACATCTTAGAAATTAGTAAGAAAAGTAATTCTAATTACATAAGCTCAATATATTGTAGGTGATTTTTTTAAAACGGCATCTATGAGTGGGAAAACACAAGCCCCTACAACTTTGATTAAGTAAATTCAAGTGGGGGCCCACAAATAGTTTGGTATCATATTTTAAAAATAGCTGTTTTTTGTTTCAGTGGGATGTATGGACTTTACTACGGTTTTAAATGCTTACCTTCTGGTACCTACAAAATGCTCTGAAACCAAAAGACCAATTTTGTGCTATTAAGAAATTGTAACTTAAAACTTGCTAAAAAACTAACTCTAGTCCTCCTAAAAGAGGGTTCCTAATTGCAGTTTCCTTCTTCATTTATCTAACAGTCAGTAAATCCTGCATTTATTTCTGGCTCATTTTCAAAGGGATAATTTAAACTGAAAAGTAGAGATAAGAGTTAATTATTTTCTGCTAGGAAGTGATTTCTATTTCTAAAAGAGTGGCTGCTAAAGGCACTGTGTTAGTGAACATTTGGGAGAAAGAGCAAGGAATGGGTAGTAAATCTTTGCAGAATGCTGCATGTTCAAAAAAAGGACTGGGAAACATATCTATAAAAGCAAAGCCCTGGAGTGGAAAATGATGTTAACCACGGGATCACATCAGTACTGTGCTTAGCTGAGTTCCATGTTTCATTCTCAAGGGCAAAGCCAGGATTTGAAGCCAGATAATAACACAGTGGTCCTTTGGGTTTAGAATCATAAAGTCTGGGTTCATATTCTGACTCTGCTATTTTCTATCCATGCTGGAATCACTCACTCACTTCATCAAAAGTCCTGTTACCACCCACAGCCTGTATGGCATTACCACTATATCTTTGGGGATACCATCCCAAGGTCAGACCACTGCCCAGGTTCAACTCCAGACACCAGCATCCGGATTCCTTTCTTTCAAAAAGGAACCCAGCTCCTTGAGCCTAGATTCCCATACAAATTACAGGAGAATCTAGAAACACTTCTGCCTTAAAACCCGAATGCCATTTATAACTCTGAGCAATGGAATCCAAAATTCAAAACATAGTGATTTGGCCATTATTTAGGGAAATTTTCGGCCGAAGATTCAGAGTTATCCTCTTCTTCCTGTGAGGCCCCAAGTTAATTGAGTGAATTTACTCTTTTTGTAAGGCAGCTAACGAAAAAGGTTCAGAATTCCAAGAGCTGGGCGTCAGGAATTCATATTTTGGCAACAAATTCCCTTTATTTTTCTTTTTTTTAAAAAAATAATTGTATATATTTATTTACTTTTGGCTGCGCTGGTTCTTCATTGCTGCGAGGACTTTTTTCTCTCATTGCAGTAAGAGGGGGCTGGTCTCTGGGTGCAGTGTGCGGGCTTCTCATTGCGTGGCTTCTCTCGTCACGGAACATGGGCTCCAGGGCACACAGGCTTCAGTAGCTGCGGAGCATGGCCTCAGTAGCTGGACTCTAGAGCAATGGCTCGAGAGTTGTGGGGCCTGGGCTTAGCTGCTCCATGGCATGTGGGATCTTCCAGGATTGAATCCATGTCTCCTGCGTTGGCAGGAGGATTCTTTACCACTGAGGCACCAGGGAAGCTCTCCCTTTATTTTTTATGCAAGAAAACATCAAATAATATTGAGACATTAGTTACACTGAGTTATTAGTTACAGTTAGTTACATTGAGATATTAGTTACTCTTCAGCCTTCCAATTTAAGTTCTCTCCTTGAACTCTGGCAGAGTTCTCATCACAGCAGAAGATTTTCCAGGTTGTCTCAGTATTGACAGGCAAAAAGACACAGCATGACTTTTTCTACCTCAGTGACTCCTCTTTTTCTTTCACATCTAAGATTTATTGGCAGTGATGATGTCCCATTACAATATTCCCTTTCTGTATTGGGCACTGAGCAGTGAATTGCTGCCACTGACCCCCAACGAAGCTCTTCCAAAGGAACAATCCAATTCTCATGGCAGACCTAATGCTTCAAAGACTAAAGGGCATCTCATGGTTTCATCCTCTTTGCCTTGCTAGGAACTCTCTCATAGGAAAGGCACACAGCCCAGCCTCTTAGCTGGTTTAGTAAGTCCATGTATTCACAGGTTGAAGAAGTGTTTGTCACATGGGAGATGGCCTGCATGTTCTTTCCACCTTCTAAGATGAGATTACAGAGGACCTCTTGGAATGGCCAGCTTTCAGGGTGGGAAGGAGGGAAATGACCCTGTCATTCTATGAAACTGGAAATGTAACAGTGGGACAGAAAATTATCTCTCAATAAATTAACTTCCAATCACAGATAATGTAAACCAATGTAAAAGCAATGTAAAACTGGTTGTACAAGGAGTTTAGAGTCTGGGAGGCAAATAAGATATGTACATAAAACTGTCAGCAGAAAGCCAAAGGGGAAAAGAGCTGTAGTGTTATAAGAGAATACAGATAAAGATTCATTTTAATTCATCTTTTTTTTCTTTTTTAAAAAATTTATTTATTTTTTAATTGAAGGATAATTGCCTTACAGAATTTTGTTGTTTAAACCTCAACATGAATCAGCCATAGGTATATATATACATTTTAATTTATCTTTAGCCAACTTTTAGGAATATGTGCATTTAAGTGTATACTATGATGATTAAATAATCATCTCACATCTTGCCTTTATGCCAGGCCTAAAATAAGGAATATTTAAAGTTACCAATGTTGTTCAACTGGTTCATCTCTGATGAATTATAAATCTTGTGTACAGAATGACAAGCTATTCATTAAATGTACTCATTGTTCAGTGGATAGGATGTTGGCCTTATTTTTCCAGAGTCTGTCCGAAAAGGCATTTAACTTCATATGCCCAGTGTGTTCAGCTTAACAAATAACCATATTCTGCAATGTACAATACAAAGTTGTTCTGTAATTAACAAAAGAAAAGAGATCTTCCCTATTGAGAAAACAAGAAAGACAGTAGAGTAAAAAGAATATGTGACCTAGAACCTTGGTAGAATTTTCCACGGACAGATGGAAGGAGGATCTGTCAAGTGAAGATTATGAACAAAGATACAGAGGTGGAAGGGTGATGTGTGCGTTGAAAACGGTACGCCTTTCCAGTTATCTAATGAACTCCACTAGTAGAGGGGTTTTGATCTAGTCTGTTCACTGATGCAACTCCTGTGTCTGAAAAAGTGCCTGACTTCTAGCTGGTGCTTGAAGTGAATAAGTGGCGTGTCAGATGTCCAGGCTATGAGCGGTACTTGAGAACTCTCCAGGGCCTGGGCATTTGGATTCCTGCAGTGAGGAAACTGGCTAGGACTCCACAGAGGAACAGAAACCAAGCTCAACTAAGCAACAGTGGAGTTTGTTTGTGACTATCATGGAACCCCAAATCAGGAAAGTATCTCAATTTGGGAAAAAACTAGAGTCAGAAACAGAAAGTCATCAGAAGTTTTCTGGCTGTCTTTTAAAAATTTGTTTATTTTTTTTAAAATTTATACAATTTTTAAAGCTTACTTTCCATTTATGGTTGTTACAAAATACTGGCTTATTTCCCATGTTGTACAAAATATCCTTGACCCTGTGAGTGCTGGGCTTCCATGGTGTCTCAGACAATTAAAATCTGCCTGTCATGTGGGAGACCTAGGTTCAATCCCTGAATCAAGAAGATCCCCTGAAGAAGGGAATGGCACACCACTCCAGTATTCTTGCCTGGAGAATCCTATGGACAGAGGAGCCTGGCAGGCTATCGTCTATGGGGTTGCAATATGTCCTTGAGCCTGTCTTACATTCAACAGATTGTACCTCCCACTTCCCACTGGTAACCACTAGTTTGATTTCTGTATCTGTGAATCGGCTTCTTTTATGTTATATTCACTAGTTTGTAGTAGTTTTTAGATTCCACATGTAAGTGATATCATACACATTTATCTTTCTCTGTCTGACTTATTTCACTTAATGTGTTAGTTGTTCAGTCATGTCTGACTCTTTGCAACCCCATGGAATGTAGCCCACCAGGCTCCTCTGTCCATGAGATTCTCCAGGCAAGAATACTGGAGCGAGTTGCCATTCCCTTCTCCATTCACTTCACATAACGCTCTCCAATTCCATCTTTGTCACTGTAAATGGAAAAATTTTGTTCTTTTTATGGCTGAATATGTATGTATATCTATACCATTGTGTATACAAGTTTATATTATCACATCTTTGCATGAATCTTTTCAGATTAGTGTTTTTGGTTTTAGTTTAATATATACCCAGGGGTGGTATTACTGGGTCATGTGGTAGTTCTATTTTTGTTTTTGTTTTTTTAAAAAAACCTTCATACTGTTTGCCATATGGCTGTACCAATTTACATTGTCACCAATAGAGTACAAGGCCTCCCTTTTCTCCTCATCCTTGCCAACATTTATTTGTAGACTTTTTGATGATGCCGACTGTCTTTTTTCACTATTTCCCCTTCCATGCCTATGTAATTCCTCTCTCTCAGTGCCCTGGTCTACTTTTCCTGAGTCTGCATTGTGAGCGAGGACTGGCCCCCACAGCTATCAGAATCACATGTTGCAACTTCCCATTTCCTGGGCCTCTAGGAGCACAGGTTCACCTCTAGGGATCAGGTAGGGAGAGCTGTTGAGAAGACTGTGATGAGCAGACACTCAAAATATTCACCGCTATAATAAGCAATTATAAAACATGAATGCATGTGGTCAGGGGTGTCCTTATTTTGTCTAAATCATAAGGACCATTCACATGTAACAAGTTAGTCTAAAGATTTTAAAAGTCTGCCTGTTAGTTCACACATTTCCCATTTTCTCTTCATCTTTTAGCATCCCAGTAATTATTTACCAAACCTTGGTCCATTCAGTCGCCTGTCTCTCCAGCTCCTTTCAAGATTGCCCAGACTCTACCAGAGACTGAAGAACATTATCTACCCACACCATATAGCTTGCAGAATCTTAGTTCTCTGACCAGGGGTGCAACCAGGCCCCAGCAGTGGAAGCACTTCTTCCTAACCACTGGATCACCAAGGAATTGCCTGAATAAATTTGCAGTGTTCATCCTACCTTGACTGGCCTTCATGGAAGTTTAGGATTTTTGAGCTGAGCAGGAAATAATCTTAATTTCTTTCTTTTATAGATGAGAAGATAGGCCCTTGAGTAATTTATACATAAGGGTTAGTAAATGTCTTGTGAACACAGAAATGCAGATTACATTCCTGTGATTCTAGAATAGGGAAAGAAAAGAGGACTTCTGAGTATGTTGTATAGAACAAATGGACTTTGGGACAAAAAACTTTAGTTTTATTACCTTGCAAGCTAGATGCAGCCTTGAATAAATCTCAGTGAGGCTCAGAAAGCCCTCAGTATTCCCAAATGTATAGTGGGAATAATTTTAATAATATTAATAGTATCTACCACATTGTCTTATAGTAAGGAATAGAACAATTAAATATTGAAGGTGATGTCATTTAATAAATGATAAAGCACAGGCAAGATTGTTGTTCATTCTCTAAGTCGTGTCTGACTCTTTGCAAGATAGTTATCAATAATAAGGCAAGATAGTTATCGATAATAAGTGGATTAGATAACAGATAACCAGGATGAAATATTTGCTGCAAATTAGCCAGACGACTAATCTACACATATTTAATTGTGAGCATATGCATGACCAAATGCTAAAGACTGTTCATTTTTAAAGTACAGTTTATAACACAG